>NW_006293779.1:13333058-13338294 GCF_000327345.1 Myotis davidii | reverse complement strand
TTCCTGTAAGATGGGAGGGAACAAAACATTATTTCTGAGATGATCAAGCTATTACAGGTCATTCTATGCTATTCTGAGCATTACAATGAAAAGGAGGAGATTGATAACACGAACTGGAGGGGAGGACTATTAGAGTGACATCCTAGGGGCAGAAAAAAAATAAATGGCCACCTGGAATGGTGTTTATGACTAGAGACGTTGCCCTTGCTCCTGAGTTTAGATCATTTATTAGCAGTTAGTGGAGAGAATCCAAATATATGGAGGCAAATCCAGGCGAGTGGGAGTGTGGCAGGCGGAAGTCTGGAAAGCTGAAGCCTGTTCATTTCTCCTTCTAGAGCTTCATCTGTTTCATGAAAAAGGAAGCAAGGTCAGTATTAGAGAGTCGAGAGGGAGTATTTGGAAGTCGGTGGAAAGGATAGTGCAGATGAGGTTTATTTATTTATTTTATGAAAGCGGGGCTACATTCGGAAAGTGCAATGAGAGCTATGACACCACTTTCACTTAGTGTATCTCAACCTCCAAAAGGAAACTTTGCATTTATTTCGTATGTGGCTTTGGACACTGCTAATAAGAAGAACTTGTGTGTCTTTGGCTAATGTGTATATGTTATTTCTAAAAGGGTTTTCCTTTGTTTTGTTTTTAATACATTTTTATAGATTTCAGAGAGGAAGTGAGAGGGAGAGAGAGAAACATCAATGATGAGAGAGAAACATTGATCGGCTGCCTCCTACACACCCCACTCTGGAGAGTGAGCTTGCAACCCAGGCCTGTGCCCTGACCGGGAATCAAACCATGACCTCCTGGTTCATGGGTCAATGCTAAACCACTGAGCCACACCACCCAGGCTCTAAAAGGTGTGTTTTGTTTTGTTACAAACTAGCTAGCAACAGTGGGCAAATTTTTTTTTCAACTTCACTATTTTTGGATGTGCCAACTCTTTGAGGACTCTGGATTTAGAAGTGGGTCTAATTTTAATTCATCTTGTGTGTGACAATGAAACCTTGATCCATACATCAATTGAGATATGAGAGGTTTAGGTCCTAAATTACTGGCCAATCTTAATCTCTGTCTCTTAGAAATGTTGAACCATCTATTTTAAGGATTAAAATATGTTTGTTTATTTTTCTATTGCCTCCTGAGGTTTTGCCACAGCCTGCTGAGAGGTTACCTATGTGTGTGAAGAGATGTGTGTTGTATTTTATCTACTGTCTGTAGGTATTTTTAGTAGGAGAGCTTTCTAGTTATTTTGTCCATCATTTTCCCAGAAAATAAAATTGTGTGTGTGTGTGTGTGTGTGTGTGTGTGTGTGTGTGATATCTTGGAAAATTTACTTTACATTTTGAACTGTTTCATAGTCTGTGATGTGGAGATAACATGAACCACACGGATCTTTGTGAAGATTAACAAGGTGATGCATAAAGAATGGATCACTTTTTAGCGAAATGGTTTATTTTTTTCTTAGCGGTTTCATTCCCTATGTTTATATGAAGTAGCCAGTAATAATTACCAATTGTGATTTTATTATATAACTAGAGGCACAGTGCACGAAATTCATACACGGGAGGTGGGGGAAGAGGAGGGTCCTTCAGTCCAGCCTGTGCCCTCTCGCAGTCCAGGACCCTTTGCTCCTTACCACCTGCCTGCTTGCTGCCCCTTACCTCTTGGCTCACTGCTCCTTAGCGCTGCTGCAGAGGCAGGAGAGGCTCCTGCCACTGTCGCTATGCTCACTGACCCCGGCTTCTGGCTGAGTAGTACCCCCTCCGTGGGAGCACACTAACCACCAGGAGCAGCTCCTGTGTTGAGCGTCTGCCCCCTGGTGGTCAGTGCATGTCATAGCAACCAGTCATCCCGCCGGTCATTCCACAGTTCGGTCAATTTGCATATTAGGCTTTTATTTTATAGGATTTCCAAGCTAAGGAAGTTTTCAGACATCAGTAGGAAGTCTTTTTTTCTTCAAAACCTAAGAGATGTATCTTATACAATGTAAATAACAAATGACATGAAATACTTTAGATATAACTTATTGATTAAATTATTTTTTAAATTCACACATAGAAACAGGTGCGATGACACCTGAAGTCATTGAGATAGAGACTCCTATTGTCACACCCCCATATCTAATATCTGCTGTAAAATCAACAACGTGGTTTACACTATAAAATGTAAGCCACACAATGAACACACAAGCCTTGAGGTTAATAAAGATCTGGCCACATCACCACAGCAAATTAGTAAAGCTTTCTTTTAAATTTGCTCTAAAAATACAGTGAGGAGTATAATACTGTTTATAAACGTAATGTTGTTACAGTTTCCCTGTTGCATTTCCATAATTTAGAGTCAGATGTTTTCTCCCGACACTAAGTTCCCACCTCCAACCTACAATGAGGACATCAATAGTGTGCTCTTGGCACCTTCTACCTCGTAAGCAATTAAACATTTGAAATATGAACTTAGCTTAAAACTGTTGACAGGAGCCTTGGCCACATCTGTCCTAGAGTCTGCAGCCAACAGTAGTAAGAATCTATTGGTAAGGAAAGTAATCGGACATGATTCAAGTGCAAGACAGACCAGAAGCCAAACTATCCAGGTATTGCATGGGAAGTATGATTTTTAAGTAAGTGTTTTTGTCTCTATGATTCATCTTGAAGAAATATAAAAGTGAGAGGAACACATGACTATGCATTCTCCATCGAATTGCAAAAGTCATCACAAATCCCAAAAATAGCTCTATTGCCCATAGCAAGTGTTCAATAAGTATACATGAATGAATTACTAATTAATTTGATAAATTCTATTTTACATAAATTATAATTTCTTTTTAAACGTGACCTCATCATTGTTTTACTTCATGTAATTGCTGTATGTAAGGTGCTGATTCTTAGTGTTTTGCAGCATCATTTCAGTTAGTGCTCACAACAAGCCTCTAAGGTACACACCGAGGCATGGGGAATGCAGGTAACACAGCTAAGTTCATAAAACGAATACATTGTACAGTCAGGATCTGATCCCAGGCAGTGTGTCACTAATTTTCATTTACTGCATTTCTATAAAAAGAAGATATAAAACAGAGCTACTGTTTTAGTTAAAAACAGTGTCTCTCTGTCACATGGTATTAACACAAGTGCTATGATTTTATTATATGACAGAGAGACACTGTTTTTAACTAAACTGTATGCTGTTTTAACACTAGAGATGATTGTTTGCATTGGAGAACTTTGTGTGTTACATGTCTATAGTGTGTGTGTGTGTGTGTGTGTGTGTGTGTGTGTGTGTGTGTTTGTGTGTGTGTGCGCGCACGTGCACCCCCACTCATGTGTCTGTTGTTGCCCAAACATTGGCTCTCAGGAGATCCTACTGTATGGGAGGACCTTGCTTTCCATGCCCTGCAGGACAGACTGTGAAATGGAAATGCACCCTGCTTGGCCAGCATTCTATGACCTGAGGTTTACTGTTGCTCATGTGTTAGAACCTTCAGTCAAAGAAGACCAAGTGAATCGCCTTTTCACCTGTGAGTCTGGCACATGATACGGTTTCTCTGGGCAACAAGGTTTGACTTGTCAGTTGCTCTATAAGAGGCTGAAACGGAAACAGGACGTAAGGTCTCCCTGTGACCTGAAAACCTCAGCCTGGGATACCTTCCTAGCAACATGGAGATGCCTACAATACTCATAGATGTGGGTCCTTTCAAACTGCTCCCATTGGAAAGAGCAAGGAATACTGAGGTTCCAAGAGTTATCATTCCCAGGAAGAGATGTGAGCGAGCTTTGACTTGCAGGTGGGCCTCAGATTCCAGCCGTGCTATTGACTGCGAGAGAGCGCCATTCCCCTAAGTGTGGTGTGGATGTGCTAGCAGTGGCCACCGACAGGAAGCCTCTGTCAGAACTCTGCACACAAAGAACACTGGTGATAGGGCGGTGGCAAAACCAAGTGGCTAGAGGATGCATCAGCTGACAGATCTCTGACAAGTGTAAGGGGACACTTTGACACAACTGGTTTTGGATTATTGTGCTACCTGGTGAACACATAAAGGGTTTATATTTATTTTTAAAAATATTTTTTACTGATTTTTAGAGAGAAAGGAAGGGAGAGGAAGAGAGAAACATCAATTATGAGAGAGGATCATTGATTGGGTGTCTCCCTCCTGGGGATCGAGCCCACAATCCAGGCATGTGCTCCTGCCCGGAATCAAACCCGGGACCCATCAGTTGCAGGCTGATGAGCTCTCCACTGAGCCAAACCAGCCAGAACAAGGGCTTATATTTCCAATAAAACAAGTAACATATCTTAGTATCTACAGTTTTCAAGGATCCATGGCATATGCATTCAACAAATAATCAAGCTGAGAGTCAGAAAATGTGAATGGTAGTCCCAGAGCACTCAGTTTGTGTTAGTGGTAGAACCACTAGAAGGCTGGCTACACTCCTACCAAATAGCCAGATAGTGCTACTGGAACTGCTTAGGTTTGGAGCTCTGCTGCAATATGAACCTGAGAATGAACAAATGGAGCGCCGGAACTTCCATCAATACAAACAATGAACGTCTCTCAGTCCCAGGCTGGGCTTCGGTTACCTCTCAGGGGCACAGAGGAAAGCATAGCCACTGACTGTTTACAGCGATATTTCAGAGGGTGAAGCACTTTATTTTTACCCAGCTTTTAAAAATCCCCGGGAGTCTATTTTATTTTCCATTTTACACAATGCGTTCTTCCAAGATCAATTTTGAGTGCTAAATACACACACACATTTTAGTCTAAAAATAAACTCTAGTGGGCTTCAGAAGTTGAAGTTCACTAGATTTTGGCAATAGCACATTGTGTAGGATTTTATTACGGCACTTGTATTATTGTGCCTGGTTAATTACAGTTTATTGTCTTAGAAGAACAATCATATCATTAACTCTTATCCTGTGGGGAAGCAGGGTGGCTCCTCTGGCCTGAGTTGTCTACCCTCAGCTTGGCTGGAGGCTCTACAATGGTCTCAGCCAAGGGCATGCCCTCAGCTGGGCCGTCTGCGGAAGCTGGAGCCTCCCTCCTCACGGCCACCCAGGGGTCTAAGGTCCCACTGGCCAGCATGAGACACGAGTTCAAATAAGATGGAGAAATGAACGCCCCTTCTTCACAGGAACAGCTTCAGAGAGTTTTGGGCCATTGTTTACAGTTTCCGACAAAACTGTTTTGAATATTACTGCAAATGAGTATGAAGTGAATATCAGACAATAATCATGTACATGTTATGAT
>NW_006293779.1:13332622-13332935 GCF_000327345.1 Myotis davidii | reverse complement strand
CCCCTTCTTCACAGGAACAGCTTCAGAGAGTTTGGGGCCATTTTTACATTGTTTACAGTTTCTGACAAAACTGTTCTGAATATTACTGCAAATGAGTATGAAGTGTATATCAGATAATAATCATGTACATGTTATGAGTGTTCATGTGATTTAGCCATCAGACATTGCATTATTATATAATTTAACAGATGTTTATTAAGAAAGCACAGCGCACTTCTAATTAGAATCACAGGGAATAAAGTCTTTGAGTCTCAATCTTTGGGTTTTTGCTCAAGTATTCCTGAGGAGGGCTATTGACTGAGAAGTTATTTTA
>NW_006293779.1:13321206-13331431 GCF_000327345.1 Myotis davidii | reverse complement strand
CATCATAAAAGACTCAGTACACACGCCATACTGTATAAAATGTTAAGTATTTGGAACGAAAATTGCCGGCAGATACTTCTATCCAGGTCCCTCCACTTCAGTGGTTTAAATGACTTCTAACTTTCATTACTATTCCCGCGCCATCTAAAGTGACATTCCCTCAACTTGGCTTAGCATCCTGCCCGTCATATCAGATTGGCTCTTGCAATTCTCAGAACTCAATCTTGGATTTTGCCAGAGACTGCTCTGCACCTGGGTTCCCCTGCCTTCGCCAGGACACCAGATGCAAGAAGGCATCTGGCAGGGCTCCTGGTGGTTGGCTAGAGAATCAGTGCTCGTTTCTGTGATGGCTCTTGTACACAGAAGTGTTAGTTTCCCCCTCCTTTAGGGCAAATGGCTGTATTTTCTTTCTTTGGGTTGGTGTTTAAATAATGATATTGACAAGGGATGACTTCAGCTACTCGCTCCATTTATATTTTTATGAATGGATGTCAACCAGGTGGCTGTGAGGATTACAGATAAAAGATATTCTGGAGGTAGTCTTCCTCAGCTGCTACAGTATGTATAAATGTTAGCTCAGAATTCTTTCAAAAAATCCATCTGCAATACTTCACTGTGCCAGGCAATTTCTGTGTGCTGAAGAGCCCTCAACGTAAGTAAATAAACAAAAACACTGTATTTTTTCTTCAGAGGAACGTGTGATCTAACGATTCACTAGATAGCATTGAATAGCTCTTGCATACCTTCAACGCTTTAAAGTCTTTCCAGAACTTTCATATCCATTAGCTCATGCGTCCTCTATAACAAACCAGTGAGGTAGGCAGAACAATAATTATTTTCTCTATTAAAAACAAACAAACTGTAATTGCTCAGGTAAAATTTCACAGTTAAATTTAGATAATATAAGAATATTGGATTTCTGTGAAATAGACCCAGTTGAATTATGTAACTCTGTAAACTATGTGCATGCATAACATTCATAAATAAAAAGCGGTAAAACTAACAACCAGTGAGCACACGCAATTTGTTATATTACTACATGTCTGTGATCTTTCATAATAACAATTTTTAAAGGAAAAAATAAAAATAAAAAGGGAAACAGTTTGCTAAGGTTCCCATTAACGTGGACCTTGTGGAAGCAAAACACTCCTGGCCTGGGGAGGGGACGGGGCCCATCTGAGGGAATGTGCGAAGGAGGGAGAGGTGATGATTCATATACTGCATTGTGCTATGCAGCCTCCTATTGCTGTGGGAATTGCAAATGTTTTAGAAAACTTCCAGAAATCTCACAAAGCAAATTTAACCCTCTTGGAAATCATGATGCCCATTGCAAGTTCTGTCTTAATTCATGCCTTGGAATAGGGACACCAGAGCCTAGGCATGTATTAACTTGCCTCTAGACAATTTGCATAGATGACTCAAATGTGATACGGACCCAAGTAAATATTTCTACCACTTATAGTTCATGTAAATCTAACTCTTAAATATAGATGTTTTGTGTGTATCTACCAGAGCAGTGACATAGGAAAAATAGCAATTATATTGCCAATCATTGTGCTTGTTTTTAACCATCCGAAAGTCACTGAGATTGACTTGTCTGAATGCTTTCATATTAAACATATGAAATGATTATTATGAATTAATTTGCATTTAATTAAATTTCCTGCTCTATCATGCTAAAGACATGAGTGTTTCTCCACTGATCACGGTCTTATTCTATTATTGCAATATTTTGTTTTCTAATGCTTTTATTGTTAATAAACTTTATGTTTTAGGTACAAATGCCAAATAAAATTATGTGGAAGAATTCCTAAACATTTAAATTAATCTCATAAGCATGACTGTAAAAGAACTTCTACAAAATCTTTTTACTAATATATAGCTCATATGAATGGTGCTTTTACCAATCAATATTACTTTTAGAAAGCAGAGCCAAAGAACAAAAATTAAATTAAACAAATCTTATTATATCCCATTCATTAACATAGTCTTAGCATATTCCCTCTTATAAAAAAAATCATACAAAAATTCATTAGCAAGTAAAACAGCCCCAGGCTTTAATGCAAGTTAAGTAAATTAATTTCGAGTCACAAAATTTCAATAAAGTCAATGTTTAGTGGGTTCTTGTTTTGAACAATGCCCTGTGATAATTCCAAAAAATAAATAAGACATGCTCTTTGCCTCATTTAAAGGCATTATGTTGAGCTGAAAATTGTTGGTCAACTACTGAAGCTTAGACAAATAACTGTTATGGAGGTAGATGATATGAATTACCATTGTATTATGAGACAAAGGGAGCATTAGCTGTTTCTTGTTCCATGGAAATAAGAAAGGAAGCTCTGAATTGTACCAACAGTGCAAGACGGAAATTCTACCCCCATGAAAAACTCCCTTTAACCTTCTCTAGGAAAATTCGATTTTATGGTTGTCTGCATCCTTGCCTGACTCTAATGAACTATCTTGCCCAGTTCCTTCCTGCATAGCCAGGTCCAAATAATTCATACATAAATGGCCACCGCCTGGTCCGGGTTAGACCCGAAAAGGCCTTGGTCGGTTTCCCAGAAGCCAGCTCACAGTAGACTCATGGGTAAGCCGGCCTGAGGCACACTTCTCTTCTAACACAGGGATCCTGGTCTCCTGGAGAGTAGGACATAGAGGAGTGGGATGGAAGAGCTTTTTGTTGTTCTTGTTAAATATATTTTTATTGATTTCAGAAAGAAAGGGAGAGGGAGAGAGAGATAGAAACATCAGTGATGAGAGAGATTCCCCCACTGGGGATCAAGCCCACAACCTGGGCATCTGCCCTGACCTGGAATTGGACCTGGGACCCTTTAGTCTGCAGGCTGACACTCTAACCACTGAGCATCAGCCAGGACTATTTAAGCTCTATAAATGCTATAATCTTTCTAAAACTCTATTTAAAAATCAATAATAATTTAAAAAACATTTGATTCCTTTGTCTAGCACATTTACAGTGGTTTTATGCTGACCAGTAACCTGGGTTAATTTTATTTTGGTATAAAAAAGCTCATTGGTAGGAAGAAAGCAAGTCCTCTCCTCGCTGAAATTATTTTTTCAATAAATAAATGATGCAACATTTGTATTATGATTCACCATTACAAGAGTCCTGAGATGGAAGGGAGTGTACTGATCTCTGATACGTCCTAGATGGAGGCAGATACATGTTCAAATTATTTTTATTCCAATTATAGGTTGCATTATATAGGAAAATCACTTAAACTCTCTCAACCTCAGTTTGATTATCTGGAAAAGTTAGATTATAATAACTGCTTCAAAAGGTTTTATGAGGTCTGAATTAAAATGTGGATAAAGCCTTCAGCAGAGTCTTTGATATGAAACAAATCTTTGGTAAAGGCCTGTTATTATTCTTATTTCCATTCCCTCTGAATATCCTCAAGGTACATTGTTAAAGTAGCACTAAGGTATTTACTCAGGTTTGTGTAAATTTTAGTTAGCATGGATTTATTTCTTGAGTTCTGATAACCCGCAGGCACAAGAAACTGTTCTAGTCCAAATTCAAACAATCTTACTCAAACATGACTATGCCTTTAAAAAGCTTTTATCCCTTGCCCTTCTATTTAAAGTCTGTTATGTTTTGTACTTAACAGTTGTCTTTTACTCCTGTGAGTGAAAATTATATAGAAAATTTTATCCTGAAATACTGTTTGTGTTTGGTTTGTATTGTGTACTGGAGAGGAAATAAAAAAGATGATCCACAGAACAAAAGCTATTTTTCAAAACGTAAATAAATGCTACTGCAAGAGGAAGCAACTATAAAGTATTATATATCCCAGCTGGCATGGCTCAGCGGTCGAGTGTAGACCTATGAACCAGGAGGTCATGATTTGATTCCCAGTCAGGGCATATGTTCAGGTTGCAGGCTCTGTCCTTGTTAAGGGAAGTGCAGGAAGCAGCTGATCAATGATTCTTTCTCATCATTGATGTTTCTATCTCTCTCTCTCCCTCTCCCTTCCTCTCTGAAATCAATTAAGCATTTCTAATAGCCACTAGAATTTCTAATAGCATATCAATGCCATTCCAAAATTATTTCTATTAATATATAAAGACAGATAAGGCTACAGATGTGTTTACAAATATGGAACCATATTACACATGATTTACTTTTCTTAGTTTGAATTATCTCAATATTTAAATGCATATGAAATCATTTAATTTCATATTTAATACTCATAACCAATTTTAGTTCCAAAATCATCTTTCTGAACTTTAGTTTCTTACTTACAGATGATAGATTATAGATTAGATAGATAATAGATAATGGATTGAGAGATAGAAAATTTATTATTCTAGTGATCTTTTTTATAAAATAAGAAATATAACAAAGTTCATGTACAAAAAATAAATAATTATATTATGTACAAAAAGCAAATAGATAATTGTATTAAAGAGTGGGAATAAATGAACCTTCATACCATTAGTATGCATGATGAGTTTCTATTATTTAGGTTTCATAAAATACCTTTTTTGAGTCTCATAAAAATATAAACACAATATAAATATCCAAATTAATAAAATTAAAGACCAACCTCTGACAAAAACATAGACGCAAAATTTCTACACAACAAATTGGCAAACTGAATTCAGCTATATTAAGAAGCACACATTTTAATCCAAGATTATCAACTTGGACTTATTCTATGAATATAAGGTTGTTTTTAATGGCTATTTAAAAAATTCAATACCATTTATTACATTAAAAACATTTGAAAAAATCCATATAATTATTTATCTCAAAAATATACAGAATGTCTTAATAAAATTTAACATCCTTAGATAAGGTGGATAGTCTACTGTCATGAGTTATTTTTATACTGGAGGTCCTATGCAGTAGAATAAGGTATTTTTTAAAATTTTGACATGAGTTAAAGACTTAAACATAAAACCTGAAACCATAAAATTCCTAGAATAAAAAACAGGGGTAAAGGTCTATAACAATGTTTTTGGCAGTGATTTTTTTGGACAAGACACCAAAAGCACACTTAACAACAAAAATAAACAATACATTAATAAGTGATTCTGTATCCAAAACAAAAGCTCCTGAATAGCAAAATAACCAAGCAATAAAATAAAAAGGTAAAACAAGGAATAGAAAAAGTGTTTGTAAATCATAAATCTTAAAATAAATTAATATTTAAAATAAAGAACTTGTGAAACTCAGTATAAAACAAGCAATCTGAAAAACAAAATGGATTGAGTATCTGAATAGATATTTTTTCCAAAAAAGGCATATAAGTAGCCAGTATTTTGAATCATTGTACATTAGGCAAATATTAGTCTATTTTTAAAAATTTTCCTATATATTAATATTGACAAGATATTTTACTGTTTTGACACAATATTTAAAAGTCATGAAAGAATCATATTTTTCTTTTAATTATTAGGGTTTTGAGTTTGCATGTTTCTCTTTTTTCATTGTTATATTTTGTTTTTGCCTCTTTTTTTTGCTTTGACACTACTATGAAAAGTAAGGATTGTGTATGCACATGTTTTTTTCTTGTTGATGTCTCTCTCCTCCTTCTCTAGTGTAATCTCCAAAAAGTGAAATGATTGTCTTCTGTTTCATTTACTGATGGATTCTAAGACCTAATAATTCTGGCACATCATAAATATTTTTGGGTGTGTGTAGGGGGAATCAACTAACAAATGAGTAACCGGAAAAAAGAAGAGATATGTGATAGTACAGAATTAGCATTATAAAATTTATATTATTTAAATAAATAAGAAATCAATAAAGAAATTTAAGCAAGATATTAACATAATCTGATTTACATTTTAAGAGTTAACTTTGGCTTATTTTTATTTATGTATTTATTTTTGTTTTTGTTAATCTGCATCTGAGGATATTTTTCCATTGATTTGTAGAGAGAGTGAAAGGGAGGGGGGAAACAGAGAGAGAGAAAAAACATTGATTTGAGAGACACATCAACCGGTTTCCTTCAGCAAGTCTCTCTCCTCCTTCTCTAGTGTAATCTCCAAAAAAAAAACGATTGCCTTCTGTTTCATTTACTGATGGATTCTAAGACCTAATAATTCTGGCACATCATAAATATTTTTGGGTGAGAACCCTTCAGTTCACAGGCCAACATTCTGTCCAGTGAGTCAACCCAGCTCGGTCACTTTGGCTTCTTAGATCATTAAGGAAATGTGGCCAAAAGTGGCAAAAAGAAAACAGTAAGAGGTTAGTGCTGTGGTCCACGGACACAATGCCAACTCAATTTAGCATGGTGATAGTGCAGAAAGGCAGACATGAATGGATCTGAGATTTTTTTTTAAGAGTTCTGCCTACACATCAGATGTAAAAAGCAAGTGAAAAAAGGAATTCAAGGATAACTCCTAGGTTTCTGATTGACATAGGTAAATAGATGTTGATCCTATTTACCAAAATGTCAGAATCTAGGGGGGAGAACAAGATTAGTGGTTAGTGGAGCGGATAAAATGTCAATTTTATCTATGTGAAGCTTGAAATATGTTTAATATACTCACAAGGAGATAGCAGCTAAGTACTTAAAAATGACTCTCAGCTCAGGCTAGAAATGTGAATTTGTGGCATAAATTCAAGTGTAAATTCCAGGAACAGATGTTATTTATCATCTAGAAAGAGAAGGTTCATGGTGGGCCCTGTAGCTATTCAATAAATGCAAGATGGATAAAGGAGTAACAAGAACTATAGTGGTCACTAAATCAGAAAATAGAATCACAAAAACTAATAAAGACACATTTTTCAAGAAAGACATAGCCAACTTGGTCAAATTTTGCTTTATCAAAATCAGTAATAAAAAGACAAAGAATTTCCCATTGGATTATTTCATATGGAGTGTTAACCTTGACATAAAGAAGTTTAGGAATATGGTCTGGATAAAGCCAAATGTAATTCCAATTTACTGCATTAACGATCGAGTTTGTTCTAAGTCTACCAATTTACTATTTATTTTCTGTTTTCGGTGTGCTTTGTCCCTTTATTATTTTATTCCAGCTTTGTTTTGTATTAATTATTTTTACTTTAGAATAGTATCAGATTTACAAATAAAGCATGAGGGTTGTACAAAAATTTCAATGTGTCTCCTATGTATTTTTACATTTATATCTGTCATTAGTATAATAGATTTGTCTCAATTAATGCACCAATCAAGATGCATTATTATTGACTAAAATCCATACTTTAATTTCTTTAGTTTTTATACTGGGAACAGCAGCATGAGAGGCAATAATAATAATGGGGTTTGTTGGTAATAAGAATGTTGGAAATCCATCCCAAAACCTTGACTACTTTTCCTTGAAAAGTATGCCAAGTAATATGGGGGAATGAGGTGCAGATGCCTAAAACTGGCCTGGGCACAGAACAGCTTTTGCACAAAGAAGTAACATATATATAGATGGCCTAGCCAAAGATGAATAGATTAATATTTGACCTTGGTTTAGGAAACAACTTCTATTCCTCTCCATAAAGTAACTTCTTATTCATCCTCTTTGGATTACCATATATAAATACTGCCTTTAAATTGTGTTCTATATTAAAGGTTAAAACATTTTGTCCATAGAATACATCTATTATTTACAGCACATTGGTACACGGTTATGTTTATACTTTACTCTGAATAGCATTTTCCCATCTTAGATTCTATTATTATGTTGGAGGAAATTGAAATGAGAGCATTAGAAGTTTGGTTTGAGTGAGGTATGGGACCCTCAGGGACTATAGCATGCGTTCTCAAAAAGCTAATCTCACACAGCATTAAATTACTCCAGAGCCCTTGAGGGCTTGCATGTTCTGTATTTCAAGTAATATAGTTCATGACTCTTGTTTATATATAAAAGTAGGAAACGTTATCTGGTTAATATATATGCCTTATTTAAAATAAAGGACACTTCGGTTAATTTTTTGTTAAAATAGAATATATAGGCTCAATGTATATTAAATGCATTAAAAATTAGCCTTTTATTGCAAATTCCCATACTGTTATAGTTTAATGTCATCATCTTTCTCCCTGGGGGACATTTACCTCCTAGACTTACTTTCTTAGTTTTAAGAGCATTTTCTAATTTATAGTATTTAATTGTATATTTAGATTAAAAAAAAAACACCAAATGGGGTACTTACTAATCAAAGTACTTTTCTCAAATGTATAAGCATAATATAAAGTTTGATTCTGTTTAGCCTCTTGTGAATTTTGTATTTCAGAATTTGTTCTCTATAATACTATGTGATAAGATTTCTAAAAATATAAATTAAGATCTATGCCAGCGCAATGTCACCTAAACCTGAATAACAGTTTTCATTAGTTGATTATAACATGAAGTTCTCAAACACTTCTTATTTTATGTAAATAAATAAGTGTGTCCTTTGAAGTAACATGTTACTTTTTCTATAATGCTCTATGTTTGGAATGCATAATATTCTTTCATTTTTCATACTGCATTTTACATCTCTGTTTTCTAGATTCTTCAATTGCAATTCTGGGGACGCCCTCCTGCATCACTGACTGTCAGCTAAGCTGACGCTGTTGCAAAGTCGGGCGCCGGCGAGGCACTTGCGAAGTCGAATAGTCAGAGAACCCATCCGCGGGGCGTTAGCTACTTTCTTAAAAAAATATGTTCCCGGGGATTTTAGTTGATGGATCAGTTTAAGATTTGATTTGGTATCTCTAAGTTGCACTCCATTTCCTGAAGTTAAAAGCAGAGAAAATAGCCAGAGCTAGGGAGGCGGATATGCTGCCACTCAGCGGGGAAAGAAGGTGACAGGGCAGAGAAGTGAGGGGATGAGCCAGAGTGCAGGCTAGAGACGGGAAATGCAGTAACAAGAACACAGGCTTTTGTAGTAAAAACCAGGAGATGACGTAGTTTAAAGCTTCCACAATGGTCCTCACTGGCGGTGTAGTTGGAATGACTCAGAATGGTCGTAGGATTGAAGAAATGAATAAGACAATATTTGTCAAACTTATTATCAATTCCTACCAATCAGTTATTCGGGCCTCTACTTTTTAAAAATATTTTTTAATGATTTTTGAGAGAAAGGAATGGAGAAAGAGAGAGAAAGAAATATGGATTTGAGAGCAACACATGGATCGTCCGCCTCATGCATGTCCCTCCACCAGGGATTGAGCCCACAACCTGGGCATGTGCCCGGACCAGGAAAGAACCAGCACCCCTTCCATGCATGGGAGGTTGCCCCACCAGCAGAGCCACACTAGCCAAGGTGTTCTGATAGCTTCCTAATACCTTTAACTATATAGCAGCCTTGACTGTCCACTGAGTCATTCCCAGTTTTGAATTTCTCTGAATGGTGGAGAGCCATTAAACCTATTGAGATGAAAATGTATTCCTGGGAAACAGTTCTCATGTCTATAATTATCACTATAATAACTACAAAAATCAGCCCATCTGTTTTATTCTCCTCCCTTCTTGTCCTCCTGGACTCTCTTCATCTTATATCCCCCTTTTCTACAGTTCAGATCTCCCGCTCTTTGTCATAAATATAATAATTCTGAAAAGTGTCTCTCCGTCACACTTCAGAGCCCTCGGACGCCATGGCCCAGGAGCTCAGGACTTCACTGTCTCTTGTCCCCGGGACAGGAGGCTTTACACACACAGAGATATACTTGCAATGGTGCAAGGGAATCAAGATACCTGACTGTCTACTTATGTATCAGCGGTTAATGTGTTTGCAAATGGAGTTTTTATCCTTATTCTGCTCTGATCATTTTCTTGCCAGCTTCCAGCACAGCTGCATAATCTCGCTATAGACTTGCCAACACCCAATGCATATTCATATTTGTTTTATGTTTTAAAAGACACGTGTTCTTCAAGTTTCTCATTGTTGTGCAGTTAAGAGACTTCTCTGACCACCTACTCCATGGAAATATTTTTTAAGGCCTTACTTGAATTTTCCAAGATTGGAAACTCTGATCCATGTTTATTTTCTGTTTACCTTTATTTGCTTTAGACTTCCTAGGTCATTGAAAGTTCAGCGGGAATTAGCTCTACAAATTTCACATGTGAGGCTATTGAGTTGACTTTTTTATTTAAAGGAGCCAACTCCGACTAAATGTTAAAATGAAATGCCCTAATTGGAAGTATTCATAAGAGATTAATTTTAATTTGTAGTTAATGTACTGGAAACCCAGAGCTTTCCCACAGAGCTAGCTTGGCATCTGAATTTCAGGCCATGATCTTCCCCTGAGGGCCA
>NW_006293779.1:13318441-13321186 GCF_000327345.1 Myotis davidii | reverse complement strand
CCCTCCCACCCCCAGCCACCTACTAGTAAGCCAGGCAACAAGGACTTTCATTTGGGCAGCCCAGTTTGAAATTCCCGATTCTTCCAAAGATTGGTTAGAATATTAAGAAATATAAACAAGACATTCTAAAGAATTTCCAGTGGAAATATGTAACAACAAAAAGTGGCAAATCAACAGTTTTCTGCATCATGCATGATCGAAATCTGTGGGCTGAATGTCAGGTTACAGGGGTCACTATCACCCCACAGGATCCCTGGTCCCAGTGCCCTTCTCATGAGGAAGATACAGGGATGACAGTCCCGAGCTATATAACTTTCAAGTCCTATATGAAGTGTGGCATAGTTTTCAAATGCCAAATACAATGAATGTTAATGAAAATTAACAGCTGTTCATAAACATCTTTGATCACAGTATCACTACAATGCCACGGTAATATTAAAATCACGAGTGGTAATAATGGGCTTTAATCAAAATGGCTATCCATGCCACGTGCTATGCTAAACTTCACAAGGCGGAAATATGAGCTCCCTTTTGTCGATGATAAATAAATAAAAAACACTGAATAAAGTTGGTTCCTTCAGGGATTTATCGTCCATTAATGCATGTGGAAATGGAGGCATGGAAGGAGGGCACATTGCTAGCCAAGCTCCACACCTCAACGGCTGCAGAACTAGCACCCAGCGCCAGGGGGTCCACTACAGACCTCTCCTCACACTCACAGACTTCAGGGCAATGTCTCCATCAGACCCCTCATCACTCCTGAGGCCATCACTGGGATCCAGGATCTACCCTTTTAGAACATTAAGAGGGTGAAGGGTTAAGTCATCATTAATAAACAAGAGAGGTCATTCTAAGGACAAAATGGATGTGGCATTGACTGTGGTCCCCGGGGCCTGCCTTAGGGAGGCCTTGCAGCAAACAGGGGCTGTCAGGGTGGGATACGTAATCAGGCCAATTCCACCTCCTGAAGATTTTAAATTCCTGAAGAACCAAGGAATTCTCTCAGGAGAACCACATATGCTATTAGGAATCCAAAGAGTGTCGGCCTAACAGAAAGTAAGAGGGCATGGGGCATGGAACAGGAATGCACTCAACTGGAAAAGAAGCCATGCGAAGTGCTCAGATGTGCCCGTGAAACTCGTGGCTGCAGTTAGTTTAAGTGAAATTACACAAGGAAGAAGGCTTGTGACGTCAGGAAGATGAAGCCCCTTCAAGCTAGAGCCCTTGAGATATACTGGGCACCAAGATCTCTTGAATAGGAACACACATTCCCATAGGGTTGGGACAGAACACAGAGTAAAATTCAAATAAATGGAGTGGGAGCCTGTGAGATACAGGGTTCAATACCAATTCCTCCATTTCTACACTATGTAGTTTTCTACAAATAAATAGCATCCTTTCTGCTGTATGTATATGATTTATTTGCTTGCTTATTTATAATATTAAGTGATGCTAGTTATTTCCTAGAGGGCGTTTCTAAAATCTGAAGTTGATTTTAAAACCCTTCCTCACTCTCTATCCTCTCCTTGGTTTCTGGCTTACACAACACTCCTCCCTCTCCAAATAATATGTTCAATTACCACTCAGACTCTTTATTATTTTTTCTTCCATGATTTTGCTAATCAAAGTCAGTAATATAATATTGTAAACTAGAGGCCTGGTGCACAAATTCGTACACAGCTGGGGAGAGGGGATGCTGGAGATTGGCCAGCCGGCCCCACCCCCAATCAGGGTGGGGGAGCCAATTGGGGACAGGGCCAGCCAGGGAGAGCGGGGGAAGGGCGAGAGGGAGGGGCCATGGGTGTTTGGCTGGCCGGCCCCATCTCCTGGTCAAATGGCCAGTCCAGGGGACAATTAGCATATTAGCCTTTTATTATATAGGATTAGAAGAGAGTCCAGCATGAACTCACTGAACTTTGATTAGGATAGTGGTGACTGGACATTTTAAAGAGAGAATGAAGGGGTATCGAGGGGAGGGGGGTGTGAAGAAGTAAAAACTTCCATAGTTGGTCAGTGTCCATTTGATTAAGTCAGCCACCTGGGTCTGTGAGCTGGGGATTGAGGAAGCCTGGGAGACAGCAGCCCTTTCTGATTACGTTTCACAAGAATGGCTTTCAGAAAGACACTTCTGAGTTGGAGGAAACCCATACACGTCTCAAAGGGACAGACAGGAAGGAATCACAAATTAAGCCTTTTTCCTAAACACTCTAAGAAAGGAGGTCAGGACCCATGTCAGGTGTTGGCTAGAACTACCAGGAGTACTTTTGACAGCCTTGAGCTTTCTCAGGCAGGCTCATTAAGAGGGTAAGGCCTTCCTAGGGCTGCTGCTGTGAGCTGCTGGAAACTGTGTGAGCGTTTGTTTAATTAACCCTTACAACATGAGAGAGGGGATGAACTGGGTAAAACCATTTGCATGGAGAATTTGTAATTGTTTTAAGCCCAGGATGAGGCTTGATTTAAAAGAGGGCTCAGCCCTAACCAGTTTGGCTCAGTGGATAGAGCATCGGCCTGTGGACCGAAAGGCCCCTGGTTCGATTAAATAAAATATATTAAAAAAATAAAAAGTAATAATAAAAATAAAATAAATAAAAGGAGGGCTCAGAGCAGCCTAACCTAGAGTTTGCTTAAGGAGAGAAGCTTTCCTACCTGGCACATAGCAAGTGTACAGAAAATGCTAAAGATCCTATGATCTTATTGAATGTCTTATGAGCTAGTTGTTCATGTTTTTGCAAAAGACTATTGACT
>NW_006293779.1:13286469-13318357 GCF_000327345.1 Myotis davidii | reverse complement strand
TCTGGTGACCTCACTCATCACATCCTCAGAGTAACACCCATGAATAAAATAAGCAATTATGTAAATAATTTAATTAACTAATTAATTAATTAAGTTAAACTGAAACTGAGGGTGCCTGGTCCATACTCTTATCACATGTCACCCAGATTCTTAAAATAGTTTCCATCTGGCCTCCCTGCACCCAGTATTGTCACTTCGTATATGTCCTCCCAAGTGGCATCATATCTGCCTTTGTAATAAAAGGTTTGGGACAATTAGCCCCCTTGAAAATTACACACACGCACACACACACACACACACACACACACACAATTCTTAGCTTATCACAGTGGTCTTTCATAATCAGACACCTGCTTCTCTTTTCACTCACTTATTTTGCTTTTCTTCCCCTCTTGCACTCAATTAGTGTTCACCTATGAATAGCATTTGGCCTGAAATGGTGACCTTGAACCCCATCTGGCCACACCCCAATCAAATGCGCTCTCACTCTTCTAGAGGCTCATGTAGGTAACCTCCTCTCTGTAGGTCTTCCTTGGCTCCCAGACTTAGCATCCTCCCGGTTTGTACTTTAAAAATATCCTCTGGATAATGTAGTTATGGTTTGTGCCAAATTATACTGGGATGTCTCTGTTTAAGTATCTATTCCTTTCCGAGTGCTAAATATCTGAGTGCTAAAAAGGCAAGGGTTTCTTTGTTCCCCAGTTTTCCAGATTAGCAACAACTGAACACATATACGAGTAAACACTCAATATATGCTAAATGAATGAATGGATAAATGAAAAAAAAACCTGAATAATAAGAGCATAAAACATTATGAAAATCCATCAAATGCATGCAGAGTGCAAAGCTGTATAGAGTGTGCAGACACCGCAGCTACGAATATAGATGGAGAAGGTAAGTCAAGTATGTGCATAAGGGGTTGAGTGTTTTTCATTTATTTAAAATAATTTGTTGTCAACTGAACTCGAACCTGGGTTAATGAGTGCTCTATTACTAGCTTCGGTTTCTCTAAGGATTGTCATGGGGGTTTTCTATGTGCCACAGTAAAAAATAAATAAATAAATCACAGAATGGAAAACAATTTAATTAGGTGAGAAAATCCCCACAAGCTCCAAGACCCAAACTCATTACTTGTTTACTCCTGGAGGCTGTAACCTTTTCTCCAAAGTGCTCACTCACTCCCAGATCTTACACACATCCTTGGAGGTCAGCACACAAACCAGGGATGGAGTCCTGCAGGGATCAAAGGTGACCTCAGACCAATCTGGATCTATTCCCCTAAAAACTCAAACGCCCAGGGACAGGCACCAAGGCTGCTGTCCTGCAGCTGATGCTGACCTTTCTGAAGCACTGCTCCCAGACAGGAAAACAACGATGTGCAGATATCCAGATTATAAGCCTCTCTCTCTCTCTCTCTCTCTGTCTGTCTGTCTGTGTGTGTGTGTGCATGTAATATATTTGTATTGATTTCAAAGAGGAAGGGAAAAGGAGAGAGAGATAGAAACATCAATGATGAGAGAATCATTGATCAGCTGCTTCCTGCACATCTCCCACCGAGCATTGAGCCTGCAACCTGTGCCCTGACTGGGAACTGAACTGTGACCTCCCGGTTCACAGCTCAACACTCAACCACTAAGCCACTGTGACTGGGCAGAAGTGTATATTTTTAAATTAGAGACTCATCTACAAAATTACCAATGTTACCCAGTACCAGGAATTTAAATCAGGCAGATCGCCAAACACATCCCCTGAGCTTCGGTGACCTGCTAAGGTCTGACCCTAGTGATCTCCCGGGTGACCTGTCACCTCCACAAGAATGGCCTGGATCCTGCCAGGTGAAACAGAGAGAGGGGCTTGGGATTCCCAAGAACTGAGCCAGGGAAGTGTTCACTGGAAGTGCAAGCTGTGTGTGTTCTCATTAGAAATGACCCTGTGGACCCGTCCTCTCCGACACACACAACAGGACCAAGCGGATAGACACCCCGCTCCAAAGCAAGCAGATGGCCATCCCTGCATGTTTCCAGAAGAGCTGAATCCTTCACGATGTGCTCTGAATTACAAAGAGACCGAAGCTCCAGTGTCTGTGAACGGAGAAATGCCTCTCTCTAAAAATGTAAAGTGCCACGAGAAGAGAAAATTCCCCCGCACATTGCTGCTCTTCTCCCTGCTAAGTTTAGAGGCGCTACCACACAAAACCGGCCTTCATTCAAGACGCAGCGCTCGTCTCCTTTCAGTCAGATGGCGCTCTCAGAAGTGTGCGGAGTTTGCACCAATCACACATTTTAAAATACTTCCGACTAAAAACAGGTTCTGTAAGACTTCATGAACAGCCAGAGCTCCAGTTTATACTCGAGATATAAACAGAAAGTATATTTTGAAATCACCATGGCCAGCTTGGATGGAAATTGGCTGTGCGATGAGGAGGAGGAAGTGCAGAGCAATGCTCTACCCGGGCAGTGTGGCTGTGCAGGGAGGGAGAGCAGGAGAGGAGAGGGGACAGATGTGATCCTTTTCCACCTGTGGCCTCCTGTTCAACACGGAATGACTGTCACCGAGTGGGTCTGATCGCACTAAATGAACCACTCTCTGTGCCTTCTCCAGTCTGATAGGGGGATAAACCCCTTCAAGGCAACCAGGTGGTTATATCTGGGGAAGAGGAGGCACAGGGACAATAGGCAGGAAGAGGGGAGTAAGACAATTGCTAAGTCCGGCAGCACCTACAGCTTTAAACTCTGTGCTAAATCCACACCAGTGGCCTCGCTTCCTCAGGGAGCAAGACCCTCTCCCTCCTCCACCTGTTGTCGCGTTCTCAGGAGGCCAGGTGGACTAAGAGCCACAGACTCACAGGCGCCTGCTTGGCCTTGGACATGCTACTGCAGTTAGAAAGCACAGATGCCCCATGGGAAAGCGTGATGTTTTTTTACTTTCTCTCCTAGGAAAGTTAATCTTATCCTATTTATTCTGCTATAATGCTTGCCTGAGTTCGCCTATTTTTTTCTTCTCTCTGGCACATATTCTGTGGTGTTCTGGTAGGTGAAACCCAATTTAATTCTGGGTCTGGCATGGAGTAGTACACAGAGAATAGGGAGAGAAGAAAGGAGAAAGAGACAGCATAAGAGACAAAATGAGAAAACCAGGAATGGGAAAGAGAAAGGAAGGAATTTTAGGAGAAAATACTTCCCTTTAATTGCACTAACTCATTATCTATTGTTTTCCCTGAAATGCTGCCTTTCCGTGCTACTTGTCATTTTAGATATGCCCCCAAATTTGCATCTGCTTAAGCAGGTGTTTTAAAAATACTTTGCATATCAACTACCAGATTTAATTTTAGCTGTGGAGCAGCTATGAAATAGGTGCTATTAGAAAGGTATTTTCTTCTTTGTAAACAGAGAAACAAAAGGTTATAGGATATAACATTAGGTGACGAATTCTGTTCTGGCTCCACCTCACCTCCTTCAGCGTGCCTACCTCAACAGCTGAGTTCACAAGGCTTTCTTGGGTCTCTGAACAAACAATAAAACATATCTATATTATAAAAGGCCAATGGCCATGACACGAGAACGCCGGAACAACCAGACGACCGGTCACCAGGTGGTGCATTGATGGGTCTCTCAGTGGCAAGCGGGCCTGGGTCTCACGCGATTTCGCGCGCTGGGCCTCTAGTTGCTCCATAACTTTGATTACTTTTTGTGTATGCACATGTTTTTCTATCTTTATAATGAAGCCCTGGGTTATGCCTTATTCCCAAGCATCTGAAAAAGAAAAGGAACTTAATAGTTATTCTTTCGTTGTTGGACCTCAGAGGAGCACCTGACATAAAATTATGGGGAAATATATGTAATTTAAATAGCTTTCTATTCAAATGCTGAATAAGAACTTATCATTCCAGACTATTTAAAGTTTGATAGGCCTGTGTCTGCCACACTTACCTCTACCTTGGGTACATATCAATATATGTACATAATTGTTAAAAGTTAAGATGTATTTAATTTACAACTTCTACCAACACAGTCATTTCCCTTTAATTGAATCTTCTACTTGGCTATCGGCATGTTCTTTCCATAATTATGTAACATTCATTTGCTTAATTCATCTCATTGGTACCCTAGTGCTTAAAGAATAGTTCAAATGATTTGGTTCATCATCTGTAGAACTTGACATCCTTAAAATGTTCAAACTGCTTTAATGCTTTTCGGTCTTCTTCCTATGCCCAAGATATCTATTTTTTTGTCACTTAAATTTTTTTCTTGTTCTTTGAGATCAAACATGAGTGTTCCATCTTTTCCAAAATCTCCTCTGGATACAACCCCCTTATACTGTATCACTCTGTGCCTTCTATCAGTCATAATTATTTTCCTATAAATTATCACTGAGCATGGCACAGCCCCCATGCTCAATAACTTTATGTAGAATCAGCAAGTTATTAACTATTTATTTTATAAATTTTTAAAATATATTTTTTTATTGATTTCAGAGAGGAAGGGAGAGGGAAAGGGAGATAGGAACATCAATGATGAGAGAGAATCAATGATTGGCTGCCTCCTGCACACCCCTACTGGGGATGGAGCCTGCAACCCAGGCATGTGCCCTTGACTGGAATCAAACCTGGGACCCTTCAGTCTGCAGGCCGACACTCTATCCACTGAGCCAAACCAGCTAGGGCTATTTTGTAACCTACTAGTAACCAGATAATAACTAAGCAGTTGCTCCCCCATTTGTCTGATTTTCATTTCCTATGAAATAGTATCATTGTTCAAAACACACACTGAGGCCTCCCCAGTGCTGACATTCAAAGTGCCCACATTATTGAGAGAATGCAATGAGTGTGGTAAAATGCATCGCTCCCAACCTGGGTTACGGAACGCAGGTTTACAAGGTCATTGATTTGGGGAAAGGTGGCACACTCCTCCATTAATGTCTCCTTAGACAGGCACATGAGCACAGGGAAGGCTAAATAAGGCCCCCAAGGATAAAACACGGATAGCTGCCTCGGACACATTCATTGCAAAGCCTGTTTCTGTCCTAAACTCCGTGGGTTGTTTCACATTGACCACATTAATGCCTCAAAGTCAGGCCAAAGACTCCCTATGGTAAGATAGAGCAAAGCACCCAGGGAAGACATGATGAGGGTTTCGGGGGGGGGGGAGATATGACCGTGACAGATTCTAGCATTTGTGTGAGACTGGCTGAGGTGCCCTCTTTCCCACTAAGTAATGACCAGTGGTATGACCATTGTGAAGAACAGAGGAATGGAGGTGGAATGGGAAGTTAAGGACTTACTCAGAGTCTTCCCGTTATGAACTGGGGAGACTGGAATTGATGCTGTTCTTGTAGATTCTGTTTTGTTTGATGTCTAGGTTCTTCTTAGTTTCAAATTGCATTGTACATTTTAGCAAAATTTCAATGTGTCCTTGAATGTTAAAGGAACTTAACTGGCATAATGTTTTTAAAATTTAAGTTACCTTTCTTAGAGCAGCCATGCTGGCTTTCTCCTTCGGACCCCCCTCCTTAAAGCTCCTTTAGGTGTCAGAACATTTTTTTAAAAATGGAATACTTACAGAAGAAAAGGTAAAAACCAAGCATTTTAACAATATGAAGCTTCATCATAATATGCTTCAGATACTAAAAGCCACGGCAACAACATTTAAAATTCTGATGAGATTAAGACAAATTATGAACCCAATATTTTAACAACAGGGCCACTTGGGATTAATCAGAGTAGCAATCATTTCTCTGTATAACATTTCCTTTTAAATAAAGCACACGGGAAAGGCAACATTTTAAAGCTTAGATGTCAATGGTGGGCATATAATATTAAAGTTGTGATCATATTTTTCTTTTTCTTTGAAGACCTCTGGCACCACAATCTCATTTTAGAAGTGATGTGCAGAAAGGAATGATGTACTTGTAATTAAAATCCTGACTCGGTTTACCATGCTTTGGACAAGTAAACAACCTCTTCTGGTCCCTAGACTCCAGAGCGAATTATTTGTCCTGATGTGTCAGTCAAACTCAGCCTCCCCTCTGGCCATGATGAGTGGGCAGGGCAGATGCAGCAGCTCTGGAGAAGCCACAGGAGGTGTGAATGCTGAGCAGGGAAATTCAGGGGCATCCCTGGCCTCTGCTTTTCTGTTATCCCCTGTCCCTGATGGTGCAGTTGGCCAAGAAACCTGGAGAGAAACACTTTAGGAGCCAACAGACCCCTTCTGTGCAGAGAAGAGCAAGGAAAGAGAAGATAGATCTGAGAATGAATTAATAAAAGAACAGGACAGCCTGCCAGTGTGGCCCAGTGGTTGAGCGTCAACCCATGAGCCAGGAGGTCAGGGTTTGATTTCAGGACAGGGCACATGCCCGGATTGTGGGCTTGGTCCCCAGTAGGGGGTGTGCAGGAGGCAGCCAATCAATGATTCTCTCTCATCATTGATGTTTCTCTCCCTCTCCCTCTCCCTTCCTCTCAGAAATCAATAAAAATATATGTAAAAAACACAACGTACATACACATACATACATTTTCTATATAATCATGTTAGTTATATATACATATATGTAAATTTGCTCAGCATTTTATACACTTCTCTATCACTTATTAATTTCAACCAGATCTGCATAGTACTTTTTTAAATGTATGAAAATAAAATATATGTTTCCCCACAAAAGGGTTTGGCAACCTATAAGCAATTCCAATAACTTCAAATGATCATGTTAATGTTTTAAAATAATTAGACTAGCTGACCTTTAGAAACAAAGGGGCATTTTACTCACTGTGAACCTCAATGGTGAGATAACATCCGAGAATTGTATCATTACTTTCTAGCAAAGTCTTATGAGCAGCCTGGTTTCCTCAATCCCAACTCCGTGTTTGTTTGCACTGCCTACTAAGCAGCCCTGTGCCTACATGCCTCCCACTGTGACATTTATTAGTGTACTTTCTGCTTAACTTCTCTATGTCCTGCTCCACTATGTACACTGAGAGAGTAGGGATGCTATCAATTGTCAGCACCTCTGTAATCGCAGCACTTAAAAATCTCCCAATTTAACACATTTAGAGGAATGGAAATTTGAACATTTTATATTGGTTAAAATATTTTTAAAGATCCCTTTCCTTGACTATACTAGTATTTCTTCATACTTATGTCTATTATGGGAGACAAATAGTGAAATGATTATTCATTTTGTATATGAAGAAAATAGTCATAAAGTTTAAAAAATTTCTAGTGATAATAGAACAAGTATATAGTAAAGCAAGGCCTTTTGAACATTATTAGAGGCACCTTCCTTTCCTGAGGTTATTCAGGGACTAAAGAAGGCTCCTTTATAAACTGTAAAGTTAAGTATGACTCCAACAACAATGAACTAAATTCAACAGGGAAAATAGTTTTCCTTTACTATGTACATACCATTGCCAGTGCTATGTATGCTTTCTCATATGTCTTTCCTATTTGACGCCGATTATTTCCTGCCTGAAGAATTACCTTTAAGATTTTTTATAATGCAGATCTGTCAATAATAAATTAATGTCTGAAAAAAATTATTTTTCCCTCATTTTTGATAGATGTTTTCATTGGGTATAAAATTCTGGGTTGGCAGTTTTCTCCTCCCAGCACTTTAAATAAGTCTTTGTATTCTGACTTGCAGAGTTTCTAACAAATCCGCTAAGACTTATGTCCTTGCTCTCTACATAACATGCCCTTTTACACGGACTTCTTAAGATTTCCTCTTCATCACTCTTGTTTTTAGACATTTTTACCATGATGTGCATTGCTTTGTGACTGCATTGGTGTTTATTTAGTGTGTGTGGTATTTAACACTATGTACGTGTGTGCTTACACTTTAAATTGTTGGGTTTTTTTTTTAATTCTGTGACCATTATTCTTTGAAATATTTTTCCTGTACCCCCTTGTACATTTTGTGACATAAAGTGTTCCAATATGAAACCATGTGATAGTGTCTCCCAGGTCACTGAAGCTCTATTTTTTTTCATTTATTTATATTTCCTATTGGGTTTCCTATTGGGTTTTATTCCTATTCGTTTTATTAAATTCTCTTGCTTTCTCTTCAAGCTCATGTCTCATCTCTTTGGTGACTAAGAGTCTGTTAAGGCTATCCAGTAAATTTTCTATATTAGATATTATATTTTTCATATCTAAAAAATTTCATTTATTCTTTTTATATGTCCTATTTCTCTTCTCAATACTCTTAGACCCTTAAATGTATTTATCATATCTGTTTTAAAGTCCTTGCCTAGTGATTCCATCACCTCTGTTATTTCTGACTGTTTCAAGTGCTCTTTCCCATGCATGTGGATCATATTTTTTATTGAATGTCAGATTTTTAAGATTTTATATTTTTTGAGTGCTGTTCTTGGTTGCATCACTTTAAAGAGTATTGGTCTGTGTTCCAGAATCTTTTGAGGCTGCTTTCTAAAGCTTTTGAGAGCGAGTATAGAGCGGTTTTATCTTAGGGTGGCTTAGTCTTATGACTAAGGGACACCCTCCTTGGACCACTACTAGGGCTTAAGTACCCAACGAATCTCCAGACTCTGGTGAGCACTAAATCCACCCGCGCCTCTGTGTGAAATCTAAAAACTGTCCGTTTTAATGTTCCCTGTAATTACTCTTTCTCCAGCAGTGTGCTTTGACTAGTCTTGTGGAATTCCAGTCAAACACACGAGAAAACCTTCTGTATATTTGTTAATAACTTCCTCTTTTCCCCGTCCTCTGCTCTAAAAGCTCTAGCCCCTCTAAGGTCTATAAATTTCCCTCTCTTCTATTAATTTAACAAAGCCTTTGTCTCTGGATACTTCCCCTTTGCTCAGCAGGTTGAGGAGGGGTAGACATTACTGTCACAAGTAAAATTGGAAGGGATTTTTTTTTTATCTTATTTGAGTTCTAAGTTTCTAAGTAGTAAATTCTGTACGACAAGGGTGGACCAACTACTCAGGAGAATATAAAATTATAAAACTTTCTCTTTAATTATCTTTTATTTCCTGTGTCTATTTCTTCCTCTTGATCAATGCTGATTATTTCACTATGGCTTGTGCTTTGAAGCAGCAGGTACTATAGGTCCTTAAGGGTATTATTAGTTAACATTTTAAAGGCCTTTATTGATACCCCAATCAGACCACCTGTTTGATATTCATAAGGTTAGAATGAGAAAAAATTCAGCAATTGGCTTAGTGATATGTAACATTATATTCTAAATGATAATGCAAATTCACAAATGAATTTTGGCTGCTTGCAGCCATTCAGGTCAGGTATGTTAAATTGCTCTGTGGGCAATTTAAGAACTTTGAATATTGTAATACATAAATATGATTAGCTTAACCCAGGAAACCTTATTAATAAAACAAAATCAGCCTTTATGAGCACACGGTGTACATAGGGACTCACTTCTGTTCTAGGAATTCTAATGGCTTGTGGGATTCAAATGCAGGATTGTCTTCTTTCTCTGTGGTTTTCAGTTTGACAGGAAACTATTACATTTCTCGTATTTGTCTATTTGCCACATTGCTCCTGTAGTTCTACATCATGAAAGGATATAAAATATGGAAACAAAAGAGCTGGATTTGTAATTTCTGTTCAGGTTAGTGCCTAGGAACATGTCTTTTAACCTTTTTTCACACATTCGACAACATGAGAATCACTTATAATTCATAGAATTTACTAACATCAGTTGCAAAAATGAATGTGCAAGAATTTTATAAATAGCAATATTTTGTATCTGTTGTTGATACATTTTCACATATTTATGTCGCCATATTCTCAGGAATGAGCAAGCCAAGGACATAATCCCTAAATCATTGGTTTTATGTGGGTGTACCACTCCCCATGCTTGACTTCATAAATCTCTTAGTTTGAAGGATATAAATCAAAATAATGAAATACACTATTGCCTGCTGAGACTTATGCCCAGACTCTGAAACTTACTTAACCAGAACCCCTTTCAGTTGGGCTTTCCTGAGCCCTACTCTACTCTCACAAGTTTTTTAAAAACAGCCAGGCCCCTTTCAGACTCAGTCTCACAGGTGGAAAACAAAAGGGAAAGGAGAGTGATCTAACGTCATCCAAAAGACCCCCCAAAAATGGAGAGTATTTCAGGACATACGGAGCTTCTGAACTTTTAATCATGCTTCTGAAAGCTCTAGTCCAGCCGTGGGCAAACTAGGGCCCGTGGGCCGGATCCGGCCCATTTGAAATGAATAAAACTAAAAAAAAAAAAAAAAAAAGACCGTACCCTTGTATGTACTTTGAATTTATATTAGTTCTCACACACACTCCATCCATGCTTTTGTTCCGGCCCTCCGGTCCAATTTAAGAACCCATTGTGGCCCTCGAATCAAAAAATTTGCCCACCCCTGCTCTAGTCTCTAGCAGTTAGGCGCAAGTTAGTCCTTGGCCCAAATGGCAGCCCTTCTCGGGGAAAATGGAATGATGGCGGGGAATTCCTTGCTGTCCCTTACAGTAGGGCAGGGGTCCTCAAACCACCACCTGTGGGCCACATGCAAATACAAATATTGTATTTGTTCCCGTTTTGTTTTTTTACTTCAAAATAAGATGTGTGCAGTGTGCATAGGAATTTGTTCAGTTTTTTTTTAAAACTACAGTCCGGCCCTCCAATGGTCTGAGGGACAGTGAACTGGCCCCCTGTTTAAAAAGTTTGAGGACCCCTGCAGTAGGGAATCAAAAGTGACAATCCCACGCATTTTATTTCTTTAATCTAAAGATCTGAACAGTCAGTTCTACTGTCAGTGGGAACTACTAATAACCTCCCAGAAGGAAGGACTCAGTAAACAATCAGAATCCTTTACCTTTTTAAATTCACAATTACAACTTTGCAATTGATTCTTTGCAACTAAGGCTCACTGGCTTCCTGTAAATACCTGTCTAATGTTATTTCCTCAATGTGTAGGGTTATTACATCAATTATGTTGTCCCTGGAGCTCCCCTGCAGAGGTACCAGGGCCACACTCCCACTCACGAGACAGTCTGCTGGGTTTTGCTGTTCAACTCTTTCTTATCAAGTCCTATTTCATGCTCATCTTGCATATGCACAGTTTACTTTTTTTATTTATTTCAAATGCTTTGTGTGCCCTCTGTGTGTCGCAGACTGTGGTTGGACATGAAAGTGGTCGATTCCTTCGGGATCTGATGATAGACTGAGAGATAGACAGAGAGAGAAGTACAGTGCAGTTCCGGAAATGTGCTATGAGAGGGGAGTGCGGGGTGCCCTGAACACACAGTGTGGGCATGGAAGTGTGGAGATCAAGGACTCCCTCTTAGAGAGCTGAGTCCACGCTTCACCCTCCCATTAAGCACGTGGATGCTTGAAGATCTTGTTACTTATACTCATGGAGTCTCTGTTTTTTTATCTGAAAAATGAGGATAATAATAAAACCTCCTACACAGTAGAGTGCGATGATCTATGCAAAACCCTGAGAACAGTCAAGCACAAAGTAAGTGTTCAAGAAATAATATATTGCCGAAACCGGTTTGGCTCAATGGATAGAGCGTCAGCCTGCAGACTGAAAGGTCCCAGGTTCGATTCCGGTCAAGGGCATGTACCTGGGTTGCGGGCATATCCCCAGTAGGGGATGTGCAGGAGGCAGCTGATCGATGTTTCTCTCTCATCGATGTTTCTAACTCTCTATCTCTCTCCCTTCCTCTCTGTAAAAAATCAATAAAATATATTTTAAAAAAAAAGAAATAATATATTATTATTATTATTATTGGCAAAGAAAACAATTGTGGCAGGAGGTGACTTCTGTGTATGAATCCTAGAAACCCTAAAGATGACTCAAAGAAACAGTTTTATAAATTGCACTGCTAGCCAAAGGGCTCACCTCTATGTCAAAGGCCAGCGAAATTCTATGTGGGAATATTTTGATGCATGTTTCACAGATGAGGAGAGAGGTGCAAAGAGGGTAAGAAACTTTCTCAGAGATGCTGTTCAGTAAGAACCAGAGATGGAAATCAAATGCAAGAAAATATGCTTCCACGTTGTTCTGAACAGGGCTGCCCACCTTGCCGGTTGCCTACTCACAAGCTCCGACTTGCTAGGGCTATTAAGCTAGGGCACCTGCCTGCAAACGCAGAAGCTGAGCTTTTCTCTGGCCACTAGTCTAAAATGCCCTGATTTGTTCTGATTGGTCCTCTTTTCACGGGTAATGGAGGAGAAAGCAAAATGAATTCATTTTAAGTTTATTTTAAAGGAATGTTTCAATGAGTTTAGTCAGGAGGAAGAATCTTAGCTTTTGACCAGTATAGCTAGAGCATTTTAATCTAGAAGTCATTTAGAGAACACAGCCAGGTTCCTAAATAGCTATGCTACAATATAGTCACTTCTCTCAATATGTGTTTAGGGATTGCAAGAAAATGACAATTTCCACCCAATAGGAGGCAGTTTGAATTATAGATGGACTGGTACTCTTGTGTGGATTTTCTCTTATAGCTCTGATTCACATGCAAATTGGTGGTGTTAAAAATCATAATACGCCACTTTAGAAAGGGGGTGGAAATTGAGATACTGAGTTCATGGTATTTCAATTTTAAACATCCCCTGATTTCTCTTTCCTTATCTAACATTTTCACATTACTATCCTGTGGCCAAATGCACTGTGTCAATGTAATAATCCATCATCCTGATCATAAGTCTATTTTATCCATGCCCCAAGCATAGACCTTGCCTGTCTGCCATGCCATCCCAGTAAAATATTTACTTTGGAAAAATCTAACTATTTACCGTCCATTGTGTGTGTCCTGATAACCTCTGGCCATGGAGTTTCCTAACTTGAGTTAGGAAAGATCTCCAGCTGCCTTCCTGGGAGGCTGCTATTTGAGGTTAATTTCACTTCCGTATATTCTTACACTATGTTTCACTACCTGGAAATTAGTTTAAAAATACCTGGAGGAGTAATCATCTCCGTGATCAATTATTCCCCATCACCAGGCAGCATAATTGCTTGTTCACATGCCCCTATTTATAATGCAGTTACGTAACAGAGCGCAGATATTATTTCTCCACAAGAATCTGGGTGCATTGCATTTGTACAATTAGCAAGGCTTTAAAAGAAACTGGATGCTTTCTTACTTCAGCGAATTTTGAGTTACACATATATCAGTATCTTACTATCATTTCTTTAGCATTAACAGCAAGTTCAGAAAGAATAACTCCATGGAGCCATCCTCTGACCTTTTTACTCAGCAGGTGGATGCTCTTGCCCCAAGGGCTTCTTAATGCAATAATTTACCACTTAGAAGTTAAGTGTACTACCAACAACTTCTTAGCTTTTAAGTCATATTTTTTTGCGAGAAAGAAAAAGATGTTCCTTATATTCCTTATATTTAACTATGGAGTCGGCTGCCATCAGTCTTCTGGGTCCAAAGTACTAAGAAAAAGAGCGGGAGTGGAAATGATAACTCATCATTTTTAAAATGTGTCAGTTTTTAACTTCTATCATAATAAAAAAAAGCATAGTTTTATAACCCAATTCACTCTCAATCAGAGAAGTACTGCCATCCAACTTACTTTGGCATTTTAATCAAGCGAAGACCCGGCATCAACATTTGACTTAGGAAGCACTGAATGACAGAGCTAGAAAATCAACTCGAATGAGGTTTTCATGTATTTATTTTTTAAGTATGTTTTTGTTGATTTCAGAGAGGAGGGGATTGGGAGTGAGATAGAAACATCAATGATGAGAGAGAATCATTGATCAGCTGCCTCCTGCATGCCCCCTACAGGGGATCGAGCCCACATACTGGCCATGTGAATCGAAGCCATGACCTCCTGGTTCATAGATCAACATTCAACCACTGAGCCACTCCGGATGGGCTGTATTTATTTTGTAAATGGGAGTTGGTCTGCTCGAGCCTGGATTTCCGACTCCACATCACTGTTTTCCTCTGAAAGGAACCAGGACTCCTGTTTGGGGTTGGCTGAAACCTACAACACCTTCTCATTCTAGAGCTGCCAGCAAGAAGGACAGTCATGTCCAAAGGACTTAGGAATCAATTCCAGGAAAACAAAACCAGTAAGAAATCAATAAAATGAAATAGAAAACATAACATTTTGAATAGATGAATCCATGATGACAGTTTTAAATAAATGGACAGCCACTTTTTGAGCAGGCAAGAGAGGAAACTTCTTATTTAAAAAAGAGACAAAGGGACAAAATTCCCTTATCTCCATTCAGGTCTCTGCAGCTCCTCTTCTCCTACAAAGCCCTGCCTAATATACCAGGGTGAATTTATTTCGCCATCTGTAAGCTTTCATCGAAGTTTGAAACGCTTCTATTGTAGCACTCAGTACAGGTTTGTGTATCTTTCCGTATATGTGACTATTCAATAAACCGAGAGTGATTGGAGGGCAGAAACTGTATGTGAGGGTTTTTCCCACATTTTTAAGCCCGGACACAATGGAACCTAATAAGTTCTCAATGCATAAGTCAAGGAATGAATCACATGACCTCCAGCTCAGTTGGGGGAGATGAGCTCGCTCTCTCTCTCTCTCTCTCTCTCTCTCTCTATCTATCTATCTCTATCTCTATCTCTCCCCCCCCCAATTTCTCTCTCTAAAAATCAATAAACATCCTCAGGTGATGATTTAAAAATAAAAAAGAATGGAGAGCATATGGTGCTTGCCCTGGAGGAGTGCTCTTTCTTACGGAGCAGCTGGTATTTGAAGACTTTATTTCAGATGCTCAGACCGCATTGATCATACCATTTGCCACTGTGCTATGTGCAACGAAGAAGCATACAATCCTGCCCATGCGGCTCTGACACAGTGCATGTATTTTATAGAATTCTCACTTTATTCTTGTTCAGCTTTTTTAAGACGTTCAAAGCTAAATTGGTTAAATTATCCTTAAAATTTCTTCACATTGGAAGTTTGATTCTTTTGAGTCCCTCTTCAACTCAGAGTTTCCCATCCAGTGTTTATCCAATCAACGGCATCCTTTGTGCTCAACAGAAGTATTGATTGTTGTTGATGAATTTCTTGAAATCATCCATAAAGAGCTAAAAGCCATTCAGCCAGATTTGCAATGCATGCTGCTATTTTTTTAATGTTGCCCAAACTTTTGATTTGTCACCTCCCTCATCCCTTCTTTAGAGTCTATTTGATGCTAGGGGTAAAAAAAGACAACTTTTCTACATTTTGGGGGGAAGTATCTTTTAAATTCCGATGTTGTTGCTTTTAAAGTGTGTGCCTGCACAGGCCGTGGTACCTACATTTTGGCTCATGTCTACTTGACAGCCACTATGGCACTGGTTAAAAGACATGTCTCGAGTTCAGAGAGGTTAAAGTTAAAAATAAGTAAAGAATGTCATTTTTGAATTGACAAAATACAGTATAATATATCACAATGAGAGCTGAAGTCACTATAAGTACAGTGAATTGCAGGAATACAGACAATCGCTTAATTAATTTTGCTACATGAATCTAAGAAACCTTCACTTAAGTACAGAAACAGTGTTACTTAGAGCTGAATTTTCAAAACTGAATGAAAAGGAATGCAGATGATGGTGACTTAATAGATGTGGTCATAACTACACTAGCCTTGTAGAAATAGATGACAACTCCAATGTTCAGGCCTTTAGTGTAGTTCACATAGATCAGATAAAGCTGTTATAAATATTTCATGAAAACAATATCATCTTTAGGCAGGATGTGCATATATTAAATATTGACCACTGAAGCTATTAATACTTAATGTTATTTTTGACAGAATGAATATTTTATAATGATAAGTTTGTATAATGGTGCCTAGTTGTTTACAAAATATATTTAATAGTCAATGGTATCAGTGAAGGTAACTGTTCAAATTGGAAACATAATCCAGTTTGAAATGTATAAAATTATTTTAAAAACTAACATTAAAATAATTTAATAGAAAACCACTAATACAGATCTTATTTACTGAATATAATTAAAGAAATGATATCCAAATGCATATAGACAATTAGAACTGCTACTCGTTCAACAAAATAATAATAATAATAATAATAATAATAATAATAAATGGCAGTAACAGTAATAACAGCAATGACCATTTATGGGATGCTTCATATATGCCAGGCACTGCTGTAAGAATTTACACATATTTAACGTGTTTAATCCCCTCAGAAACCTTATGTGGAAGACACGCTTATTATCCTGATAGTAAGGTGGGGAAGGGGAGTGGAGCCAGGTTGTCTAGCCCCAGGGCGGAGTCTCCTCAACACCATTCAAGCTGTTTCTCAAGGAAGCTTGAGGGATGAGGGGCAACTGGCCGTTGGGCAGGGCAAGCAGGCTGTGGGGTGGGCAGTGAGCGTGGCCCGGCAGATAAACATGGGCTTTCAGGTCAGATAAGTCCATGTTAAAATTGAGACCCACTACTTACCTTTTATGTGACTTGGGGCAATTTCCTTAATCTAATAGACTCTCAGGGGCAGTGTCCTTAGTCTAGTGCAATCTCAGTTTCTTCATGTAAAATATGGGCTTTAATATCTGTCTTGCAAGAATGTGAGGCTAACGGAAAACAATGTCGTATGAAGTGTGGACGTAGAAAACCCAATGGTGACCTGCAAGGTGTGAGAAATTCCTCAGGGCAGCGGAACCGACAATGGGGGTCAGCCAGGGAGCAGCTGGAGGGAACAGGACAGAAGGGAAAGGTGCCAAACAGTGAGCCCAGACTCCACCACTCCCTCCTCTGCGTGACCTTGAGCCAGGCCCTTCCACAACTTGAGTCAGTGTTTTCCTCTTTAAATTGAGATAATGACACCTGCCCCCGAATCGAAGGATGAATCAGGGAGCCCGCGTGACCTCTAAGCACCGAGTGCTGCACCTCCACATGCCAGTCCCGGTCCCACTGCCACCGTTCTCCCCAGCCAGAGCGGTCCTGGGGATGCCAGAGACTTTCCGCCGCTGAATGCCACCCGACGTGAAGGGCTGGTGGGACGGTTCAAGGATGTGAGTCAAACTTGCTCCCCGAATCGAAGGATGAATCAGGGAGCCCGCGTGACCTCTAAGCACCGAGTGCTGCAGCTCCACATGCCAGTCCCGGTCCCACTGCCACCGTTCTCCCCAGCCAGAGCGGTCCTGGGGATGCCAGAGACTTTCCGCCGCTGAATGCCACCCGACGTGAAGCGCTGGTGGGATCGTTCAAGGATGTGAGTCAAACTTGCTCATGGACATGACACTTCGCCAGAGAGGAGAGATTTAGAGAAAGTGGAAAAGCCCTCGCTTTACCAGAGGTGGAGAGACCGTACAAAGGCGTGGATCTGCCCATGGAGACCACGGCCCCTGCCCCAAAGGAGGCATCGGTTCAGGCACCATCCTCACATCTGGGCAGCGTTTCAAAAAATCCACCTGAACAGGAGCAACAGGCCTCTGCTCCCAGTTCAATGTGCTGTGAAACCAGGGAAGGAGTAATGAGAGCATTCCCCAGCTAATGAGACCAACTTTTTCTTTTAGAGCTTTTTTAAATGTCAAATATTTCTCATATTTTAAAAATGTAAGCCCCAAACCTGCCTGAAATGACACATGACCAGGACCATCACCCTCAGAGCAGTGCACCAACTCCCTCCCGCTCAGTGAAGAGGGTCCCCAGGCTGGAGCGTCTGAGCTGGGTGCCTGTCCCCCGCAGTACCCGCTGCGGGGTTGTTTACTTCAAAGACACGAAATGTGCATTAAAATGTAACTCTTCTCTCTCTTTAACTTGCGTGTGCTGTCTCTCTGGGGGAAACTTTTGCTAAATCTTGCCTGGCACTTTAAATTATAAATGACTTCATCGAAAACAAAATGCTTTTTTTTCCATGTCTCCAGTTCAGAAGACTTCTAACATGACAGGTCGAAGAATCCGTCTCGGAGAACAAGGGCCTTTCGGGCTGTGGGAGTGTTCGGGGGAATAAACAAGTCCATTTGCCACATAATTTAAACTGTTCCAACTGTTCCTGAGGAGAAGAAAAATTGAGAACCTTCCCTGTGACTTTATTTTTAGTTTGAAATGTGCACAGTCCCTGGTGGCAGGGAACTGATATAGTCAGAAGAGTGTCAATTCCGCAGAGCACTTGCTCACAGTTTATGACATCCCTCAAGAAGAGCAGCAAAGGAATTTTTTTAAAACTGATAAAAAGAAAAGAAAGAAAAACTGCTTCCTTCCATCTGTGTGTTTTATAGTCAACAAATATTTGGAAGGGCATACTGAGTTGAAGTAAATGAATAAAAATAAAAATGATCAATTGTCACTAACCACAGACCAGCAAAAACAATTTTGAGAGGGTTTTAAATTCTCTTGGGAACAAATCTTGACTCTGTCAAGCAATGGGTGTTGTGTGTAAGGACAAGTTAGAAGTGTAGAAAAATCCCACCTCAAGCTGAAGTTTTTAGCATTTTACAAGATGCCAAGATAAAGGCTGTGCCGCACTAATGTTCCTATCACAAAATGGTGAGTCTGATCCCCTGTCTACTTATACCCACTTTAAAATTAATTTCTCAGCTCTAGCCGGTGTGGTTCAGGGGACAGAGCATCTGCCTGCGGCCTGAAGTGTCCAGGGTTTGATTCTGGTCAAGGAAGGGCATCTGCCCAGGTTGGGGGCTCAAACCCCAGTAGGGGGTGCGCAGGAGGCAGCTGATCAATGATTCCCTCTCATCACTGATGTTACTATTTCTCTCTCCTTCTCCCTTCCTCTCTGAAATCAATAAAAATATATTAAAAATAAGATTAATTTCTCAATGTTAGAAGTAATAGTGAAACAGGCAGTCAGGAGGAGGCTATGAAAGGGACCCATCTCAACATGTTGTAAATTCCTGGCAAAGAAATTAAAAATGTTTTCAACTGTGCCTATACTGAGTATTTATATCCTATTTTTTGAGAAAATATATTGACACATATTTCCAGAAAGTGTTCATCTCCTCAAAAGCCACACTCTCGACTTGTACAAACTCGTTGCTGACGCCTACCTTCCCCTGCACAGTCTGTAACGCCCAGGAGGGACGGCTGGGGAAGAACAGGAAACAATGCGTGTCCACGTGGGGACGAATGACCCTCCCTCTCCAGCCGGGATCACCTTACTCTGCCCCCGAATAGAAACAGGGGTGGATGCCATGGACTTTCTCCCGGATGTTAGAGGGCAGGGAGTCCTGTGGTCACACTGTCACCAAACCAAGCCGGAGTTCGAGTACCCAACGGGATGATGCTCAACAAAATTCAGGAACAGAGCACGGATACAGACGTGCAGTAAAACCATCAAACAGGCATAAACAAGCATCGCATTGCTGATAAGTCAGAGAAGGCAGGCCCGGAAAGATGACTGACCGTGATTCACGGACACCCTTTCTGAAGAAGGTGGAACAAGAGGTTGCAGAGGTCAGACCGGCACTGCCCCCTGCTGGATACAAATACTCAGTGCATTGGGCTTTAGTGGTGCCACAAGGGGATAGGCAGGGATGTAACAGTGATGACCATGTTTGTATCCATCTTCTTGTGGTACAAATGTCTACACTAGACAAAATGGATAGGTCTGTGTGACGTTGTGATTTATATTAAGACACATATATCTGTCCCTCCTCCCTGTTTCTGGCACAGAGCGCCTTAAAACCCTTGGATTCTTTCATTGGAATTGGGTCCGGGAATGATCTAAATGTGTGGACCTAAAAGGAGCGACTATTCTGGTATGGAAATTATAATTGCTGGACCTGACCTACACACACACACACACACACACACACACACACACACACACATACACGAGTGTTATTATCCTCCAGATTTAGGAAAAGGGCAAGGGAAGAATTTATGGGTAAATTAAACTTCTTAATTGACTTACTAGCTTAATAATAATGCCAAGAGTTAATTTCTAACAACAATGCTTTAAAGAGCTTTCAAAATTAGGACAGGTAAGAATTTAGGGTTAGAAAAGTTCTTACTTGAACAAATACTGCAATCATATTATTGAGTGTTTAGCATCTTCTAGTCACTGGAACTTTTTTAAAAAATATATTTTATTGATTTTTTTACAGAGAGGAAGGGAGAGGGATAGAGAGCTAGAAACATCGATGAGAGAGAAACATCAATCAGCTGCCTCCTGCACACTCCCCACTAGGGATGTGCCCACAGCCAAAGTACATGCCCTTGACTGGAATCGAACCTGGGACCCTTGAGTCCGCAGGCTGATGCTCTATCCACCGAGCCAAACCAGTCAGGGCTGGAACTTTTGTTAGACCGATTTCATAGCGAGAGAAACTGAGGCACAAAGTAGCACAGATTAATTTGCACAAGTCACACGGATTTTCTCCTCTTTTTGAAGAGTGTCTGCACCAGGATTTGATCGCAGGAAATCTGACCCCAGAGACTATGTTTTAATGCGCACATAGACTACTTCTTGTAGGCTAGTTTGGGGCTTGTCGGTGCTGGCAGATGGTGGAAGCTGACTCTTTTGTAGCTGCTTTTATGTATTTTTAAAATGTCCATTCCCAGAACATTTGTTTTACAGGCTCCCACTAATCTGTATTCCAAATTTCTCCTGGAAAATCCCTCATCGCCCCTATCTCATTCCCTCCAGCCCTGGAGGGTGGAGGCAGAGAGAGGCTAATAAGTAGCCCAAAGTCAAATCACTGCCAAGCTCTCCAGCCAGAATTCCGATCCTAACACTCTACTCCCGAGCCCAGGCTCCTAGGCACCTGGGGAAGCTCCAGTTGGAGGCACCGGCATGGGTCTGTTCACCCGCGCCCCCTGCCCCCGGCTCATGAAGAGTGACGATGACAAGGCTAATTTCTCCACTGACGGCTCACTGTGCCAAGCACTGGACTATGCTTATGGGTGTTTTATGATTTACTTTTTAAAACAACTCCCTGGCGAAGATGTCATCCCTAGTTCAAAATGAGTAAGTTGATGTGCAGAAGGGGTGAGAACTTGAGCTTGTCCATAGGCTCCTGGCTGTGGCGCTGTCCACGGCAAGCCCAGGTCTGCAGGAAGCAATGTGCTGAAGAGAAGGGCACCGGCCACAGTGACGGTCACTGCACTGAGCTGGCATCCAGATCGGGCACAGTGCCCACCTGCTCACTCCCCAGAGCCCGTTAAGTGCCTCTCTTCCCAATTCCACATTCAGTTATACCATGTTGTTATCTTGAAATTAAAGCGATAGGTGTATTGATAAGAATCAATGAAGATGACAAACCATGGCCTTTGCTCCTTCCCCTGTGAAGAGCTGGCTTCCCAGCGCACCCCTGTGTGACCTTCTGCACATTCCTTAGCCAGCGCCCAGCCTCGCAACTGGCTACCATTCCCTGACCTACTCCTGCCCGTTACGCTCTCTGAGCCTCTTCCTACTTGACCATGAAGTTCATCTCCATAGTTTTCTTATCTGACCTGTTGGTATGACCTTGCACCCGTCTTCTCCCTGTGTCTGTCCACTCTCCACACTTCAGCCAGAACCAGGGTTTTCCTGTTTTGTTTTGGTTTGAAAAGGAAAAATAAAATATAATGCCGTGTAATGTTTAATGTAGCAAGACCCATGGGGCTATGACCAGCACTGTGACTCTTAACACATGTAGAACCTGGCATGAAATCGCCCTGTATTGCCCCTCCAGGGGTTCCATCCCTCCTGTCTGTGCATCGGCCTCATCGCCTGGCCAGGCCCTCCCCACTCTGACTCTCTGGACGGGGCCAGCAGGAGAGCAGAGCGCAGGCTCCCAGCCGGACAGGGGCATGGGCTGGAGCCCTCCACCCTGCTGGGGTTAGATGTGAACTTGCTCCATTCTCTGAGCTGGAGGAGTGCTGGTAGCCAGTTGCTAAGGCTTTTGCGAAGTGTAAGTAAATAAATAACCACTGATAAGTGGGCTCCGGCTCCACGGAAAGGGAACGCTATATAAATGGAAGTCATTGTCATCGTTGTCTTTAATATGATTGGCATCGTCCTTGAAAATGGCTTTTCTTATTCTGTTTGATCACTTAGAGCTGGAGGGGAGGGAGAATCAAACACCCTCTGAAAAGCGACCATCTGGTTCTATTGAAATGAGTGCCTGCGACCAGCACGGTGATGTAATTACCAGGCTTTGAACGGAATACACCTATTGGTTGGACACCACAGAAAAGAAGAAGAGGCACAGATGTCCTGCTCCCCTCTCTCTCCATCCCTGTGGGTCACCCACCTCTGGAACCAGGGTAGTGTTGTGTCTGGGGGTGGCGGCGGGTGTTGAGAGAAACAAAACAAAAAGCCAACATTCACAAAACAACTTCATATAAAACGATCGCACACAAGGGACTACGCAATCCCTCAGGACTCTGTAATGATACATGACTTTAGACATCAGTACCTACACCCTCTCTGACCATAATATTCCATATGCCAACCTTCTTCAGCTTTAACCAGACACACTGCCAATGACCCTTCAGACACCGGCTTCTGAGCAGACCATTCTGGGAAGACACCTCTAACCTCTCCAGGCATAGCACACCACTCCCTCCTCTGCGTGCCCAGCATTGTGGACATGCCATCACTTGAACTTGTTAGTTTGCATTGCAGGGCGTCTACACATGACCCTGTTTATAAATACGATGAGAGATCCCGTAGGGCTCGGTGGTGTTATCCCCATGACCCAGTTGAGAGGAAATTGAGGTACTCAACCAGCATTTGCTAAATTGCATGGCATTACATGAAATTGCATAAAATTGAGATTCAGTCCCACCAGGTAGGGTTTTGTGTTGCCCTAATTCTAGAGGAGTGTTATGTCTGTGCAAGATGCTGATACTGTATCTCTGGAGATGAAGAAGCAGAATGAATACTTATGTGCTTACAATGGAATTGTAAGTTCACTTAGTAAAATGTAAACACAGTTCGTCCAAATAAATTAGCAAAGAAGGAGTACAAATAATGAACCTTGACCTGAATAATATGTCAAAAATCTACTCACAAAAAATAATACTATATGCTAAAAAGCTTTCCTATTTAAGAAAAAGAATTAGGTATGATGCTTCCTATAACTATTTCAATAACATTTTACTGAAGTTATTGGCTAGATAATGGCAATAAATAAGTCATCAAATTTAAAACAATACTTTCTTCCAATTGGTATCATAGTTTATAGAGAAAAGTGCAAAAAAATTTACAAACCACAAAAACATACAGTTATACTGAATCAGGTTATTAGATTCAAAGAAAAATAAATACATGGAAGCCGCTAGCATTCTGTTATACTATCAGAAACCTATTTAAAATTGCAAGAAAAGTATTCATAGCAATAATGACATAGCAGACACTTATGAATATTATAACACTTACTAGGAATGAGTAATAAATAATGCACAGGGTGTTCCTGGAGGACATTAACAGATGTTTCTAAAATACACAAATGGAAATCTCAACGGAGTGATATATGTTACTTATGATTGGCAACTGGCACTCCCATGAAACTGACCACTCCCCTTAAATGATATAGGGCGTGTCCATGAGCAGAACTAGTCTGAGGCCCAGAACACAGACACATTAAAATGGCAATCCTATAGGACCACGCAAAGAAGAACAATTCTTGTAAAGACATTTTGAAACTCAGAATCTCCGATATAGAGCAAGAGATTAGGTCTACAGTCAGAGAGGGGAATGGAGTGCACTGCACTAACCTTTCGCTGAGGGCGTTTATACAGCGTGATTGCCTCAGCCGCCAGGAGGAGAGCGTTAATGATGCCCATCTCTCCCTCTGACAGGTGGATGCGACTTCCCCAACCCTCCAGGAGCTCACAGCCTCCTGCAGGGCGAGAGGGTGAGTGAGACAGGGAAACAGAAAATGTTTCCACGCAGCTGGGAGACATGATCAGCTGCCCTCTGGGGGCGAGCCCATTGGGGGCGAGCCCACAACCAAGGTGCACGCCCTTGACCGGAATCGAATCTGGGATCTTTAAGTCTTCAGGTCAACACTCTGTCCGCTGAGCCAAACCAGTTAGGGCATTAAATGTAATTTATAACCCCAATTTCAGCAAGTATATCAAGTCATTGTAATAAATTTCTTTTCCATCACTCCCCCTTTCATTTTTATTTACCACTTCAATGTGAAAATGTCTGAAACTTTTAATATTGAATATATTTGCATAACCTAACAAAATGCTTTCTGGAACAAGGGTGGAATCAATGATTATTTTGTTTTAAAATATATATTTTATTGATTTTTTACAGAGAGGAAGAGAGAGGGATAGAGAGTTAGAAACATCGATGAGAGAGACACATCAATCAGCTGCCTCCTGCACACCTCCCACTGGGGATGTGCCCACAACCAAGGTACATGCCCTTGACAGGAATCAAACCTGGGACCTCTCAGTCTGCAGGCTGGCACTCTATCCATTGAGCCAAACTGGTTAGGGCGGTATCAATGATTATTAAAAATTAATGTAATAATTTGGATCTGACATTATAATTAGGAATTAAGTGGGTTGATCAAAGGGCTAAGAATGTCCATGGCTAAAGACAATGTCACACTACAGAATGTCACAGAACACTCACTTTTCTGGGGCGGGGGCTATCTCACTTTCCTTACCGACCTAGCACATTTGATCCGAAGACCATATGCTATTAGTATGTATGAACAGCATATTTAAACCCTCAAAAACGTTATGTAGTATTATCATCACATCATTTTTCTTTTATTTTAAATGTGATTGTTTATAGGCAAACGGTTTGCAGTTGGAAATACAAAATATGGCCTTATTTCTTTTCTAGAAAATACAACAATACATTTGTGGGGATACTTTTTAAATAGAAAATAATTTGCTTCCATTGGCATTTGCCTTACTTTGACTATTGTTTAGTGCTAATATTCAAACATAAAATAAAATTTTTCCGAAGACATGGAATATAGGCAATAATTGTCTTTACATTTTTAACATACAAAGCAATTGACTTATTTGACATCAACAATGGAATAAAGCTTTCCCTATATTTGTATGGGTCATTTGATTATATGCCCTTAAGATAGTGACTTAGATTTGCCCTCTGACTCTCTTCTCACTGGTAATGTAAGAGTGTTCCCGCTTCGTCAACAGACCACACCTTTTCCTAAGAACATATCTAATTTGCAGTGCACTGAGTTCCTTCTAAGCAGAAACATACATGTGCTCAAACTTTTGTGAAGTATGTTTTATTTACTTTTTTGTATACTTTTGTATACTCTTTGTTGTTTATTTACTTTCTCTGGTTTTGGAACATTCAGATTATGTTCTCTTTTAAAAGGAATTGCTGAAGTTAAATGTCTAATTTGAGCAGGTAGATTGGGCCAGTGCTGCAGTCAGCGTGTGTGCAAAGTATCCAATGTGGTAGAAGGTGAAACCATCCTATATAATAAAAGAGAAACATGTAAATTGACCATCCCTCTGCTACGCTCACCAGCCAATCAGGAAAGTATGCAAATTAACCCAACAAAAAATGGTGGGTTAATTTGCATACGCAGGAGCCGAGTGGCCTGCATCCCAGGAACATCCTCAGGACCCAGGCCACTCCTAGCCTGTAGGCCCACACATAGGTCCTGAGCAGCCAAGGTCCCAGAATGCCCCCGGCCACTCTAGGCATATGGGCGCAGGTGCCAAGCAGCATCCCGGGTCCACTCCCCCCTGCCCAGCACCAATCACAGGGCAAACAGACTCGGCCAGGCCTCCCCGCAATCCCAGGAGAAGAAGCCACTCCACTGACCAGTCTGCGCTATGGACCTGTTCGGGTGGGTGGTGTGGAGTCCGGGGCCTCTAGCCTGAAGCCAGGGGAAGTCTCCCTCTCCCCAGAGTTAGGAGCACCAGCCCAGGTCCACCCAGCGCCCGGTCCTGACTGTGGGGGTGAGTACCTGCAGGCTGGGGTTTGATCCCCAGGCATTAGCAGTAAGAGACCAGTGCCTTTGTCATTGCTGTGTATCCAGGTTTTAATTGAACAAATGCCCAGTGGTCCCAGGTGCCAGCTTAGCAAAATCTTTCAGGAGGAGAAGTCTGTCTGGGTTTCCTCAAATTCCCTCAGCCACAACTCACCCCTCTGTAAAGGCACAGGACAAGTGAGGCCCCTTAAATAAAAATCAGAGGTCTCCAAGCAACGGTGGGCCTCTCTTATCACAGTCACTTGGACTGGATAGAATTTGAGTATTTATCTAGGCACCATGACAGGGAAACACAAGCTCAAGCCATGATCTCTGCCCTTAAATAATTCAGAATCTTATTAGAGCGAGGGATGATAAAAGCGCAGTAATGACATCAGAATGTAAGGCAACAATACAGAGAGGAACAGAGGCAATTGCTAGGGTGATTTTCCAACAATTATTACAAAGAGTATGTGCTGTAAATTTAATTTAAAAATATGTGTGGAAGTAGCTGCTTCATAAGTATGGGATCCCTTCCTATTTTAAAGGAAACTGAGTTCCAGGTGAACCTTGTACTATGCTATGATATCTGAGGCACAGGACAAGGGAGGCCCTAAGTGTACTATGCTTTGATATTTGAGTCATTCTTTATTATTCAATGTGATTTATTTCTGCATGCCTCAGTTTTGTAATAGTTAAATTACTAGAATACAATACATGTTGCTATAAAATATTACCGGAAGAGCAAATGATCAGGTGACATTTAGTGTTATTTTCTATAAATGAACACCATCTCTGGTATGCTAAAGTGATAGGTGTTATAGAAATATTCAGATAGGGAGACCTACAGGCTTGATTACAAGTCAGGCTTACTATCACAACCCAAATTTATTGCTTAAAAAAAAAAAGCAGGGAGCCAACCAGAAACTGAACCAAATATAAGCCCTTGAAGGGCAAATGTAAATTGGATAAGCTTTGCTATTACAAGAGCAAGAAGAAAAAATTCAGATGCAAGAATGAGAAGCACATTGCATCCACTCTAAGCTGCTGTTAAAGAAAAAGGATGGTACACTATGAAAAGACTTAATACAGATTGTGAGGAGATTTGTTCAAAGAGGATTTCCTGGAGTAGGTGTATTTCAGTTAATCTTTTTTAAATGTGAAGAGGTTAGCTAGATAAGAAAAAGGTGTAGGGGTCCCAAATTGCAGAGGGTGCAGGCAGGGCTGAGGGAACCCCCACCCCCAAATTTCGTGCACTGGGCCTCTAGTGTAGAATATAATCAATGGTAAGAATGAGGGTCAGACAATTTGGCTTCTGATGGCCCTTCTTTGGAAAATCACTTAAACATTAACATCAGTTTTCTGACCTATATCATGGATACTCATTCTACATGTACCCTGTGAATACAGACACGTTACTACCACTTCTAATTTTGATTAGGATTAAATTGTCCGGTTGAACGTGATGTTGTGGAGGAGTCTCCAGGATACCAGGTTGAATTCCTAAGCCAACTGGAGAATAAATTTAGTTGTTATCTAGTTGGATCTCCTGATTCCCTCTGGAGAAACCAAGCTGCAGATATAGCTGTGATTAGTCAAAGTCTCTCAGCAAATTGCAGCCACAACAATGTCTGAAAGATCAGCTCTCTTAACCCAGGAAGAAGCGAAGCTGCAAAGATTTACTTGTGTTGGAATGCATCTTTTCAGCCTGGCTGGTGTGGCTCAGTGGTTGGACAAAGACCTATGAACCAGAAGGTCGTGGTTCGTTTCCCAGTCGGGGTACATCCTGGGCCGTGTTCTCTCTCATTATTGATGTGTCTATCTCTCTATCTCCCTCTTCCTTTCTCCGTGAAATCAATTGAAAATATTTTTAAAGATAAATGCTTCTTTTCAGATTGTGGGCTTTGGGATGAATTTCCAATGAAACTAGTAAAATAGGTAAGTTGAATTATGTAAGTGATGCTTTGGAAGTGATACCTGAGTGACGATGAAGCACCTTCAGAACTCTGAGTTAGTGGCTGCTGGACCTCATCCACACACAGGGAATGAGGCCTAAGAGCTACACAAGTTCTTAAAGGGTTAAAGAGGCACATTAGCTCAACCACAAAGCTAAATAAATACCTATCTTAATCAGTTTTAAGAAAGCTAAATAAATAGTGTATCTACAAAAAAGAGGATTTTTCAGTGGAGAACAGAAAGTGAGGGAGAGAGAATGCTGGGGTTGGGCACTCAGCACTGTTCTGATGAAGAACCCTCACTGTATTTGGTTTCTGTGGCAGTCGGTGTGGGCTGTAGACCTGAATGATGCAACTGGTAATTGTATTGGCATGCCTTCCTCCATTCACCTCACCCATTTGTTTCTTCTTGATGACTTCTGTGCCCACCCAACAACCTTTAGTCCTGGTGTGGCACCCAGTGGTAGCTTTTCTACTTGGTGAGGTTCTTCTGAGAATGGCAAGTATTTTCTCCCGGGAAGTAATATGCCATCCGGTTAAATAAATTATAAATCTGGTTTAGAAAAGTCTGCCTGCTTGAACCCAATTACTAAGAATAGTGGGCTATTTGAGATGTTTTAATAGGTGAGTATGTCACTGAGTAAGGGCCTAAGACCAAGCCAGAGAAAACCAAAGATCCTCTTAGAATAATTTTTGTTTGTTTGTTTTGTTAATCCTCACTGAGGATATTTTTTCCATTGATTTTTGGAGGGAGTGGAAGGGAGAGAGAGAAAGAGAGAAAAAGACAAAAAGACAAGTAGACAGACAGACAGACATGGATGTGAGAGAGACACATTGACTGGTAGCCTCCAAGACGACCAGGGTGGGGATGAAACTGCAACCCAGGTGCATGCCCTGGATGGAAAATTGAACCTTCAACCATTTTGTTTAAGAGCTGATGCTCTAACCACTAAACACACTGGTCAGGGCTTAAGGTAATTTTAATAATGACCCAAGAATGAGACGGTTCCCCTTACCAGCAAAGGCAAAAGGTGGTGTGGACCTGGGAACTCACAGAAAAAAGGTGCTGCTCACCTATGATTTAAATTTTTGGAGCAGAGGGGGATTTAGGAAAACAGCATTCTAGGGAATTTCAAGGTCAGAATCAGAAAAAGAGTAAAAAAATAGAAACCACAAATAAAAGTAGGTGAAACGTAATATCCTCTGCTTAAAAATAAATTATTTAAAATATAGGAAATCAAGGTTGTTGTTAAAAAAGGGACATCATACCTAGTAGGTAAGATAAGCAGAAAATTGACCTTATGAGCTTAAGCAAGTCAGAGTAGAGCAGACGGCAGCCTGGAATTATCAGGCCACAAACAAATGTAGATGCAAAACTGGGTCAGGAGAAAATTGGACAAGGTTGGAATGATGATATGACCCACGAAGCCAGCTTCAGGCCTCGAGGCTAACTCAGCAAACCAATTATAGGCGAATAACACCGAGACAGTGGCAACATTGCTTCCTTAATGTTAATTTAAGCCCTGGAACGCAGAGTGATAACTACGTCTGGTGTCCAATGGGCTAGATCCCTCTGTAAGTTAGATACATGTCTAAGCACTGGGCTGTACACCGGAGACTAATATCATATTGTATGGCAACTGCAATTACAAATTAAAATAGTACAAAAAATACATTTAAAAAAAAAAGTAATTCGCGTAGTTCTCGTCCTGACTGACCAACATTAATGCATCACCCTTAATCCCATTCACCCATAGCAGCCTCAAGCACCCGGAGAAGGCCTTGGAAAATGTGGGTGCCATTGTTTTAATCACAGCGCTCCTGCCTCCCTCTGTGATTGGATTGCTTTAGGCAGAGTCTGCCCTTTTTGCCTATTTTGTTGAATCTTGGACATCCTTGTTTTGGATGTGTTTTAATTATGATGAATTTACTCTGCTATCCTTAATTCCATGATGTTTTTTGTTTGCTTGTGTGTTTTTAAAGTATTTCTATTGATTTTTAGATGGAGAGGAAGAGAGTGGGAGAGAGAAACATTGATGTGAGAATAAAATATCAATTGGCTAACTCCTGCATTCCCCCTACCACGGACTGAGCCTGCAACCCAGGCATGTGCCCTGACCAGGGATCGAACCAGAAACCTCTTGGTGCCAGGACGACACATAACCAACTGAGCCATACCAGTATGATATTTTCATCATAAAATTATGGCTCAATGAGATTAAATAGTTAGACTATATTCATAGGGAAAATAGAGGGAACCTGCAATTACAAACATGTCTGTCTAAATCCATAGTGTTTTCATTAAAACATAATCTTCCTCTTGTAGGAAGGAGACAAGGGCTTATAAAGCAACATGTGTCAAAACTAGGGACCTTACTAAACGTGTCGGCATGAGACTGAGCGATGGAAAAGAAACCCTTCCAGATATGGCTGTACTTGCATTACTGGCTCAACTTAAATCCCACTTGTACTAGTATTTTGAAAACAGAACGTATTAAAATTAAAATAATGCTAGTGACATAGAATGTAGATATTTTTAATATTAAACTCTGGATTACTCACTTATTTATTTACAATATGCATCTATGCCACACACTATCTCTTTTGCTCCAGACAATAAGATGCTGGAATATTTCTCCCATAAAGTTTCTTTATATATGCATACATAGTTATTGTGAATGGTTTCTTTTCATTAGTAGTGCTAACTAGCTATTTTTATATAGAGAAAATCAATTGACTTGTTCTGTCTATCCACATTAAAGCACTCCTCCTTTTGCAATAAATATTAAACAATATGTAATTTAAAAATATGAGTTTGGAATCAGGGAGACACAGATTTAAGTGTCAGCAAAATCCAGAAGGGAAGACTATACAGCGGCAATTTACAAATAGATAATTACTATATTCCACAGCTGATAAAAATATGCAGTCCTAGGACTCATTAATTCTAATAAATTTTTAAGAAAGATAAATAAAAGTTCCTGACTAGAAAAATTAGTATCCTTTAGGAATAAAGAATAAAACTCTGTCAATATTGATATAAAAAAGTATAGGTTTGAGAGATGTTTAAAAATGTAAAGTGAACATGACTATGGGATGAATTGCATATAGGGTGTGAGGAAAAGTGAGGCATCAAAGATCACAACTGGGTTCCTAACTTGCATCACTGACAGGAGATGAAGCCATGCTCTGAGACTGGGAAAAATATAAATGGACCAAACAGAACAGAAGTGGAGGGCAGACAGATAACTGGGTCTGGGGGTACTGTGCTCTCAGCCCTGGGATGCAAAGAGTGGTCACTATGTATGGTTATCCGCATTGAGAGAGCAACTAGGGCTTGAGATACACAGAAGGAATAACACATCGGAGCTTAAGTGGGTAAATCTGAGAGCGATCTGCGTCAAGGTGGTTATTAAAATCTTGGAAATGCAGGGAAACATCGATCAGATGCTCAAACCTCAGAGGGAAGGTAGGGGAGGGAAGGGTGTAAGGGGAAGAGATCAACCAAAGGACTTGTATGCATGCATATAAGCCAAACCAATGGACCAGACACCAGGGGAGTGAGTGAACGGGAGTGGGGGTGGGGGGGGAGGATAAGAACACATATGTAATACCTTAATCAATAAAGAAAAAAATCGTAGAAAGGTCTTGGCAATGCATGAAATGGTCTGGAGAGATATTATAGATAAGAAGAGCTGAAGGCTTGTGGGAAATTATAAGGAACTTTAAAGTCTAACGGCAAAAAATCGGAGAAGACTGTGAAGGTGACGGCAAAGAGAGAACCAAGGGGGATGGTAAGCCAGCGAGTGTTCACAGGGGTTAGACCAGGAGTGCCGGGTGAGAGAGACCGGGGCTGTTTCAAGGGAGAAAACAGAAAAAGCAATAGGAGGAAAGTAAAAAAAATGCCCTTTGGATTTGGCAAGCTGGAGGCATTTGATGAATTTACCAAGATGTGTTTCAGTTCAGAGGACTGAGGAAACAGTCCATTGGAATGAGTTGAGAGTTAAGAGGGTCATGAATGAATAAATGCAGACATTACGTTGAAAACTCTTTCAAGATATTTACCTGTGAAAAGGAGAGTTATGAAGAGTTTTTGGTTCATAGTACTAAACAGTACAAAAAAATACATTTAA
>NW_006293779.1:13284279-13286455 GCF_000327345.1 Myotis davidii | reverse complement strand
TCTGTGTTTTAAATTTAGCACTATGATCTATATTGTGCTAACATTGAACACACATATATATACACACACATATATACATATATACATATATACATACACACACACATATATGTATATGTATATTTATATTTTATGGGGTTGGAAAGAATGAGGCTATTTGAGCATTCTGGTAACACTAACAAGGGTAAATGGTGGAGCCAGGGCTCAGCTGGAGGGATCTGCATTACGAATGAGGAACATGTCCCCTATCACAGTGGCTCTCCAGTGGTTTGCAGACCAGCAACATCCTCATCACCTGGAAGTATTTCAGTCGGACACCGTGAGGGCGAGGAGTGGCGGTCAGTAACTGAACAAGCCCCCCCGGTGCTTCCGCTGCATGCTCAAGCTTAAGAATTACTGTCTACCGCAATATCTCTCCCAAAATCATCACAGGAATAAAGGCGGTGGTTCTCACTTTCCATGAAGACAAGTTAATTTTTGGAAGTAGGGGATGGCGGCAACCCTGAAGGTTCTGTTTCCTTAGGTTAAATAGTGTTGACAGGCCCAACAAACTAAAGCAACTTACTATCGGCTCTCACTGAGCAGATCAAGACCATTATATTTGCTTTATAAAAATAACAGTTATTAAATATAAGCAAACCTCTATTTCCCCTTATTTCTGAAGGCAGGATGAGAGCAAAGAATTGCCTATATATCAAGTATTTAGAGCAAGTACTTTGGGGTCAGGAGAGTTGAACTGATCTGGGCTATGAAGAAAAGGGGGTCCTGTCCAGGCTGAAGTCAGAAGGAAGATCAGAGAAGGAGCAGGGCCATGCCTCCCACGCTGCACTGGTGCCTGTGAGACCGGCTTCATTGCATGGAACGGAAGAATCCATGGAAATCCTGGGGAGGGAGGAGGAGAGGGGGAGCTCTGAAAGGGCAGCCACTCTGTCATACCACCTCTTTCCACTGGGGTGTGCCTGCCTGCAAACACGCATTTTCGTTCCTGTGCTGTAAAAAGTAAAGAACAACCCCCTTTCTGTCTGTAGCAACCCAAGATATCTATAACGGTGTGAGTCTACTTGTAAGACCTTTCCTCGTTTTTGTCAATTGAGTTAATGAAATCAACCCCTTATCCTTGCACAGTAAATACTTTTTATAACCATCTGAAGACAACTGAACCTCAACATGAATACGCCTGAGAGTTTGGTGAATTTATAGCCCCAAATTCCCAACACCCCAATACAAGCAAGAAACTATTTAATGTAAAAGGGAAAGTGCCCTGTGAACTAGTGTTTCCTCCTGCAATTGTTTTTCCCCCTAAATTCTAAAGTAAATTATAATGATAGTTCTCCCAAAGTGATCACTCATTGCACAGTTGGAAAGATAAGTATTTACTCTCCTGAAATTGTAGCACTGAGCAAAAGGAAGCTTAGAAATTAGTCTCATAATCAAAGTAATGACAGTGTAAGAAATGATGATGAAAGAAACGTTTCTGATCCTCTTTATGAATATTCATGCCGCAGCTATATTTACTGTCAGTGCGGGGATGATGGATTACACTTGTAGACCTTCACCATATGGACATGAGAGATGGTGACTCTGGGGCATTTATGAAGGAGACCTTGCTAGCACTGATAGGCTAGTGTTCATTATTATGTCAGAAGAAAATGTATGAGGATAAGCAAACATAAGACATACTAATTTAAAAATGTATTTTTTAAAGTGTGCCTATTAAACAAATTTTAAGCCCAAAAAAGGAGGCAAAATGTTGTGGTTGTCACATGAACTAAATAAATGTCTTTTGAATGGTCATTCACAGAATTTTCATTACAGAAAAACATTCAAAAGGTATTTGAGGAGAGGTTATAATTTCTTCCAGGAGACCCAATTGGAAGAGAAAATGCATTTAACGAGTGCTTACCAAGACTTGTGTTTTTTGTTTGTTTGTTTGTTTCTTTATTAAGGTATTACATATGTGTCCTTATCCCCCCATTGCCCTCACACCTCGCCCCCACACTCATGCCCTCACCCTCCTGTTGACTGTGTCCATTGGTCAGGCTTATATGCATGCATACAAGTCCTTTGGTTGATCTCTCCCCCTTACTCCCACCCTCTCCTACCTTTCCCTCTGATCGATGCTTCTCTGTCTCTGGTTTTGTTCATTAGTTGATGTTATTCATTATATTACACAAAT
>NW_006293779.1:13270917-13284241 GCF_000327345.1 Myotis davidii | reverse complement strand
CATATATCTCTTCTGATTGGTGTTTCTAGTTTCTTGGGATATATTCCTAGAAGTGGGATCACTGGGTCAAATGGGAGTACCAAGATTGGTTTTAAGGTCCAGTGTATATTATATCCTCTTTAACATTCAAGTGACCTTGTACAGAATGTATATAATGTAATTGCTGGATTTAGAGACCAACAGATATTAATTACATCAAGATGGATAGAATATTCTTAAACTTCTGTATCTTTATTATTTCCTAGTTGCTCTATCATTTCTTGAGAGGGAGATGTTACAATATAAATGTGCTACTAAAGTATAAAGAAGTGTCTTCTATACAATGTGTAGTTGGGTCTTGCTTTTAAAATACATTCTGTTAATATTCTTTTTATTTGTATATTTAGTCTATTAGAATAATGCTTGCTCTAAGTATTGCTATGGTTGTGTTTGGGTCTGCCATCTTAATTTTTCCCACATACATTTTGTTTTTACAGTACTCCTTGCATGACCTTTTCTTTTTCTTTTGGCCTTTTAGTGTGTTTCTTCTAGGGATTACAGCACATACTCTTAATTTTCCATAGCCCATTAGTAAAGCTACGAAATGCAAAAACATTTTAACCAGAGATTCAGATTCTTCATCCTTTATTCCATGAGTCAGCAAACTTTTTCTATAAATGTTAAATATTTTAGGATTTTTTAGGTCACATGTGGTCTCTATAACTTCTTTTACTATTTTACTTTTCCTTCTCCTTTTCTCATCTTCTTTTTAAAAACCTTTACAAATGGAAATCAAAATGTGATATGAGAGGACAGAGGTCAAAATGATAATCATTCATCCCTTAATCAATTCGCTCATCTAATATTTATGGATTATCTAGTTTTTACTAGGTACTGGGCTACTCATTGGAGATTTAAAAAAAAAATAGAAATGCTCCATTCCCATTTTAACATATTGTGTTATTATTTTTAGGAACCTCCATGCCATTTTCCACAGTGGGTGCCACATTTTACATTTTCACCAGAAATAAATAAAGGTTCCAATGTCCCTGGGTCTTTGCCAACACTCTCTGTTTGTTTGTTTGATAATAGCCATTTGACAGGAGTGACTTTTGAGTATTTATCCAAAATAATTAAAATCAGGATCATGAAGAGATACCTGAACTCCCACATTCATTGCAGGTTTATTCACAATAGCCAAAATGTGACTGTCACGGACATTACCTTAAGTGAAATAATCCAGTAACGGAAGGATAACTACTATGATTCCACTTAGAGGAGGCATCTAGAATAGTCAAGCACATAGAAGAAGAGAGTAGAAAAGCGGTTGCCAGGGGTGGGGGGAAGGGGATGTGGAGAGTTACTCTTCAATGGATGTAAAATATCCTTACTTAAAACAAATTTCTAAAGATCTTCTGTACAACATAACACCTACACTTAACAATCCTGCTTGTACACATAAATTTTTAAGAAGGTAGAACTCATGTAAAGTGTCCTTACCATGAGTTTTTTAAATAATTACATTTGAGTGGGAAAATAAGACATCACACACACACACACACACACAAAAATGACATAGGTATGTGTTTATTTCCTGTAAAACTGATGTCAAGGAAGATTCAGAATTCTATAACTTTATTAAAGTTGGTAACTACTGATCTAAGGGGTCATGAAATGCTTCCCTCGATCTTGACAGCTGTGCTGAGACCTGAAGGTGAAGTTAGTGGAGAGCAGCATTGCAGGCAGAGGAAGGGGCAGAGCGAACCTTCCAAAGGCAAGTGCCCTGAGCTTTCCAGGAATAAAAGAATGTCAGGGAAGTTGGAGACCTGAGGACAAAACCATGAGGATGGATGTGGCAGGGGGCAAGGGCCCATTACACAAACCTTTCTCCACCTTACAGTGACCCCCCCCCCCCCATCTGCAGGGCAGTGAGGCGCTCCGGCAGGATATGAAGCGAGTGTTGACATGTTCATAGTTCCATTGTACATGGATCTCTGTTTGCAATGAAGGTAACATATTGGAAGGGAAAACTCTAGAATCTGGGAGAGCAATCATGATGGGGTTGCACTATTAGAAAAGGAAAATGGAATAAAAAGAAGAGTGGATGAACCTAAAAGGTATTTAGCAGATAAAACCACAGGATATTAAATTTGAATGCCTATTGTGCAAAACAGAAATGTGGAAAGGCTTGCGGGAGTACACCCTAAGGACAAGGCAAAGAACTCCGTTGTTACGTGTTGGATGTTAATGGGCCTGAGATACTAAAAGAGACAAACTCACAGACACAGACAGAGCGGTGGTTATCAGAAGGGATAAGGGAGTAGGGAAGGTAAAGGGGGTCAAATATACGGTGGCGGAAGAAGATGTGACTTTGAGTGGTGGCCACACAATGCAATACACAGATGACACTTCATAGAATTATACACTCAGAGCCTATATAATTGTATTAACCAGTGTCACCCCAATGCATTTAATTACAAAATAAAAAATAAATTAAAAAAAAAGAGGTGGATGAGGTTTCCAAATTTAGAAACAACCTGAAAATGTTCCTAGTGCTTCAGTTGAATACAGATCAACTATAGTGGGGCCCTGACTTACGAGTTTAATTCGTTCCATGACGGAGCCCAACTCAAATTAGTCGTATGTCAAATCATAGTGAACAAGTGAGACACGTGATGCTGGGCTGATGTTGTGGCGTTCACTGTGACATTCGCTGCACCAACTAGCGGTAGGGTATCTGAAGCTGGCTCATAATCCGAATTTTAGCTCGTAACTCAAAGCAAAAAATTGGCCAAGAGACGGCTGGTATCTCAACAAACTCGTTAGTTGGGACACTCGTAAGTCAAGGCCCCACTGTACATACGATGTGATGTTCTTAACACAGAAAGTGTCCTCGAAACCAATAGAAACCATGATGCCCAGAGTAATGGCCAGGGCCAAAGGATAGGGGCTTCCATTCTACAACTGCCTGAGGTCTAAACCCGCCTCCTAACCTCTGCGGGCAGTTGAGGGCAGTCGTGGGCAGTCGTGGGCAGTCGTGGATCCTGATAAGAGGCGAGCTGTGCGTTTGACAAACAGTGAGTCCTTAAGCAAAAACAAGGCTACAGGGCTGCAGGGGCTAAGGCTGTGACTGACTTAACTACAAAGGCCCTGTGTTGCTGAGTCAGGGGTAGGTTGACAAAGGAAGGTGACTGGCCATCAACTTCAGGACAGCTGTCTGCAGCCTGAAAGCCCTGCGCGCCAAAGCCAGACCCGGACTGAAATCCTTCCCGGGCTCTTTGCCACGAGAGGCCCTGCCTCCGCCTGAGAAGGAGGGAACTTAGTGCGAGTGACAGGACGGAGATTTGTTTTAAGGGAAAAGTGCAGATATTAAGGAGCCAGAGAGCTTCGAGCACCAAAGGAAAAGAGTTGTGAGTAATGGAGCAGAAGTCTTGAGAAAAGGAACAAATGGCCGGGGAGAAAATTGACAGCACTCATTTTAAGAGAGAGGAGGATCTCTCAATTGTGAGTAGAGACGTAGGGATGGGACCTAACAGGCAGAAAAGGCCGGGCTCAGAAGAGGGGCTGAAGGTGGAACCACAGCGAGCGAGCGAGGGGAACCCACTCCTGTGTGACAGGCAGGTGTAAAAATAGCTGCAGGTCAGAGGGCAGGCGACCCCTGATTCGGATTAGAGACAAATTCTCTCTGAGGACCCTCAGCATGGTGACATCCTTGCCTAGACGTGCAGGGGCCCCAGGCTGATGCACAAGCCATTCTGATCTTTTTAAAGATACAGGAGTCCATCTGTTCATCCATGAACATAGGCCTCATGGAGGGCTCAGCACGTCTTCATAAGGTGAGATGAGGTGTTGAGGGAACACTTGGGAGATGGAGCCTCCGGGGGGTGCTGGAAAGGTTTGATTGAACTGAGAGGTCGCAGATATGCAGTGTGGAAAACAACAGCAGCTACTGGGAGAGGCGAAAAGAACAATCGAGTAAAAGAACATTCCGGTAACAGTTCTGGGACACAGCTGCAGCAGTGGGAAGTAAACAGGGTATGTAGTCAAACATGACCTTGAATTATCCTCTGCCACTGAACTGGCTTATTAACTTTGGTCTCATTACATACAACAGTTGAGTCAGTTCTGTGTCCTGGAAATAAAAATGTCACCATTTTCCCCATGAGTTCGTGAGAATTAAATTATATAATACACGTAGAAACATGCACACTACCAGGCATGTAACCATCCTGTCCCAGGATCCAAAGCACACTGAGAAGATGTGTAGATAGTGTGTCCTACAAGCTGAGCCCTGCTCCTTTCCCAGAGGGTCAGAACTAGAACGCCGGAGCTGTCCACGCTGCTCCATCAGTGGGATGTGGCCAGGATGGGCTGGGGATGCAGAGAAACTGGCCAAAGAAGGTGGGAATCCCCACACAGTGACTTTCAGGAGGGAGTGAAGGTGGCCTGGGGATCAGCAGGGATAAAAAGTCAGGATGGAGAGATAAGGAACATGGGGGATTGTCATGGAAATGTAGCACTGTCTATTTGTATGATGAAGCAGTGGTCAGATTAAGGAACACTGGTGTGTGTGTGTGTGTGTGTGTGTGTGTGTAATAATAAAAGCATAATATGCTAATTAGACCGGACAGCTGAATGACCTTCCGGATTTCATTCCAGATGTCCTTCCGGATGAAGCCACGGTGGTGGGGGCCAAGGCAGTTAGGGGCGATCAGGCAGGCAGGTGAGTGGTTAGGGGCAATCAGGCAGGCAAGCGAGTTTGGGGTGATCAGGCAGGCAAGCGAGCAATTAGGGGCGATCAGGCAGGCAGGCAGTTAGGATCCAGTGGTCTCGGATTGCATGAGAGTGGAGGCCAGGCTGAGGAGACCCCTCTCTAAAGAAAAGAAACATCAATGGTGAGAGAGAATCATTGATCAGCTGCCTCCTGCACGCCCCCTACCTAGGGATCAAGCCCACAACCCAAGCATGTGGCCTTGACTGGAATTGAACCCAGGATCCTTCAGTCTGCAGGCAGATGCTCTATCCACTGAGCCAAACCAGCCATGGCTAAAAGTTCATTTTAAGAAACCCATGAGACATTCAAATGCAGATCAAACAGGAAGCTGCATATTCAAGTCTGGCTTACATAGGAGGCATTCTGGCCCCTTGTATATATTTGGGAGTTGTCAGCATATATGGGATAATTAAAGCCAAGGAATATATATATATATATATATATGAGAGAGAGAGAATTGTGGACTCAATATTTTGATTTTGGAAATTTGTTTTTAGTTCCATTGACTCTATCTGGCACAAAGGGCTCTCTCTGGCATTGAAGTGATGAAAAAAATAAAACTGTTCTATCCTTTACGTCATTACAACCTGAACATATTCCCAAAGTACAGAGAGAGAAAGAGAAGATCAGTTTGGTGTTCCATTTACTGATGCATTCCCTGCCTGATTCTTACATGTGTCCTGACCGGGGACTGAACGCACACCCTTGGCCTATCAGCATAACACTGTAACCAGCTGAGCTACCCAGCCAGGGCAGTTTCTACTTTTTCATGATATAAAGGAAATTCCAGTAACAGGTAACACTTGATGGGCAAAATCAGATCTCAATACATATTTAAAGAATAAAGACTTTAAGTGACAACAGAAAAAAAATTACTGAAAAAAAATACATGAATAAATTTTTTAAAAGATGAATTATAGTAAATTTTTTTTAAAAAACTTATTGGGCTAGGATTGGGAGGAACATAGAGCTTTACCCATTAATTTTAGAAATTTGGAAACTGGACTAGAAAAGGGATCTAATTTAGCCAAGATTAGAAAGTCCCCAAGCCAGACTATAGAACCCCATTTCGTGACCAAATGGTCTGTGTGTGTGTGTGTGTGTGTGTGTGTGTGTGTTGTATCACAAACTGGAAAATCTTTAAATATAGAAATATTATATAAAATCATATGAAAATTTGGAATTTTAATTGTCTTTTTAGAACACCTATAATGCAAGGGGGAAATGCCCATCCCATAGTCCTCGCACTCTGGAGAAACAGTCTCCCAGCAAACCAAACAGCGTCCCTCCATTTGCTCATCAGGGCTGTCACTACGAGCAGAGCTGTCCAGGACTCAGGGGATTGAGCCATGAGTTGTCACAACACTGCTAACATCTTTGCTGTCCTCAGCCCTAACAAGCTGATTATTTGGGCCATCGGCCTGTCAACATAGGTTTTGTGGTGGAATATCTTGTCTGACATAAACACAGAGTCACCTGCTAGTTGAAAACTGCAGCTTTCCAATATATTTATCAAAACAGAACTCTGCTCTAGGAAAAAGGGTGTGTGTGTGGGTGAAAACTATGTTATTACAGTAATTGGGACTGTCCGCCAGGTCTGTCTCAGACATAGACACAGGGGATCGCTGCCTACCTCCCAAGATTGTAGAGGAGCTGAACGGTGTCCGTTGCCTGACAACACTCCCCATCATCTGCTACCCTAAGATGTCCACATGGCCCGGGAGATTAGTAGGTGTTCAATAAATATTTGACTACAGGCATTCATGAGTGCTCTTCAGGAAGCAGGCACTGACTTATGTTTTAAACCACAGGGTACTTACTTCACCAAACAAACATTTTAAATGAAAAGATGGAAAATAAACATGTAATAAAACCCGGTGCAATAAACGCTAAGATAGAAGCTGAACAAGAAGTTAGCAGAGTAAATGCAGCTACAAATTAAGATGGCCTAGCAAGTGTCGGGCAAGGTGTCCTAGAAGACATGAACACGAAGCATAAGCCAGGAATCTGCATGGAGTAAAGATGACACAGCGTTTGCGTTCACTCTGAGTGATCCGGGAACTTGCCATCTACATTTCTTACTTTGTTCTAGCCCCACAGGTCTGCACCAAACCTGGTTCATTGTCTCTTAGATGGTCTAGTTTGACATGGCTTTATCTTCACCTTTAGAATCCATTCACTATTGCTTCTTTGAGAAATATCCTGAAAGACAACTTAGCTGTGGTCATTGTTACCTAACTTGGGTGAGGTGATCAGATGTTGGGTTGCCAGAAATGCAGAAAGTAGTGGAGCTTAGGAAAAAATAATGAAAGTTGAGAAAAAGGAATTTGTGCACTTTAAGGTAAATCTCTGAGAAAGTGAGTTTTATGGTTTTATTCAACTAGTATATATGTGAAACTAAACAAAGAGCTAGGTTTCTGTTTTTTGCAAGAAAATCAATAAATTCTGTGATAAATTTTCTAGAGGCTAGGTTAATAAAACCCATTTTTCTATCCTATGAAGTTGTTATTTTTGATATTTATTGTGAAATGTCAGACCAAGTTCATGTTTCATATGTTTCAGAGTGTCTAGCTGCTTCTCTGAAGTGCAAGAGAAAGGTTATCAGTCATTTGACCAGGTTTTTAAGGGAGTGTATGTGTGTGTGTGTGTATGTGTTTCTGTGTATACTTGCTCCTTTTTGGGGAAAATGAAAACAAAATTCTTTTGAATCTTTGGAGAGATATGTAGTTAATTAGCTTATGATTTTATATATTTAGGAAGTTAAATGTTTATGTATTTAAACAACAGATGTGCTATTTGTATTTTGAATATTTTGTGTGGTTGTTTTAGTTATAGCATTATTGTAGAATAGTAATGCAGTCTGGCTAAAGAAAAAAGCCATCAAAACAAATACCATGCACCATCATCCAATTTAACAGCTATTAACCTTTCACCTATCAGTATCATATTTTTAAATAAAAGGCTACACAGGAAGATGCAACAATATATTTTCTCCTCAGTTTACTAGGAGTAACTGCTATTCTAAGCATGGTGACTCCAAAATGTACTCTTATTTTAGATGATATCCAAAAAACATTAAAATATTGTTTGGCTATGTTAAAATTTTTATAAATCTTATGTAGAACAAAAGCACAATTACATATTAAACATGCAGATGAAAGATTTTCATATATCAAACAAAGGAAACAGACACAAAGGGCTGGATTATGATTCAAGAATGTGGTCTATAAAATGTGTCTGTGAAGGTGAAGCTTCTGGAATTGTACAGTAAGAAGCTCAGCACATGCCCTACACAAAAATATAAACCTGCACGAAGTTACTGACAACAACCCAAAATCTACACCGAACAGTACACCCAACATTCTAAATACAGAATGAAGACACATGAACTGAGACACATTTATGCAAGAAAAACATATGGACCTGGTATGGAAACGGTGGCAGTCTATGCTGTTCTCACCAGGGTCTGTTCCCATCCTCCCGTGCACCCCAGCTGGGTCACAGCAGAACTTTTCCCAGGGCAGGGCCGGACAGAAAAGCAACAGCAGCTGAGCTTAACCTGCAGAACAGACACCAGGACAGAGAAAACCCTGGGGACTACACCTACTCCGGAGGCTATGCCCGCTGAGCAGCGACACCACAGGTTCCACACCACAGGAGAGACTGGCTTCACCAGCACAGTTCAACCGAGACAGGAAACAAGTACGCACACAGCTAGCCTAGATGAGAGGGAGGAGGCAGTATCCAGACATCATTTTTAATGTCCTGTTTTCATCAATTCACAGGCATAAAAAGGAACCAAAAAGTGTGAACCTAACCACAGGAAAACAAAACAAAAAACCAGAAATAGGCAACCCACAGTGCCTGGGACAGACCTTAGAAATGACAGAGATGCAGAACCACCATTGCAAATCGACTTAGGGAATAAGAAAATGAGAGTGAAGTAAGTTTGATGACGATGACACCCCAAATAGAGGATTACTATAAAGAGAACGAGGTTATTTTAAACAAGAACCAAATCAAAATTTTGGAGTTTTAAAAGTAATAACGGGAATGAAAATTTCACTAGAGGAGCTCAACTGCAGAATGAACTGACAGAATAAAGAATCCGTAAATTTGCCGAACACTAAGAGAGATGATGCAATCCCAAAACAGGGAGAAAGACACAATGAACAAGAACGAACGGATCAGCAGAGAAAGATCAGCAATAGAAGCATAATGGGAGCACCAGGATAAAAGCAGTAAAAAATTCAAATAAATGATGGCTGGATATCTGTGGGAGTACCAGAGTAAGAGCAGTAAAAACTTATGGCTGGATATTCACTAACTGGAATTTTTTAAAAAGCCTTGTTATAGCCGTAACTGGTTTGGCTCAGTGGATAGTGTCAGCCTGCAGACTGAAGGGTCCCAGGTTCAATTCAGGTCAAGGGCATGTACCTTGGTTGCGGGCACATCCCCAGTAGGGGGTGTGCAGGAGGCGGCTGATTGATGTATCTCTCTCATCGATGTTTCTAACTCTCTATCTCTCTCCCTTCCTCTCTGTAAAAAATCAATAAAATATATATTTTTAAAAAGCCTTGTTATATATCTAGCAGGTGCAATAGAGCCCATTTAGGATAAACACAAAGAGATCCATATGCACACACATCATAGTAAAAACGCTAAACTCAGAAGACAGAGAAAACCTTGAAAGACGAGGTCGAGCGTGCAGGAGGCAGCTGGTCGATGTTTCTCTCTCATCGATGTTTCTAACTCTCTATCCCGCTCCTTTCCTCTCTGTAAAAAATCAATAAAATATATATTTTTTAAAAGCCTTGTTATATATCCAGCAGGTGCAATAGAGCCCATTTAGGATAAATACAAAGAGATCCATATGCACACACATCATAGTACAAACGCTACAAGCAGAAGACAGAGAAAACCTTGAAAGACGAGGTCGATTAATTGTCATGTACAAGGTTGAACGTGGCTTCTCATGAAAAAAGTGCAGGCCAGGAAGTAGTGGGAGGGCTGCCTTTGAAGTGATAAAAGGAAAAGTCAACAACTGCCCATCAAAAATTAAAAACATTGCTTGATAAATGCAATTCAAGATAATTCCTTGCCAGCAGACCTATTTTAAAAGCGATGTTAAAGGAAAACTATTTGATGCAAAAATTCACATAGAAAAAATTTGGTAAAGCTGTGTTATTTGCAATGGCAATGAAAATGCATATTCCTTCTTTTCTTTAGTTGATTTAAAAATTATATAAAATAATATGTATATCCTTTATTATATAAAAAGACAAAGTTGGAGTACTCACATGTCCCTGTTCAAAACTCACTGAAATTATACAGTAATAAAGACAATGGGACAGTGACATGATGATAGTAATATAGATCACTGGGCTAGAATTCAGAGTTCAGAGCCCTAGCCAGTTTGGCTCAGTGGACAGAGCGCTGGTCTTCGGACTAAAGGGTCCCAGGTTTGATTCCAGTCAAGGGCACATGCCCAGGTTGTGGGCTCGATCCACCATGGGGGGCGAGCAGGAGGCAGTCAATCAATGATTCTCTCTCATCACTGATATTTCTATCTCTCTCTCTCACTCCCTTCCTTTCTGAAATCAATAAACATGTTGGTTTATTTTTTAAAAAAGAATTGATGGTGCAGAAATAAACCCATACATCAGTGACCAATTGATTTCAACAAGGATACTAAGAAATTTCAAAGGGAAAAATAGTGCTCTGACAACTCAATATCTACATGCAATGAAATACAGTGTGATGCCTACCTCACACCATACACAAAGTGTAACTCAAAGTTGATCAAATATCTCATTAATAGAGCTAAAACTAACATTTTTAGAGAAAATAGACATAAATCTTTATAACCCCAGAAAAATCAGTCATATATATATCTGGCACCAAGACACAAGCAATAACTAAAAACATAGATTAGTTAGACTTCCTCAAAATTAATAACTTTTGATTTCCTTGTGGAGTTCATTAACAAATCCCCTCAGAAGCAAAGCATCTGTGAGTTTGCTGAGCATACTGTGTATGAATTAGTGGCAACATTGGGGCATGGGGGCACCCTAGAGGTAAAGTGGGGTGTACAAAAATGAAGCATCACGAATTCTAAGGACTTCATAAAAAATTTATGTTAATAAAAAAACAGATTGAAAAAAAAGGTTAAATAATTTGAGAATAAAATTTAACTTCCAAGTTTAAGAACTCAAAAGTATATGCTTCCTGTAGCTCCATCAGATAATTCCAGTTCAATACGAGCGTGTGAGAAGTGTTCTACAAACGGGTGTCATAGCCTAGCAGGTGGGGGATTTAACTTTTCAGGAAAGAAAGCAGTGAAGTTCTCAAGTTGATGCCATATCAGCTTCAGTGCCCTTTACCTCGACATTATCCTACCATAATGCTTTTAAAATATCAATGCATTAAAACATAAAATCAAGAAGAAAAGAAACCTAGTTTCTGTCGGGGGAAAGCAGGTATTTTAATTATAATCTGTCCTTGGAGTCTCCCCATTAAATTGGAACTTTGTTGAAATCCTGAAGGAAATATTAATTCTGCCAGCTTTAATTTATACACTGGTGAACTTTATCCTTTTAATTGGTCTTTTAATAGCATTCGTTTTAAGCTTGGAGAAAATCAGAGCTGAATGCATAAAGCTTATTCAAATGAAATGCGGAGTTCTGTGGATGTGAAGTGAATATTACTCACAGGAGGAAGTAGCTTAAAACATAAGCATATTTATTCCTTAAGAAAATGAAACAGTTTCCTTAAGTTTTTAGATGTGCCTGTCATTTGTGTGAAGAGGAGCAGAATATTCCAAATTGGTTTTTCAATCAAGATGGAGAATAATGATCAATTGATTTCATCCATGAATCTTTTCAGTCTTCATACACTTGTTGCATATTTTGAGAGAGATTTAGTGACTTCATTCCCAGATGAGCTGATTATTATTCTCTTGTAGAAAATCTCCCTGAAACATTTATTTTCCCTTTTAAGAGTAATAATACCCTAAGGTCCATGTCATCTATAATTTTAGTTATTTTGTTTTCCAATCTTGTCAAAGCAAAAGTAACAAGAGAACCTTAGGGTCGCAGAAGCAAATATTAATTATCTTTTTTCATCAACTAATGGACATCTTTGTGATTTATACTTCAGAGCTATTAAATGAGATACCAGTATAACTGCAAATATAATAAGTAGTGTGGAATATTTGTTTTAATTTCCTTGAATATAGACTGGGTGATTTTAGGAGTTCTGCCGAATCTAGTAGTCTATGGTTCCATATTTAAAGAAAATATGAAAATAATTATTTAATTGAATATTCTACTTAGGCAGAAAATAAGTATGTTGCCAGTGATAATGAGATTAGCCAAGTAAGTTTTCATCTAGTCTCATCAAAATACTATGCAAGCAATAAAATAAATGAAGTATTCAGAATATTGATGATATTTTTGCCCAAAATAGGCCAAACGATCTTGAATATTAATAGAATGTGTCACAAAGCAATTGAGAGCTAAAGTACTGCCCTAAGTTCTAAACACTTTAATAATATGCCAGTCAAGGGTTCTTGGCAGTGTATCCATGACAACAAAGGAACACAACCTGAATGCATACTAAGGCATTTCCCAAACACTCTTCGCCCTCTTTGGGTAAGAAGGATTAAGCAACAAGACTGACTCATTTTCTCCCTCTCCACCACTTCCTCCACCACCTCCTTCTCCCTCTTCTCATTGTTTATTTATATAGTGATCATAATCACCAGTCATAAAAAGATGGTTTCTTTAAGCACTTATCTAAAATACATATTTTTGACTAAGAAATCAAGTAAAAAATGTTTCATTTAAGAGATGGGGCCAAGAATCAGGATACAATCTGTTTTAAGAATGTTTCATAACAGAATGACCACCTATATGTTCCATTTCAAGATATAATCATTTGATTGAATCAATTTATATTTATCAAAGTAAAATGCAATATCATGTCAACTATGTGATAACAAAACATTCAAATAATTTTTGCACCAGATTCATCAGTACCCATGCAACCAACCTTATCAGACAAAAAAAAAATAATGCCAATAGAAAATAAACAAGATCATAATAAATAACTAACCAAATAAAAGTTAAAAAGAATAAAGACATAAAATAAAAAGTAATAAGAAGAATCTAACTGTTATGTTATATTCTAATTCAATATGGACTATTTTCATTATCTTTATACAATTTCCTCTTTTAATAATTTTTCAATGATTATCTGTGATAATTTTGTATTCAGAAATTTATTTTTCAAAATTATTTTGAGAAATATCTATAAAAATAAACAAGATATCTGAAAATTTAAAAAAACATAAAATGTTTACTGTTTTCTTTATTAAAGTTCTGTTTCTATTTACCAACCAATAACTATAAGTAGAAGACTAAAGATTAAAGTAGTAACATGTTATTTTATTTTAATGTGTTCAATAAATAAGTTATTTTATAGTGGATTCTAATTTTTTTGATCATTTGATTAATCAGCATAAGTAAAAACGGTGAGGTTTCATTACTTAAGAAACAAAGTCATAGTATA
>NW_006293779.1:13260434-13270899 GCF_000327345.1 Myotis davidii | reverse complement strand
AAATCTAACTTGTCCAGAATTTCTCATAAGACAAAGAAAAAAATTGCATATTTTTTCCTGTCTCTAATAGGAACATTGAAATTGTCCATTACATTCCAGCATTACTTTAATGAACTGTAATGAGTCATTGATGCAGTCCAACAGTGCGTAATAAATGCCAAAAATATCTGTGCCTCTTAAATTCCTCATTGCATTTGGGGCTGCATATCTAATGCCCTGGCTTCTGACACGATCCTTCTATTTTTAATGCTCACAGTTCCACATTCAAATGAGATACAAGGAATTAAACTATAAAGCTTTTAAAATAAGATTTAAGGACATGTAAAAATCAGATGTGCTAATTTTAACTGGAATTATTATTTTCATCTAAAATTCTCATTTAATCAGGTTTAATTTGCTACAAAGTACATAGCCATTAAAGTATATTAAGATGAGTCATAAGACTCTCCAGACTAATGGAAATTTTAGAGATAATGTTGCAGAAGCAGGAGGAAAACACACTTGGAAAGTGGAGGAAGAGAGCAGCATTATTACATTAAGATTTGTCCTGAAATTTAACCTTCCATACAAATTCATATTCTTATAAAAAGGTCACATGACGAGCAATTTTAATTGAATTATTTTTAAGCATAAATGTTGCAGAAATTAATTTTCCCTGATATGACTAAAAGATTTCCCATATTTAACATAAAACTTTAATCTTGAAAGATAAAAGACATTTCTGAAAGTTATATGTATTATTAATTTATATTGATCCCATCTCTTCTATAATAAATTTGAATTCAATTAAATATATTACTAATACTTCCTTTAAAAAAAAGGAAAAAGTGTAAAAAGTAAAGATGATATGGAAATCCCTAAACCCCCACTGAAATGACCTATAGAAACTAAGGAGGTTGAATTAATTCCTTTAATCTAAGGTGTTATCACCAAAAAATACATTTCATAAGTCTAATGTATTCTTTAGGTGTGTGAATGAGGATGAAAATTAAAGGTGGGATAGAAATGTTGCTAATATTCATTAAGATGTTGTACCTTCAGATAAAGTGGGGTTCAAAGAAAGGAGTTATCCCATAAGTAAAGGTTAACAGGGACATTTGGGAATATATTGGAGGATGTCTCCACCCGCAGAAGATGCTTTTCAAGTTCCTGAGCTCGGAAAAGTCTTGACCAGCATTTTTACATTCATTCCATGAGCATTTGTTGGACAGCTAGGAAGAGTGTGACCAGGGCACTACATAAAGATCATTGGGACATAGTGCTTCCTTTCATGCTCACAGTGTACCAGGAATAACAAAGGGTTAAATAACTGCATGCAAAGGAAAATTATTGAAATTATATGGCATATACATGACATTCTGAAAACCGAGAGAACAGAAGAATATATTCTATTGAAAAATGTGGAAGCAAAAGTAGTTCCATTGAAACAGGAGTCTTGAAACTTCTTTGGCAGCGGTGTTATTTTCCACATTGTCTCAATCACCGACAAAAAGTGTGATTCAGACACATTTTAGAAAATGATGGTTGGGAATTGGTTGGCCAGCAGGAACAGCAAGGATTTTTCCCAGTTCACCATGGAGATCTCAATTCTGCTTTAGTTTGCCTTTGGTAGAGCATGACATTTGTATTTTTAAATAAAAGGAAAGGAAACGAGAAAGGGAAAATAAAAACTATCCTGGAAATTTTATTCTCATGATAAGCCATGGCCATAGTTGGGGACTAAGACAAATTTGAAAATTATATAAGGAAGAATGACATGTAATCAGATTTTAAATCTTAAAGTTGGGTTTAAATCTTAAAGTTGTAGATGTCATAAAGCATAACATTTAATCAGTAAGCAATTTAAGAAACAGGATTTCACAGGGTGTGATGTGATTATATTAGTCCGTAGGTGATAAGATCTAGGCTGGGAAAACTATTTTAAAAATCTAGGACTGTAGCTCTTACACATGGGTTGATCCTGTGGAAACTAAAAAGAGGAGTGGATATCAGAAGCAATTCTGAGAAGGAATTATTAAGATGGATAATTTGGATTTGAGGGATCCTGGAAGAGGAGACTTAAGTGGTCACTGGAGCCGTTAGCCTGGGCAAAACATATACACTGGTAATGACATTAAATGAAGAAAATGAAAGAATTAAACAATTCCACTTTTTGCGTGAACGATAATAATTATTAACATTCATGGAGAGTGATGTCCCAGATCAAATGCCAGCAGGCAGGGGAATTCTTTTATTTGGGAGAGGATTAGTCTTTCACTCCATCCAATCCTTCCACTGATTGGAATTGAAACACATTTGTAAATCTCTTGGATAAACCTAACTTTTCCAATACGAGTATGTGTTACCTTTATGATGTATTATTGCTGGATTTGATTTGGTCACATAAAAGGTTAGCTCTCCACAGGTATGTTTTTAAGAAGTATTAGTTTCTACTTTTATTGCTTGTAATATCTGTGATAGGATTTGGTAGCAGAGTAATACCAACCTCAAGAACTCTAAATCTCTGAAGAAGCGAGCACTTGTATTTCTCCCTGGGCATGAATATTTTACATACACATACATGCACTCTATGAACATGTTGATCTTGTTTGTGTGTGTATGCATGTATTGTTGGGTATGATCTCATGCACTTTGAGTGTTTTAGTGAAGTGCAACCCATCCATACCAGCCAACATGAATATGGCACACCTTCCCTATCTGTGTTCATGTCTCCATTCTGAGAGAACGCATTAGTGTGTGCATGTGCATTTACATGTGTGTGCTCGCTCTTGTAATTGTGTGCATGCATCATGCATGTTTATTGTATTATGAACTTTCACGTGATTTGAAAGTTAGGTCTGGTGTAGCACCCACCTCCCTGAGTGAAAATTAACTTCCCACCCAGAGAAGTAATTCAAAGTGGGAAGTTGTCCTTGCTGAATATGAACTAACTGCTGCTCTAGCTCACTCCCATGTTCATCCCTCACATTTCGGGCTTCACAGAACCGGATGCTGCCAGGACTGGTTGAAGAATTCTTGCTTCTGAATCCTCCCCATGGCCTACTAAAATTCATCTGCAGCTCTTGCAAAGCCCCAAACACACCAAAGATTCCGCTGGGCAGGAGGAGGCACTCTGCCCCGATGCGCACCTGTGTCGCAGTAGTCCCCAAGCACAGGGGAATCTTCCCCAAACACGCATTCCCATTTTTTGGCAGGTCCCAGTTTTCCAGCTGAGAAACATGAATTCTTTTTTATTCAATAAGGCAAATGGTTTCTTACCTTCAGATTCCCATGTTTTAAGTTGTACAAGGAACTTAAAAGTTTTAAAATCATTTTCAAAGATTATCGTATTTGATCTTGTGTGACCTTGGTAAAGTCATTTTATTTCTTTGAGTTGCGGTTTTGATTCATTTTCTACAAAGCTATAATGATAATCACTGCCCTACCTGGACACAGTTGCTATGGGGATCCACAGAATATAATGAATTCAAGAGCTTGAAAATGGTAAGATTAATACAAATGTGCAAAACTATAACTTATTCCTATTATTGTCATTATTATTCCTCTCAACAAAACTATAGAGGATCAAAGACATTTCAAGTACTTAGTTCACAGACTCAAAAATCAATTTCATATTCCCTATTGAAAGCAGAACAATAAGCTATTTTTCTTTTTACAAAAGAAAGACAACCACAAGATAACACATTGTTCCCAGTATATCCATTATATTTATAATACTGCCTTGAATTACCAATCAGTGTTGGCAAGCGTGTGGGTAGATAACATTCTAATACATGGCTGACACTGCTGATGTGTGCTATTTTACAAATTGCTTAGCTATGTTTATCAACATTTAAATTCTACCTAAATCAGCTCATTCATACTCTTCCTTGGCATCTAAACTAATGGCAAAAAGACATACATATACACACACTCATATGCATAAGTGAACACACATAAATGCATATGTATACAGGGACTGTAATTTAATATATATTCATAAGTATATAAATTGAGGTTCATGTGCATGTATTTATAGATACACACATGGTGAGAGCAGGTGTGAGATATGCATATATGTTTAAATTTCAATAGCTAATCATTGAAAGCCAACTCAATGTCCATATGAAAGTCAAGGTTCAATAAACTAGGCTGTATTCCTAACACAGGATTTTATGAGCCATAAAAAGAATAGGTTAGATCTAGTACTGACATGAAAAATAACAACACCATAGTATTATGTTAAGAAAGCAAATTGCAGGAAAATCTGCCTGGTATAAACCCATTCATTATAAATATATTTATCCATACAAATATACTAGAAGCCCGATGCATGAAATTCATGCAAGAGTAGACCTTCACAGCTGCAGCTGCCTGGATCCTTCCCTTGCAGCGCTGCCTTGATCCCACGACTGCAACCCTGGCTTTGTCCCAGAAGGATGTCCGGTCTAATTAGCATATTACGCTTTTATTATTATAGACTGGTTTAGCCACAGAGGTGGGCTTTACCTCTACATAATTCTGAATTGTTTGATTTTTATAACCAAGTACTCCGTAGTATTTTTATAATTAAATGAAGTATCAATATAATGAAAAAGAATATGCTAAATGCATTTACATTTTTAAGACAAAAAGTATGTATATTAAAACTCTTTAGAGACCATCACATTACACCACTAACTTAAAGCAACTGTGATCCAGCAGTGGGGCCATGAAGATCTCATGACCGGGTTCGAATTCTGGCTCACTCATTGCCACCTGGTGGAACCCTCTGGAGGCAAGAGTTTCACCACTGTCTTTCTTAGAGCTTATTATGGGATTATTACAGCTATCATTCCCTTACTTCTCTGGATTTTTTTTTTCCTGAATTGAAACAGTTTCCTTGATTGGAAACAGTCTTGTATCAAATAAGGGAGAAGTGATACTGGTTTAGACTATCTTGGGAGCAGAAAAGGTGAAGAAATTTGAGATGTAAGTTTTGCTTAAGAAGAAAAATTGAAAAGAAAGCTCACGTATGGGAGTACAAGAAGACATGGGTTATTTATAATCGAAGATTTCCCCAACCCATACTAGGTATTCCCTTCTGGATAATCTTCTGCCGTTTTGACATACTCCTAGTGAGACATGTATCACGGGAAATTATAATGAATTGCAGATTTGTTTACCTTATTGTACTGCAAGTTTCCAAAGCATGTATTGATCTAAGAATTTTTATATCCCCATTGCTGGTCTCAGTGTCTGTTATATAAAAGGCATAAATAAGGAACTGCATATAGAAAAGATAGTTGCCCTTGTGATGACTTAATGTATGAAACATATTTACAACAAAATCCCAATTTGTGCATTTCTCTACAACAGCCTGATACTCATTTGCTAGAAAGTTAAATGGCTTTTTAAAAATGGGGAGCTTTAATTTTGTATATATCTCAACTCCTTTGAAATTGGTCTGCAAATATAATCTTAATCAAATCTTAAAACACTATATTTTTAATGTAGACAAAATAATTGCACATATGTCTATAAGAACAAATGTAGTCTAGTAACTGGGATATCAATATATTTATGAGTTTTGTTATATTGAACAAACATAATAATTTACTTGACCATAGCCATATGAGAATAGACACACACATAATGAAATAAAATAGGAAATTTTTAAAAATACATTATATATTGAATTTAACAAATTTTAAATGTCATTTAAAAATGGTAGTCAGGTAATGAATTATTCAAAAAGTATGATCTCCCACTGTTTAGTAGAAAAAGAACTTAACAAGCCAGATATACATTTAACATTTATGCTAAAATAAACTAAATATAGTTTACATTTTAAAAAACATAAAAGCAGCAAAAGAAAGTATAATGTGTATTCTTGTTATAGTCTTGGAACACATATGCTTTTTAAATACATCAGTAAAAGCATAAACCATAAAAAAAGAAAAGCTTGTTCAAATCTATAGGTATTTTTTTTTCAAAACAGAGATAAATATTCCAAACTGAATAAAAGAAGTAAATTAAGAACATCTAATAAAAATATTTTAAAAGAAAATATTGCAACATGTATAAAATAAGAAAATTGGTTACCATTCATTTTAGAAGTTATAAATCAGTAATAGAGTTGTTCTGAAGGATAATTTGAAAACATATCTTAGACTGTACACCACCAGGATGGAATTTATGAATAATTAAACTTACAGACATTTTTCCTTATGATATTATCTGATAAGGAAAATAGAGTATACATATTTCCATCCCAATGTTTTTAAGAGTAGCAAAGTAAAATTGGAGTCAGCATAAATGTTCAACCGAATATTACAGATTATATGAACTAAATTCTTATATAGGCATAAAATAAGAGATGATGAAGGCATATTAAATAATAGTATAATATATACTAATACATATAAAATGATTATGTCATTAATATTGAAAATAAGATTTTAATATATGGATATATTATATGCATGTATGAAAGTGTATATACATAAAAATTGAAAATGTATAGACCAATACTGAAAATAATTTAGCCCTAGCCAGTTTGGCTCAGTGGATAGAGCATCGGCCTGCGGACTGAAGGGTCCCGGGTTCAATTCATTCAGGTCAAGGGCACGTACCTCAGTTGCAGGCTCCTCCCCAGCCCTGGTCCTGGTTGGGCGTGTGCAGGACATGTGCCACTGTGTATAGATGTAGATTTATGGAGAGTTATAACCTAATATCACAAACTACAATGCTAACTATGCTTAATAATGAGTGAGAATTTAGGAGTGATTTTATTATTTCTTTAACATTTGTAGAACTCCTACTGGTTTGCCTGCAACAGTTTTTTATTTTTTTAATTTATTTTTTTAAATATATTTTATTGATTATTACAGAGAGGAAGGGAGATGGATAGAAAGTTAGAAACACTGATGAGAGAGAAACATCAACCAGTTGCCTCCTGCACACCCCCTAACCGGAGATCCAATCTGCACCAGTGTATGTGCTCTGACAGGGAATTGACCCCGCCACCTCTTGGTGTATAAGACAGTGCTCAACCAACTGAGCCACTGTGGCCAGGGCTACCTCAGATTTTTTTAAGAGATTTTATTATTTCTTTTACATTTGTAGAACTCCTACTGGTTTGTCTGCAACAGTTTTTTATTTTTTTAAATATATTTTATTGATTTTTACAGAGAGGAAGGGAGATGGATAGAAAGTTAGAAACACTGATGAGAGAGAAACATCAACCAGTTGCCTCCTGCACACCCCCTACTGGGGATATGCCCGCAACCAAGGTACATGCCCCTGACCAGAATCGAACCTGAGACCCTAGAGTCCGCAGACCGATGCTCTACCCACCGAGCCAACTCAGCTAGGGCTGCAACAGTTTTTAATAAATCCACACTGATAGTGGGAAGGATGTGCTTCTGTTTGTGAATCTGAATTGCAGAGCTAGTTCCCTAAATCAGCATCACACACCCCAGGAATCGTGAGTTAGTGTTTGAAAGCTTCCCAGGAGAAGCCCCAACCTTAAGGCAGCGGCTACAAGTTTTATTCTCTTTAGCTCTGAAAAAAAAACAACGCTCAAAAAACCTGAAGGCTTAATAAAAAACAAAAATGTATTTTTATAGGTAGTTGGTGGTTTCAAGATCTATAGATTAGCCAAAAAGGAATAACAGGAGTTGTCCATCTTGGGTGAACAGGGCTCGGGATCTGAGTGTAGGCAGAGCCTCTGCACTTGAGAGAAGGCCCTGAGGCTTGCTTCTAAAACAGCCATTGGTTCAGACCTTGAGCCAGAGAATTCTTGTTGCCTGAGTCCAACTAAGGGCAACTAAATTAAAGGGGGAGAGATCAACCAAAGGACTTGTGTGCATGCAGATAAGCCTAACCAATGGACACAGCCACCAGGGGGGTGAGGGCATGAGCGGGGGTGGTAGGGCAATGGAGGGATAAGAACACATATATAATACCTTAATCAATAATAATAATAAAGATTGCCTATTTGCTCTGGGAGAAACTTTCATGCAAGGAGCTAGTGGTGCATTTTAAATATGGCAGAACCAGTGCTTTCCTGAGCTTACAGTGCAACCTAAGATGATGGAGTTAATGCCTAAGAGGTAGATCGAACAGGAAATTCACCCCCCGGCAGCTGGTGGAGGTCTATGAGTAAGTATGCCAGGCTACGCATCCATCAGGGAAACAATTTTTGAAGCTGAACCCCAAAATTTTCAAAATATATATTTTCCAAGATATAGTCACTCCTATGTTCATTGCAGCATTGTCCACAGTAGCTGAGACATGGAAACATCTGAAGTGTCCTTCAACAGATGATTGGGTAAAGGAGATGTGGTGCATATATACAATGCAATACTACTCGGCCATGAGGAAAGATGAAATACTGCCAACAACATGGATGGAACTTGAGAGTATTCTGGTAAGTGGAATATGTCAGACAGAAAAATTAAGAACCATATGATTCCACTGACATGTGGGATATGAAGCTGAAAGCAACAAATAAACAAATAAAAAAAAACCATGCATAGGCACAGACAACAGTATGGTGGTTACCGGGGGAAGGGAGTGGGAGGGTATTAAAGGGTAAAGAGGGTCAAATATACGGTGACAGGAGATGATTGGACTTGGGGTGGTGGGCACACAGTGCGATACAGAGATAATGCATCATAGAAATGTATACCTGAAACCCGTGTAATCTTATTAACCAAAGTTACCCCAATAAATTTAATTTTAAAAGACAATAAGCAATTATTTGGTGATTTAAAAACAAACATTTTAAAAGAATAGTATGCCTTAAACTGAAAGATTTTTACTCAATAAGAGAAGTTTTACTGTATATATTTTTTAAATATATTTTTATTGACTTGAAAGAGGAAGGGAAGGGAAGAGAGAGATAAAAACATCAACGATGAGAGAGAATCATTGATTGGTTGCCTCCTGCACACCCCACACTGTGGATTGATCCTGCAACCTAGGCACGTGCCCTGACCAAGAATTAAACAGTGACTTCCTGGTTCCTACACTGATGACCAACCACTGAGCCATGCTGACCAGGCAACTGTATATTTTATTATAAGAAAAATGGTTGTGGGTTTGGGCATAAAGTATTATGCATTGTAATTTTCAAATTTTAATATGAAGAAATATTATCCCAGAATATGCTGTTATAAATAAAAATGAATTTTCAGAAAATATTGCTGATGATTACTAGGTGATATCTATAATAAAAAAGATTAAGGAAAGTATAAATGGACCATATAATAACTAAGAAGTAGTTATTGCAGTAATGCAAGGATATTTTTTCTACTATTAGAAAATATATTAATATAACTTGCACATTGGCTGATTAAGGAAAATAATTTGAATATTTCAATAGATGCTAAAAAGATATTCAAAATAGAAATTATTTTGAGAAAAATAATTAGTAAACCAGAAATAGGTTACTTGATTATCTAATATACATACGAAAATTGAACATGTGGGAAAATGACATGCTCATGATACGAAATCTCAATTTCTTAATATCATACTATATGCCTCTATCTATATTTGTTGTTAATTTATAAATAGAACCCAGTAGTTTCCTCCTGAGTTCAAAAGAAAAAGTAAATGGCCAAAAAGAAAACAACTAAATAGGAGCAAAGAAGGATAGTATTCCACAGGTATCTGTCCTTTTCCCACCCTGTTCTCTTTTTCCTTCCTGCTAATAGCTTGGTTGAGGATATTACATGGCTGACATATCGTCAAGCTCACCCTGGGGTCCAGTTAGACTGTCAGGTTATATGCCGTACCACAGAGCCCAGACCCCAGTGCTTCTGACAAGTTCGAAGAGGTTATATTTCCTCGAAATGTAAGATGGAAAAGGAAAAATGTTACATGTGAGCCTAAGAACCCTATGCAGCCCTGTCTGATCGGGCACCTCCATGGCTTCCCGGGGTTTCTCGCTCTCCAGGTTGGAAGCAGACATAAAGGTCATTGCCATTGCCGATGCCATTCTCATTATTTGCACACAGTTCACCATCCCCAGTTCCCAGGAGATGAGACGCAGGAAAGCTCCAGTCAGCTACGTGCGTCTGATTGCTGATGTTACCACTTTTTCTGTCCTGGGTAACAGACATACCATCTCGCTGAGGAATGAGGAAGCTCACACCCGCCCTGAAGACCAGCATCACCCCCCCGAAGACCAGCATCACCCCAGGCCCTGCCTCCTGTCCTGCTGTACAAGGCCCCTGCTCACGTGGTGAGGAAACGCAAACCCAAGAGAGACGGAGAATGGGGGGCGGGGCAGGAGGACAGAAAAACAACGCTTAGGGAGCACCAGGGTCCCCTGGACAGAACCAAATCAAGCTGTGAGCCCAGCCTCCGCTCAGATCTCTTAGTGCCCAGTTCCCGGCACCGGCATTTCCTTTGTTTCAAGACCCTGTCCTATCATTTCTACTCGCTCATTGTGCAGAGAGGGAGGGCAGAGCGGCCTGCAGCCTTTCTGGGATTG
>NW_006293779.1:13256928-13260396 GCF_000327345.1 Myotis davidii | reverse complement strand
CTGCTGGTTGCATTTTGCTAGACGACAAATCATTTGCAGCTTCCAGGACGGAGCTGAGCATTCCGCTTTTTCTGCAGGAACTGGATATGCAGGACGCTCCCTAACTAGACCAGATGCTAATAGCATTCATTTTTTAAAAACCCAGTTTGATTTCAGAGAAGAAGGGAGAGGGAGAGACAGATAAAATCATCATTGATGACAGAGAATCATCCATCAGCTGCCTCCTGAACGCCCCCTACTGGAAGTTGAACCAGCAACCCAGACATGTGCCCTGACCAGGAATGGAACCGTGACCTCCGGGTTCAGAGGTCAATGCTCAACCACTGAACCACACGGGCCGGGCTTTAGAATAATATGCAGTAGTCATTTACCGATAGTGGTTTCTCAGCTGTCCACAAAATTGGGAAGTTCAGCTATGTGCCCTTGGAGCAGGGAAGCTGCAGTTTGTAAAAGTACAAAATATTGCTACATTTTAATTTCAGTACCTTCCAAGCAGGTCTGTTCCTACAATGCCAACACTGCCTTTCTGCTTGGTGATGCTCCATGTGGCTTATTAGATACTGCTTTAGGAAGGAGATAAACGCAGGGAATATCATATTAAGCAAAGTATAATTCATTTCCACCTACTGTAAGCTTATTCAATTAAATTGCTTTAGACTTAGATGATGCCATTTAAAATTTCAATAAGTAACTTGTTCAGGCATTGGAAAGAATCTAAGAATGTGCAGGGAAATCTTTGCCTTCCCTTCCTACACTCCCAAACTAAACTCAGAGTGAACATAGGTTGGTTGGTAATATATACCAACTATACCTGGTTGCTATTATTTAAATCACCCAAAACTAATATAATATTGAATGTTAACTGTAATTGAAAAATTAAAAAAATATTTTATTAATTCATTACATTCCTAGATGGATGTTTAGGATTTCACCCAATGGATTTCAGCCTCTTGCCAGTGTGAGAAATTATTCAAAATATCAATCACACCAAGTTCCTGCAGAACCAAAGGTTCTAAGACAGTTACATTCTGATAACAAACTGGTGATAAAAGCTTATGAATCTCATAGTGGGTAGACATTTCTGTAATTAAGAAGTTATCCCCTCCATAAGTCTAGTACCCTCCTGATACCATACATAGTTCTCAAGATATTATTGACTATATTCCCACATGCTACATCCCCATGACTATTTTGTAACTACTAATTCCTACCACTATGCAATTCACCCAAAACTAATATAATATTGAATGTTAACTGTAATTGAAAAATAAAAAAAAAATTTTCAAAAATTATTTTATTAATTCATTATACATCCCCCAAGGGGTCCTGAATTGGAGAGGGTGCAGGCTGGGCTGAGGGGACCTGGCCCCTGTGCACAAATGTAGTGCACCAGGCCTCTAGTTTTTTATATAAATGTCTAATCACTATGTTATACACCTGAAACTAATATAATATTGAATGTTAACTGTAATTGAAAAATAAAAAAAAAATTAACAAAAATTATTTTATTAATTCATTATATTCCTAGATGGATGTTTAAGATTTCACCCAATGGATTTCAGCCTCTTGCCAGTGTGAGAAACTATTCAAAATATCAATCACACCACATTCCTGCAGAACCAAAGGTTCTAAGATGGTTACCTAGCCTTAGCTGGTTTACTCAGTGGATAGAGTGTCCGCCTGCCACTCCCAGGTTCAATTCCAGGCAAGGGCACATGCCCAGGTTGTGGGCTCAATCCCTAGTAGGGATTGTGCAGGAGACAACCAATCAATGATTCTCTCTCCTCATTGATGTTTCTATCTCTCCCTCTCCCTTCTTCTCTGAAATCAATAAAAATATATTTTAAAAAACAAAAGAAAAAGTTTCTTTCACTCCCTAGTGTGGCCCCTGTGGCCTTGCATGGCATGGCATGTCCTCCTCCCCAGACTCTCATGATCAGGCTCACGAGTTCATGTATGGCGCCACGTGTTTGGCTGTCTGTACTATTTGGGACAAGGGTCCCTCCATCAGTGGGGTGGACAGAAAAATAAAAATATATTTTAAAAAAGAAAAAAAAGTTTCTTTCACTCCGAAGTGTGGCCCCTGTGGCCTGGCATGGCCTGGCATGTCCCCCTCCCCAGACTCTCACAATCAGGCTCATGCGTTCATGCATGGCGCCATGTGTTAGGCCGGCTGTACTATTTAGGACAAGAGTCCCTCCATCAGTGGGGTGGACAGAAGCAGTGTGAGGACAGTCATAGATGCTGGAGGGTTGGATGCAGGTAGAAAAGGAACCAAGGGAGAAACCTCTGTTGGCTTTTTACTGTAGCATTTTATATCCTCTTTCAAACAAATACTGTTGGTTTTGGTGAGGCCCATTTTTGGCCGCCTTATCACTTCCTCTACTGGTTTGGAAGCTATGGTTTGCATTTTTATGAGTACAGTGACTGCTCTTAAATTCTAGCACACCCTAAGTCCTATCATAACCTAGATGATATGCCCTTTTTCTGCAATTTTTAAAAAAATATATACTATGTTTATACAGTTTATATAAAAAATATAATATCTACTTTATTAATATGCTGGTATTATTTCACATAGACAATACAATTTGTGAACAAGTTCCACATAATATGTAATCATATCATAATTTATTATTTTTTCATAAATTCATTGCTCCTCCCTTTGCTTTTCCCGCACATCCTGAGTCCTACTCACCTGACACAGGACACCCGCTGAACTCAGAGCCACATCTTCCCGCGGACTCTCCCAGAGTCCCTGTCTGATAACTCAGCACCCATCTCCCAAGGAGAGTTTCTGTTATTCTTAACGTGAGAGAGATTTCTCTTATTTTCCTCATGCGCATCACAGCTTATCTTACATCATGGTTTTGTTGCTTTACCATTTCCAGTTACTGTAATATTTTATCCCGAAGTGCTTTGTTTTGGTTGATTTCTGGGACTGAAAGACTGATCCTGCAGAGATTAATAAAGCCAATCATGAGAGGAGATCACCGCTGGATTTAGGATATTTTGTGACCGCCCTGATTGAAAGGCAGCCCTAGTGTCATTCCCAGGCGAGGATCCGTCATTGACTGAAGCAGCGCAGATTATCGCCTCTTCTGTGTCAAACATGTTCGAAGGGCAAAGGAGAATAAAGGATGCTCATTCTGATGATGAATACTCGGTCCCATACTCCAGCCGGCCCCTGATCTGCCTGTGGAATAGACCCATTAGCATGTCACCCCATTACACCACAACTATCCCTGTGCTAGATGCATGTGCAGCATGGCACTGGTGTTTTTGAGGAGGTAAGGATGAGTAATTACCTCTTTCTGGGTGGGAGAAAGCTGGAAAAGCTTCTTAATGAAGTTCACCTTTGAATTGAGAAGGAAAGACTAAGCAAAGACAAGGGCATGGCCTTTTGTCACTCACTCACCAACTGATTGATCCCTTGATTGATTCAGTAAATATGAACCTAGGACTTCC
>NW_006293779.1:13241881-13256904 GCF_000327345.1 Myotis davidii | reverse complement strand
GACAAGCCCTGCTGCCAGGGATGCCCATGACGTGGGGAGGGGGCAGAAAACCACCCAGGTGCGGCCAGCTGCGTGGACCGGGGTCTGTGATGAGAAGGCCTTCCTAGAGCATCACTAGCTAAATAATCGCTTCTCCCAATAACGGAAATAAAGGAAAAGCACACAAGAGTCTAATGAAATCAGTCTTTCCAGACTAACTTCTCAAGGACTCCTCTCTTTTACCTCCTGCCTTGTGCCCGTATTAAAAGTGCATTTCATTCGTCCTGGAATCATTTCATCGCCGGCATTTCTCTGAAGTGCGTTCAAGCGCCCCACTCCAGGCCTCTGTGCATGCATTTGCTGCTGGCATCGGATTTGCCTTCCATCTGAGTGACAGCTCTGTGAAAGAGCCCAATTAGAACCCCACTAATGAGACCTCCATGGGCTCCCCTAATAGCCGCACGACTGTTTATTTTCATCTTTTGAATTAAGAGACTGCACATCCAGGAAGAGTTTAGAATAAAGAAGCTCTCATTGAATCAGAAAAGCACCTGTATCTTGAACCTACATTTATTGATGTGCTTTAATCTGATGCTACTTAAAAGGTGCAAAGTGTTTTAAATACGCTAACTATGTGCTATAAAACAGGCTCTCAATAAAAACTGAGAACTGACAGCAGCAAGAAAACAAAAATCAAGGAACAAAGGAATTTATTGCCTTTTACCCTGGAGTACTTTTCATAGGATACTCTATGAAAAATTATTTTTAAAATGAATTCTTTAAATTTTTATTTAATGATTTTAGAGAGACAGAAGAAGGGAGAGGGAGAGAGGAGAGATTTGTTGTTCCACTTAGTGAAGCTCTCATTGGTTGACGTGTATGTGCCCTGAGGATGGAGCTCACTACCTTGGTGTATAGGGATGACACTCTAATGAACTGATCTAACAGCCAGATTATGAATTTATAGTAAAAGTGAGATAGACTCAGAGGGTGTTATTTGCAAATATTTGCATGTTTGATTGAAAAATGTTACCCAGTTAAGTACAAAACCCTGAATTGTCGTTGAAAAGTCATAAAGAGCATCTACTGTGAGCCTCTTTCCATTTATGGTTCCTGAGAAGCAACCGGTAGGGGCCACATGTGATGGCACTGCAGCCAGCTCCAGGGACAGGCCACTAGGACTCCAAGGTGACAATCTTTTTATCTGAATCGTTGCTAAATGTGCAGTGACGGCAGGACTCTTACAATGTGAAGAAGCAATAACCCACGATTACGGGGAGCCCTCTGCCTTTTATTCTCCTCAGAGCCCTAGACACCAGCTGTCCCCTTTTCATATGAGATCTCATTATTGTGAATGAATCCTCTGTTGTTGGCAATGCGAACCTTCAAATGAAACAACAGAGCCACTTGCTACACGCGAGGGCTGCAGAGCCTTTTGGACTTGACCTCGGTAAGAAAGTGAAACCAAAACAAAACAAAAAACCCTCCGTATGTCACCCTCTGGGGGAGACCTTGTTACACCCTTTATTCCCAACATGGCCATATGCTGCCCCATAGGAGAATTATGGATTTACAAAAACTATGGTAAATCAAGAACCTGCAAATACTTTCATGCTCCTCTTAGCCCAGCCAAATTTCTCACAGCTAACTAATTTCTAGCTACGGGATTCAGAAAGCTGTATGACACTGGTATTAATCCCTATTCCTGGAAACCCCTCCACGAATCTCCCCTTCCAACAAGTGCCTTGTCATGCATTGAGGATGACAATTTTCATTGGCATCACAGGCGTGCTGGCTGACTTTGGTATGTTCCTGAAACTTCTTCCTTCAGATCCCAAACATGCCCTAATCAGCTTTGCCATCTGTACAAAGGGCAGGCAGGCCTCTTATTCTAGAATACGCAGACACGATGGGACAGATGCACACGGCTGTTTTGCCCGGTGAAAAGACTGTGTCATCTACAGACAATTGGTTCAGGTTTATATAGAGATCATGAAACCTAAAGATCTTTGTTGTAAACAGCAAAAAAATTACTGGATTCCAGGTGTCTTCCCAAGGCATGCAAAATGCTCAAGGCACACAAAGTTCATATTTCATGAAATATATTAAAGTTATAAGCTCCAGTCAAAACTATGGACTGTCTCCATTTTACTCACCACAGCATTCATCAAAAAAAAAAAAAGAGTTGACCCCAATGGGAATGCCACTTAAAATAAGGGCCTGACCAGCGACAGCCTAAGACTTGTGCATGTAAAGAGTGCAGGAAATGGACAAGCATAGGACATGAATACAAGACAGCCACTGTATAACAGAATGGAATGAAACAAGAAGTAGAGTGCGTGCAAAGTGTTTTATAGGGGCTCACAGGTATTAAAAGGGAGATCATTTAACTTAGTAAAAAAAACAAAGAATAAAGTAAGAGAAAGATAGGCAATTTTTTGGTGGCAGAGTTCAGGAAACTGAACAGAAAAATTAAAAAATAGAGAGAGAGATGAAAGCCACATTATGACAATACATTAAAAATAAAGGCAACTCACATCAATCAAGAAGAGAGGGTACAGGTGGAAGAAAACAGTACAGAAACAGTAAAGATAACAAGAGGCAGGTGGTGTACGTGCTGCATGGATGCGAGTCAGACTGTCTGGGATCAAACCACATATCTGCTACGTAGCAGCCAAGAGTCCTTGAACAAGTCCCTTTACCCTCTGGAGTCTAAGATCTTCATCTCTAACGTGGGACTCGGGATAAATCTACCTCTTGGGTTGATTCCGCACACAGCCTAGGACAGTAGTCGGCAAACTCATTAGTCAACAGAGCCAAATATCAACAGTACAACGATTGAAATTTCTTTTGAGAGCCAAATTTTTTAAACTTAAACTATATAGGTAGGTACATTGTTATTAACTTAATTAGGGTACTCCTAAGGCTTAGGAAGAGCCACATTCAAGGGGCCAAAGAGCCGCATGTGGCTCGCGAGCTGCAATTTGCTGACCACGGGCCTAGGAGATTGTGAATATATAGAATTTAACACCATGCCCTGATGGGCAGCAGGAGCCTTGCAAAACTGTTAGTCATTAGACAAAAATGAACGTAAGACAAAAGGAGATCCATAATATACATAAGCAAAATCACAAATATACACTGAGAAAAAGAATCCTCAGATGAAGGTTTTTGACTCTGAGGAATGAAAGGAAATGCTGATACAGAGAGATGTTGCTGCTCAGCTCTCCCCGCAGAGCCAGACTTTGTAGCTGTGGCTGGTCAGCCCGTGGAAATGAACCTCAGACCAGGAATAGATGCCTTTCCCCCAGCCATATGTTAGCAATGGCAGAACACGGTGCCTCCCTTGCTATTTGTCGGTAACCACAAGCCAGAGAATTATCTAGCCTTGGGAGATGGAAAAAAAGGAAACGTGTGTGTGAGTGTGTGTGTGTGTGTGTGACTCTCTCACGTGGATTGGCAAAGTAGAATGACACATTCTACGCCTTTGTTCCAAAACATCTTTTAGCGAGAAAACTCATCCAGCCCGGTTGGGTGGCTGATGCCATATTAACTCCCTCCGCAATGCCCACATCTGTCAGCTAGTTAGAAACAAAGGCGCATGCTACTTGGAATCAGTGTTGGGCAAATGTTTGGACGAGACGTGTAATCCTTCCGGATTGGCTGCTAATTTATCTTTGCCAGCCTTCAATAGCTTTAGCTCAGCAAACAAGGATACAGTATCTGAGCTGGCGGCCGGGAAATCCCAGGAAAGTTCTGGTGTCGCAGCTGCCCTTCTGAAGACTTGGCGAGGTGGAGAGGACTGGCGCCAGGCCTGATGCTGCAGCCAGCTGTGCTGGGCACACGCGAGGACCGATGGGGAGAGCTGGGCTGGAAGGGCTGCGCTTCCAGACCTCGCTGCTGGGGTGGGAAGCAGGAGGGACACGGAGCCTGCCAGGGCTGTGCAGTGCGCGCAGCGGGAGTTGGACTCAAGGTCACTGGGCCTGCGCGCCTCACACACAAAGAAGGGATGAACATGTGCATTCAGCGAAGGGTCCAAGGAGCCTTTATTTCTATGTGCAAAGGAGAGGAGGGAGGAGGGCCGGCTGATGGCAATTCTGAGAAGCTCATCTTTGCTTCTTTAACTTCTGTTCTACTTCTCTCTCCTTCTGGTTGCCATTGTCCTTCTGCCTCGTTTTAGAAGAGAAGACAATTTTTATTGGAAATAAGTGGTCTAATTTAGCTAACTGAGTTTGACATTTCCATAATCTACAAATTTAGGATCATGACATTATTAGAAGAAACTTCTTAATCAAGTAAGTCAAAACGCAAGCACATTGCTTTTTCTCTCCAAAAAGCAAGCATCACCCGAGCTGACGATGAGAGCGAGGTAGGAAATGAAATGAAAATGTAATGTTGGGGTAAGATAGACATGCGTTTGCACTCTAAGTTGGACAGCAAAATCGACCTTTCTCGGCATACATTTCTTCATCTATAAAATGGAAACGATAAGAATGGCCTCACAGAATCATTCCAACCCTAAGTCAAATGTAAATTAAAATGCATACCTAACACATGTAAAATTGAGGGTTTTTTTCTACTACAGACATTTTAAGTCGATGTTACTGTTACCGTTTTTTACTCTAGTCAGTGGTTCTCAACCTTTTGGCCCTTTAAATAGTTCCTCATGTTGTGACCCAACCATAAAATTATTTTCGTTGCTACTTCATGATTGTAATGTGGCTACTGTGATGAATCGTAACGTAAATATCTGATATGCAGGATGGTCTTAGGCGACCCCTGTGAAAGGGTCGTTCGACCACCAAAGGGGTCGCGACCCACAGGTTGAGAACCACTGCTCTAGGTCTTTACTTCACGCAGAGTGGGAGCTGTGTTGCTGATGGCTGAACTCAGAGGACAGAGAACAATATGGAAGATGGTGGCGGCTCTACCAGAAGGTTCTAGAAAAACAGTGATGCACGTGATGAAGGCGATCTAACTCTCACTCTTACTACTGTGGCCTGAATGGGGAGCAACATGCTTGGGATGGTGATGAAGCGTCACAGCAATGTTGGTTCCCTGATCACATCTACCTCACTATCCCAGCCTTCTCTAATCCAGGTCAGAGACAGACACAGAGCTAGCCACGGGCATGATTGCTCATGTGTCCGTTTAACCACATCATACATGGTATTTCCCAATCTGGAAAGCATTAGAGGTACCAGTGAATCAATAGAGGAGTTGGGTTTGTTTGTTTGTTTGTTTGTTTTTTATATAAGTGAGGAAGAAATAGAAAAGAATTGCCAGTTCAATACCCTCTGGTCCTAGACTAGCTATTTTATAGACTGCGATCCATTTAAACATCACAGAACGCAGCCAGCCAGGGGTATCAGATTCCCAGGAGAAGCAAAGCACCACCCACAGCCTTCAAAATCTTTTCAAAACCCATTCTCATTTGTATACATTGGGCAGTGGAAAGCAAGTGATTTGTGGATAATACATTCTTAGAAAGTATATTCTGTCTTCCTTTGACATTAATAATGATGTGGAATTTTAATTGCCCAAAAATTTACATTGTCCTGAATTCAAACCCCCTTATAAGTCTTCTGAATGGAAATGTAGAACTTAAAGGTGTTATAAGGCTGACAATCAAGACATTATTTTCTAGTTTACACACTGCCCTAGGGATGTGTCTACACTTTTTGAAGTGAGCTTTATCTATCATTACAGCAGAGAAAGCCAGCATAGATGAAACATGTAACTGAACATGTTTAGAGGACCGAAGAGCTCAACTTTATCCGTCAGTCAAAACAGATTGAAGATACACTGGTGTGACCCCATTAAAAGACACAGATCCAACATGTGGAACATAATCTAATGGAGGAAAATGTGAAGAATAATGTCAAGAATAAGAAGGTAAATCTAACACCAGTAAGCCTTATAGAAGAAGATTCCAAAATATGTCTCATCTATCAGAGGAAAGAACATTGTACTGATCATCAATAAGCTGGTACCACCATCATGTTGCATGATTTTGGTCCAGCTATCTTCCCTCCCTGGGTCCTTTTTTTAACTCTTTATTATTGAAAGTATTAATATGACCCATTTTTCCCCACTGTCCCCTTCTAGCCCACTTCCACCCCAGGCCCTCAGCCCTGGGTCCTTTTTTTAACTCTTTATTATTGAAAGTATTAATATGACCCATTTTTCCCCACTGTCCCCTTCTAGCCCACTTCCACCCCAGGCCCTCAGCCTTTACCACCCTGTTGTCTGTGTTCATGGCTTATGCATATATGCATACAAGTTCTTTGGTTGATCTCTTCCCACTCACCCACCCCCACCTTCTCTCTGATATGCAACCATCTGTTCCAGGCTTCCATGCCTCTGGGTCTATTTTGTTCACCAGTTTATTTTGTTCATTGGATTCCACATATGAGTGAGATCATGTGATACTTGTCTTTCTCTGACTGGCTTATTTCGCTTAGCAAAATACCCTCCAGGCCCCTCCATGCTGTCTCAAAGGGTAAGAGATCCCTGTGCTTTACTGCTGCATAGTATTCCATGTTGTGAATGTGCCACAGTTTCTTTACCCACTCATCTACTGATAGGCACTTGGGCTGTTTCCAGATCTTAGCCTCCCTGAGTCTTAGCTTTCTTCTCCACTGAGAAGATACACATAGATTACACCCAACAACAGCAACAAGCACATTCTTTTTGATTGCTTGTGATACGTTTGCCAAGAAAAGCCACTTACTAAGCCAGTAAAACATGCCAATGCATTTAAAAAGATTGAAATACAGAGAACATGCTCTCTGACCACAGAGGTACTGGGTTATAAGTTGATTGAAATAAGGCAACTGCAAATATTTTAAATTAAACATATTGTAAATAAGTTATGAATAAAAATAACAAGAGTCACTAGAAATATGTCTAACTAAATGATAACAATAATGCAACACAAACATAATCTGTGGGATGCAGCTAAAAGGGTGCAGGAAAAGAAACATAACTATATTGGGTTACTTCTATGGCCTGGCTATTGTAAACAACGCAGCAGTAAACACAGGGGCGCCGATATCCTTCTGAATTGTGTTTTGGGTTTCTTTGGGTTCATTCCCAGAAGTGGAATTGCTGTGTCATAAGGCAGGTCCATTCTGCATTCCCACCAACAGTACAAGCGCGTCCCCTCTTCTCCGCATCCTCGCCGATGCTTGCCATTTTTTGATTTATTGATGACAGCCACTCCGAGAGGCGTGAGTGATGTCACACTGAGGTTTTCCTTTGCATCTCTCTGATGATTAGTGAGCGTGAGCATCCTGTCATATGTCTATTGGCCGCCTGTATGTCCTCTTTGGCTATGGTTTTAAATAATATCATTGTGCACCATTTTTATGTTTGTACCATATTTAACTGAATTCCTTACTTCTGGACTGTGTTGAACAATCTCATAGCCACTAGTCACATGTATCTATTTAAATCTAAGTTAACTCAAAAATAAATTAAAACACAGTTCCTCAGTTGCTCTGCCCACAGGTGGCTAGTGGCTGCCACGTCAGGCTACATGACACAGGACATTCCAGCATCACAGGAAGTTCTACTAGACAATGATGCTCTAGACAGCGTACCCTCCACTAGACCTAACACATGTACGCTTTACATCGAACTAGAAAGCCTTCCTTGCCTGCTGTGCCAGGGACCACAGATGTGAATTCATCTCTCAAAGCTTCCTTTTGCCCGCATCACACATTCCTCCAAGCAAAGCTACATTAACATGAAAAACATGAACAGTTATAAACTTACTAAATTGTTACTTTAGAATATACCTCCTTAACAAATTGGTAATTTAACCTTGAACAAAACATGGTAAATATATAACGAGGCTGCACAGAGCGAGCGTGTGGTTAACATCCCATTTCTCACTTCCTTTCTGCCCCAGCTTTTGTTGAAGGCACACAGATATGGTCCCGATCCCATGTCTAGCCAATCCCCACCTACGCTTATTGCCTTTCAGCACTGGCACGTATGCCTGTCTGCAGGACGGGATTCTTTCTACTGCATGTCTGTAAAATTAAGTATGGATCTAAATATCATAGCCATCTCACCAGCATTAGAACGCAGAGTTGCAAGATAGGTTTACAACAACAGCAAAGCCTAGATACTGTACAAAATCAGCTCCCACACCAGCGGTGTGGACATCACTCTTGTGTGACAGTATGAATGAAAACCACCTGCCAGTTGTTGTTTTTTCCCATTCGAGAGAAGTGGAATGGAGCGGGGAAGGGGAAAGAGAGAGAAGGCGAAACATCATCGATGTGAGAGAGACGCATAGATTGGCTGCCTCCCACATTTGCCCTGACCTGTAGCAGAGATCAACAGTGTAACCCAGGTACATGCCCTTAATCATCAATCAAACCCCTGACCCTCTGGTGCTCAGATTGGGGCTCTAACCACTGGGAATGCTGGCCAGGGCCACCTGCTAATTTTATGACATTCTTTGCAATGTCTAAAAAACTTTCATTGAGAATTCCTTCTATATATGTCAACAGCAGAATAAGAAGTCAATTATAGTTAGGAGCACAGCATCCAACCACGTGAGTTCTCATCACAGTCTTGCCACTTACTAGCTGGTGAACATGAAGGTGATATTTAATCTCTCTGTAAAATGGGGATAAACATTTTGTACTTTGGGGTGGTTACAATAGGTTAGCATGAACACAAATAACAAGGATGAGCATAGTAAACAGTTAGCAAATATTAGTTCATAGTTTCAGTAATAGTATTATTATCATCATTTGAGTTATAATTTTTATCTGTTAAGAAATTTCTGTTTATTGGGGTTCAGATAAGCTTTTTCCCTGGAAAACATTTCCGGATCTTCCCAGTTCCAAATAACTGCTTCTTATTTTATGTTTCCATAGCACGCAGCACCACTTAGCCATCACTTACACTGTGATGTAATTGTCTCCCTTTGTGAATGGCAATTCTTATTATGTTGTGTCGTGCTGTGGTTATTACAGGGGCAGAGAGATTGCTTCCAGCTTATAAACTGCTGGATGGCACTTCTGGACCGAGAGGGATGGATCCCACCCAGAGACTGTGCACTTGGAGTGGACGAAGTGATGGCATGAGACCACAGGGTATTTTCTCAGGAAGGCAGGGAGGAGGCACTCTGTATATGAGACAAAAGGCAGGTAGAGGTCTTCAGATTGTCTGAAGGGGGGCTGTGACAGCAACAGCCAGTTGCCTAGTAACTATTTTTCGACCTTTTGTTTCTTTAGAAACACCCATATTTGGGGAAAACACGTTGCCTGCTGGAGTATGAGAGATTTTGTCGGTGCTACTGGGAGCTAGGCATGGCCAGAGCATGGCTGAGTTCCATCCAGTGAGTTGTAGAGAGAAGCATTCCGTGGGCCTTTCAAGGGCTTTTCCAAAGGAGGGAATGAGCTGTTCTTCTTTTCTTCTTTCCCTTCTGATTCCTGGCATTTGTGTGTAAAGGTAGATTTTCAGCATCATCTATGCCCCGTGAGGTCACCGTGAGGCCAGAAGCCAGGCATTGGGATGGTGCAGCAGCAACGTAGAAAGAAGCTAGTGTCCTGAAAACAATGGAGCCCCGTGCTGGTCCTGGCCTGCCTGTGCCTAGTAGATTTTATGGGAGGGAGAGAATTAAATTCCCCTCTTGTTAACCCACTTTTCCCTACCATACTTGGCTAAAGAAACCAAGCCTAAGCCCATTGGTAGACTATCTTTCAATGCCAAGCTCAAGTCCTAACTCTCCCTTGAATGCCTCTGTGAACAAACAGATCAACAGGACCATTTCCTTCCAAACCACAGCCTCTTATTATTCAACTCTTTCTTTTTTTAGTATATTTTTATTGATTTCACAGAGGAAAGGAGGGGAAGAGAGAGACAGAAACATCCATGAGGAGAGAGAATCATTGCTTGGCTGCCTGCTGCATGCCTCTCACTGGGGATGGAGCCCGCAACCCGGCCATGTGCCCTGCCCAGGAATGGAACCATGACCTCCTGGCTCATAGGTTGACACTCAGCCACTGAGTCATGCTGGCCAGGCCATCAACTCTTTCTTTTGGCACATAAAAAGACTCCGTGTGCCAGCAGGCACTCCTTATGTATGATTTTACTCCTACTTACACCTAAACTCCAACTACCCCAAGTTTGTATTTTACACCAGTCTCTATCTTATGCTGTCTGACACTGGGCTCCAATATACCTCATTGAAGCTGACACACAATATTATATTAGTTTCAGGTGGACAACATAGTGATTAGTTATACAACTTATCAAATGACAATCTCAATAAGTCTAGTACTTATTTGACACCATTCACAATAATTATAATATTTGACTTTATTCTTTGTGCTGTACATTACACCCCCATGACTATTCTTATAACTTGCAATTTGTACTTGTAAATCCCTTCACTTTTTTCACCCATGACAAAGGTTCAAAATGTGTAATACTTCCCATTTGACAGAGAGGGAGCAATGACTTCCTAAATAATATACAATAGTTAACACAAATCACATACGTGAGAATTGTTATGGCTGTGACCTGAACCCTGACATGTGAGGCTGTAGAGTCTTGTGTGTTTTTTTGCTACTGTCTGGAGCCTGGAATCACATCAGTAACTGAGTGACATATACACACATGCATACATGTGCATATATGCTAAGAAAGCATGATGAATGAACATGTTCTTCAAAAATTGCAGGACCGTCACAAGTATAGCATCACAGACTAACTCAAGACAAAATGTAACTCAAGTAATCATATGGCCTCAATCCTTCCTTTTATAGAGACTAAAATTGCAAGGGAAGCATTTGCCAACATTTATGCAAACAATAACAAGGCCTAGATTAAAACTCTGTAAGTGTGCACTATCTTATTTTATTCAACTCCCACCCAATATTAGAGTGAGTTTTGAAGATGCACTGGAGACTCAGGCAAACTTGGAGGGACTTGTGACTTGTTACTTTGTCATGTTAAACAGCCTCCCTTTGCTATGGTATTTAAAATTTCTTTTCCCTTTTTCTCACAGATGTTGTGTTATTTCTCTAAATAACCAACAGCCAGAAATCACTGCTGCTTTACAAACAACCCCTCCAGTGAGCTATAGCCAACTCTACAAGCAATAATCTGCTGTAAATGAAAACCAGGTCACTGAGACAGAATTCTCTGCAAATGGAGAGTAAACAGGCGCTTGTGAAGGCCCAGCGAGCTCAGGAGGAACTAATGCGCTAAGTTGACTCCTATCTTCCTCTCACAGCCGTTCTTCTACAACTTCTTGGTTCAGTACTCTGCAATCGTGAGGGGTCTGGAGATGCAACTTTGGAATAGCAATGCCTTACCCCGGAGATAGGTTGGCATTTTTAAAAAGGTTTCAGAAATGGAAAATGTTCAGAGATGATCTCATTGTGAAAAAAAACTGTAGTCATCTCTTTAACCTTAAAATAAATACAAATACTGACCAAAACTTTAAAACTAAATTTAGTTTAGCCCTGACCAGTGTGGCTCCATTGGAGTGTCATCCCATGCACCTGAAGGTCATGGGTTCGATTCCAGGTCAGGTTACATAGCCAGGTTTCCAGTTCCATTCTCCATCAGGGAATGTGTGGGAGGCAACTGACAGATGTAATTCTCTCACATCAATGTTTCTCTCTCCCTCCCTCTCTCCCTTCCCTTCCTCTCTTTCTCTCTCCTGAAAATCAATTAAAAGAAATACTAAATTTGGTATAATCCCTACATCTTTTAGAGTAATTAATACTGAGCTACAAATCATTTCCCTCCAACAGATTAAATTTAGAAATAAGTCTCTGAGAATGAGTTTAAATACAGTGTAAATATTTTTTGTTCTTAATGACCAAAGCTGTATATATGAAATTTTATAAATAGGTTTATTTTCAAATTTTTTCATGCCAATGATTATACAACTAGATGCATACCCTCATCCAGTCCATCTGCCATTCAATATGCTTTGAACACCTAGATATGTCTGTCACACTGCCAGCTTCAGAATATACAAATATTAATGAGATACAGTGCTTGTATTTGTGCACTCTAGTATTTTATCCTCAGAAGAGCCTGATGAGGTAGGAAGTGCATTTATTTTTGTTAACATAACATCTATCTGTATATAAAAGCCTAATATGCAAAGTGTCCCCTCGGGAGTTCGACCAACTTGAGAATTCGATGACCACCAGGGGGCAGCGCAGGCAAAGGGAAGGTCCCAGTCAGCAGCCAGCAGCCGGAGAAGGGAGGCCCTAGCTGGCAGCTGGCAGCTGCTAGGGACCCTACCTATGCACGAATTTCATGCACTGGGCCTCTAGTAATAGAGATAAGGCAACTGTGTCCAGACACAGTAATATACTGTGTTGGAACAGGCCTGCGACTTCCATATCCCATATGATGCAGTGTACAGCTAATTTGCCTACAAATGTCAGGTGGTCATAATAATCTGGCCTCTCAGTGTAAGTGAATTTCCTAAATCCCACCTCTTACCTCATAAGTTGCAGAACTGGAAATGCAACTTCTATTCTGACTTCCAATTTGCACTTTATTTCTACTCTATCACAGATTGGCATGCTTTAACATCAACATCAACATCCCTTCGCTGTAATTCTCAGACTGGGTTTCCATATTTCAGAAAGTACTCAGAAGAACCCCGGGTTATTGTCTGAACTAGTGCTGTGGGCTAGTTCTCTGTGAGGATAGAAATGCTCTATATTTGCATTGTCAAATACAGCGTCAACCAGCAACAAGTGGCTAGTAAGCATTTGACAAGTGGCTCGCCCACCTGAAGAAGAATTTTTAATTGTATATCATTTTAATTACTTTATATGTACATTTAGATAACCACAAGGGGCCGAGTGTGTGCCCTAATGGGCAGCACAGAAAAAAACATCACTTTTACTTAAAGAATCATAGCTAAACCTGGCCGATGTAGCTCAGTGGTTGAGCATCCCCCCATGATCCGGAGGTCACGGTTCCATTCCCAGTCAGGGCACACGCGTGGGTTGCAGGCTCGATCCCCAGTGGGGGCCATTCATGAGGCAGCTGATCCATGATTCTTTCTCATCACTGATGTTTCTATGTCCCTCTCTCTCTTCCCCTCTCTCTGAAATCAATAAAATACACATTTTAAAAAAGAATCGTAGCTAAGTGGGGAAGCATATCATTTTATACAAAACAGTGGAATAAACTGTAGCATACACTAAGCACTTTGCATCAATTTTTAACTTTAAAACCAGAACTTCCAAGCAAGTGCTCACGGGCTGCTGCTTGAAATAGTCTCCAGATCGCTGAGGATTATACCTTTGAGCATTTGGGCACGTGGACTGAGATGCTTGAAAAATTTGAATAAAATTAGGATTAGGTTTCCTGTGTATGAATTATACTCTCTAATTCTCCATAACTTACAGAAAAAGAAGACGTATACTTAGAAATCATAGAGTTAAAGATGAATTGTGTCAAAATAAATGGGACCAGAGCAGAATTTATACCATATCTAGTTGAGTGATCTTATATTTTGGAAGCAGAATGTCTAGCTCAGAGAAGTTATTGACTTGCTCCTGTGTAAATAGCTGGTAAGTTTCAAAGTCAAGTGGTGAGGTCAGGTCTGCACACTTAGGCCACAACTCTTTAAATTATCCCTAGCACTTGACTGACCTGAAGCTTGTCACTCCAGTTAAGCTTCTTATCAATACGTCTTTCAAAAAATGAAAAGGCATTTTTTTCAGTCATTCTTTCTGTTCTATATCATGGCAAGTAAGTACAGTAATAAGGAACATTTAAAATGTGAAAGAACAGGCACATTAAGTAAGTTGCAGGATACAAAATCAACATACAAAAATCAGTTGAATTTCCCTGTATTAATAATAAACTATCCTAAAAGGAAATAAAAAAGACAATGCCCTTTCAGATATCCCCAAAGCAAACAAAACACATAGCAATAAACTTAACCAAGAAGGTGACAGGTCTATATACTGAAAACTATAAAGCACTGATTAAATAAATTGAAGAAGATAAATAGACATCCTGTGTTCATGGACTGGTAGACTTAATATTTTTAAAATGCTCACACTCTATGTAACAATCTATAGATTCAATGCAATATCTATCAAAATACGAATATAATTTTATATAAATAGCAAAAAACAACCTAAAGTTCATATGAAAGTAAAAAATAGCTCAAATATTTAAGTCAGTCTTTAAAAAAAGTCTTAAAAAATGCTGGAGGTATCACACTTCCTGACTTCAAGATATGTTACGAAGCTCTGGTTATGAAAGCAGTATCGGTCCTGCATAGACCCATATATAGACCAGAGAAACAGAACAGAGAGCCCAGGAATAAGCACACACATATGCAGCTAACTGATCTTGAACCAGGGTACCAAGAATGCAGGATAGTAAACAGACAGTCTCTTCAATAAACAGTTTTGGAAAAACTGGATATACACATGCAAAAAAATCACATTGGACCCTTATCTTACACTTCATACAAAAATCAACCCAACCTAGATTAAATATTCAAACCTAAGATCTAAAGTGTAAAACTTCTAGAAGAAATCATCAGAAAACTCTGATATTAATATTGCCAATAATTTCTTAGATCTAATACCAAAATTACAAGAATAACAGCAAAAACAGACAAGTGGGACTATATCAAACTTCTGTACAGCAAAGGAAACAAACAACAGAGTAAAAAGGCAACCCACTAAATAAGACAAAATATTTGCAAATTATATATCTGCAAATAAGAGGTTAAATCCAAAATAGGTAAGGAATTGTACAACTCAGTAGCAAAGCACAATTAAAAATGGACAAAGAGAATCCTAAAATTTAACAGCAACAAGAACAAACAAACAAAAACAACAACAATTTAAAGAGCAGACAAAGGACTTGAATAATCATTTCTCCAAAGAAGATATACATAAGATATTCAACATCACTAGTCATCAGGAAAATGCAAATAAAACCTACAATAAGATAGGTTTCATACCCATTAGGATGGCTACCATTAAAAACAACAACAACAAAGAAAAAAACGA
>NW_006293779.1:13228952-13241690 GCF_000327345.1 Myotis davidii | reverse complement strand
GTACACCCATGTTGACAGCAGCATTATTCACAGTAGAGAAAATGTGGAAACAACCCAAGTATCCATGGATGCATGAAGGGATAAAATATGCAGCATATACATACAATGGGATATGATTCAACCTTAAAAATATAAAGAAATTCTGACACATGCTACAACATGGATGAATATTGAGGACATTATTCTAAGTCTAATAAGCCTGCCATATACAAAAACCATATGATCCCAACCAAAATCATAGAGACAGAATATAGTTTGGTGCCGGACTGGGACTGGAGGGTGAGGGGAATGGGGAGTTAACAAAAGTGTGGAATATACCAACAATGGAATATTATTCAGCCTCAAAAAGAAGGAAATCCTGCCCAGCTGGCACGGCTCAGTGGTTGAGCATCAACCTATGAACTAGGACAGTGATGGTGAACCTATGACACACGAACTCATTTTTTTGGTGGATTTTTCTTTGTTAAATGGCATTTAAATATATAAAATAAGTATCAAAAATATGTCTTTACTTTACTATGGTAGCAAATATCAAACAAATTCTATATGTGACACAGCACCAGAGTTAAGTGAGGATTTTTCAAAATGCTGACACGCCTAGCTCAAAAGGTTTGCCATCACTGAACTAGGAGGTCCTGGATCAATTTCCGGTCAGGGAACATGCTCATGTTGTAGGCTCGATCCCCAGAGTGGGGCATGCAGGAGACACCCAATCAATAATTCTCTCTCACCATTGATGTTTCTCTCTCTCTCCTTCTCCATTCCTCTCTGAAATCAATAAAAATATAAGTAAAAAGAAGGAAATTCTGCCACTTTGACAACATAGATGAGCCTGAGAGCCATTGTGCTAAGTGAAACAAGCAGTCACAGAAGGACAAGGGATTCTACTTAAATCAGGTATCAAAAACAGTCAAATTCAGAAACAGAGTAGAATGGGGCTGGAGGGGAGCGGAGGATGAGGAGTTGATGATCAACAAGTATGAAGTTTCAGTTAAGCAACGTATTAAGCTCTAGATCTCTGCTGTGCACCATTGAGCCTCTAGTTAAAATGCTGTACTTAAGAATTTATTAGGAGTGTAGATCTCATGTGAAGTGCTCCACCACAATAAAATAAATAAATAAATGTAACGTGAAAGAAAAGTGGTGCTTGAAATGTACGCCCTGCTCCTGAGAAGGAAGGCCTGTGCTGCATGTAGATCACTCAACTCATGACCTGGAACTTCCCTGCTTCTGTCTGTCACTGTGGGGAGTTTAGGAGTCAGAAGACTTGTGAGATCTCCTGATGGACGTTTTATGGCATTTCTGCAGACCTATTATGAAATGAAGTGATCACTAGCAGAGGATGTCCGCCTGATTTGGGAATAGGTACCATGTTGTTTAAATTGTTACCATTGATCGGCATGAGACTCCAGGGCATTGCCTTGGATTCCTGAGATAATATTCTTCCTCGGGATCCCCATAGTAGCTGTTCCTGGGATGTAGGACGTAAAGTGAAGGGCACATTCCACTGGGGATAGGCAGGTTTTTAAAAACTCAACTATCATTACTACAGATGTCTACAGTGTTAATGTCATGAGAAAGAGATGATGGACATGCTATTCCTTCATTTTGATGTGTAAGGTTCTCTCTCTCTACAAGAAGGGAATGAATGGATAATCTGATTCCTAGGCCAATTGTTTCTTTGACTTCTTATACAAATCTAGGTACCAGTGTTTATAATCTCTAGTCTTTAGGATAAAATTAAATATTGCCCATTTTCCTATCTCCAATCTTTCTCTTTAGGCTGGCAAACCAACAAGCTGGAAGTACTCATTGTTATCTGAGCTAACACAAATGACAAGCTTGTGACGTCAGACTCAAACACATCAGAGGTCTTATCTAGCATGAAATGTTCCTAATAATCCCAAGGATACAGGCAACAAAGAAGCTCTGACAAAGCAGGGTCCTGAGACGAGAGACGGGACTAGTCTAGACAGGATCTCCAAGTGAGGATGAAAGGCTATTACCTAACATGGTAAAGAGCCTTTATGCTATGAAGCCTCTCCACTTCATACCCCAAAGAGTTGTATCGCTTATGTGATTTTCTCCAGGGAGCTGTGCCTCTTCCGTTCTGAGTTTATTCACCATGAGCAGTCCTTCATAGGGAAGACCCTGCTAAGGGCATTTATTAGACAAAGCCTCTTCCTTTAAGCAAATACTGTTAACCTATTTAACTGCAGGTACAGTTGACAAGAGACTAGATTAGGCCATGTGCCTTCTTTTTGAGAGGAGAGAAAGAGAGAGAGAGGGAGTAGGGGGAGATTTTAAAGAAAATGGCTTGCATGGTTATGGTGACAAATAAGTTTGAAATTTGCTGGGCTGACCGAAGGCTGGGGATTCCCACATGAGTTGATGTTGCAGTACTTAGTGACAAGGCAATCTGGAGAAAGAATTCCTTCTCCTTCAGGGACCTCCATCTTTTTATTTTTTAAGACCCTCAGCTGATTGGATGAGGTTCACTCACATTGTGGAAGGACTTTGCTTTATTCAATTCCACAGATTTAAATGTATTTCACATCTAAAAAATGCCTTCATAGCTATATCTTGTTGGTTGACCAAACAATTGGGCACTATAGCCTAGCCAAGTTCACTTATAAAGGCAGCCATTAGCTGGGCAATGTGGCTCAATGGTTGAGTGTTGACCTATGAACAAGGCAGCCACGGTTCAACTCCTGGTCAGGGCACATGCCTGAGTTGTAGGCTCCATCCCCAGTGGGGGGCGTGCAGGAGGCAGCTGATCAATGATTCTCTCTCATCATTGATGTTTCTGTCTCTCTCTCCCTCTCCCTTCCTCTCTGAAATCAATAAAAAATATATATATTTTTAAAAGTAGCCTTTAAACCTCTTTTAATCCGTCTAACAACCCTTTATGCTTATTATCATTATCATCCATAGGGACCTGAAGCACACAGATCACTAGAGATCTGTAGAAGGTATCACAGGTCCTGAGGTTCCTCGCACTAACCCTGAGCTGTCAGGAGGCTTCACAGGGGAGGTGGTCCTGATCAAGTCTTAAATGATCAGAAGGAGCTAGGCAGTGAGAGAAATGGAACCCAAGTATGTTAGGGAAAGGAAGCTGCTTCTGAGGCTGAAAGTACACGGTGTTGGGCTTTAGAAACTTGAATATTTCTCTGTGCTGGAATATCAGGTATAGTGAGACGGAGGTTGGAACAGAAAGGGAAACGAAATGAGAAGACGGGCATCAGATAATGAAGAGCTTTAGGTGCCATGGTGAGGAGTTTGCTATTTTCCTAATAGGAAAGAAAGACACCTTGACGTCTCTTTAGAAAGACTGGATATGGAAAGGGATAGATATTGGGAAGGCGTGGCCAGATTTGCTCATGGGGAATATCATGCTTAAAGTAATGGAAAGTTTAGTATTGAGAGAGAAAGACCAGAGTTGGGGAGACTAATTGGAAAGTTGTTGCAATATTCAACTTTTTCTTCTAATTTAAAAACTACTGAACAATTAGGATGGCTGCAAGGTTTCTACCAGTGTGCCTAGATATATAGCAAATCAAGTTTATACAGTGGGCACAGGGTGTTGGAGGAAAGAAAGAGACTCTAGATCATACTGAGCTTGAGTTGCCTCTTGGAAATCTAAGAGATATTTAATAGAGAGGTGAGCATATAGCTCTGTGACTGAGGAGAGAGATCTAGGCAACAAATATAAGCTATAAATATATAAAGAAGTGATAGGAGATATCAGTTTTTGAAACCTTGCCTTATAATAATGCCACCAGGAAAGAGAGAGTTAAACCCTGTATAAGTGAGTCAAGAACCACTAAGTGAATGTGCCAGGGATACACTGGGCTGGCAATGACTATCCTGGGAGCACAGAAGGCTACACATTGTCTAGCGGGAGAATTAAGTCTTCGGTGACAGGAAAATAGGCTAATACACTCGATTTCCCCTGGCTCATTTTAACCTTGTTTGCTAACATATTTGCATTGTCTTTTTATAGAAACACTAGAACAAAGTTATGTGAAAGAGAAAGAAAAGTAAAAGAAAGTAAAATCTAGGGGGAAAATACCAACCACATAATCACAGAGCAAGAGGCAAAAGAACCAAAGTATCAGGATCAGAGAAATAATAATGATTATTAGGATATACAAGGAGATTTCTGTGTTCCATACTATGAAACAATGAGTGTTGTAGGAGCATTCTAAGCTCTTTACCTGCAGTAAATCGTTTACTCCTCACAAGAGCCACAGGAGACAATTGCTGTGCATCTCCCCATTTCACAGATGAGCACAATGAGGCACAGAGAACTGAAATCCACCAAATTCATCCAACTACCAATTGTTGATGCAGGATGTTTAATCAGGACATTTAAATGGCTCATGGAGAATACACATGATTTGTGGACTAATGTTTTATTATCTCTTGATTGACATTGGAGGTGATAAAATAGAAAAATGTGCCAGGAAAGTTATCAGTTGAGTTCCAGCTGGTCTATGTGCTCACTGTGTGACTGCATTCATTATCCCACTGATTCTCCAAGTTCTCATTCCAAAATTATCCCGGAGCCTCAGTGACGGCGAACCTTTGGAGCCCGGCGTGTAGCATTTTGAAAAACCCTAACTTAACTCTGGTGCTGTGTCACAGATAGAAATTTTTTGATATTTGCAACCATAGTAAAGCAAAGACTTATATTTTTGATACTTATTTTATATATTGAAATGCCATTTAACAAAGAAAAATCAACCAAAAAAGTGAGTTCGTGTGTCACCTCTGACACGCGTGTCATAGGTTCGCCATCACTGCTCTATGACATGCTCCATATGCAGTGGGGTGCGGTAGTAAGGTAGTGCGGGATACACATTTATTCCTTTCCCTTCATTTTCTTATAAAAGGGACTCTTTGATCTGAGATCCCTGGATATATGTTGTAGATGCTATGAAATTGTATGTAAAAATGCATGTATTTCCACTTATCTGATGAAAAGGACCATTCTGGGCAAAGGCATCTTTATATTCATAAGATTTCAAAGGAAAAAGGAAATAAAAGAAATACTACCCCACAGCAGTATATTAAAACTAGTGGCATGGTGCACGGATTCGTGAACATTGAAAGAAAATTAATTAGAAGAAACATTTTAATATTGCTACTCGCCATGTCGCATTCTTTCAGCTTCAGAGGTACCTTGCGCCAATAGTTGGTCTTCAGACATTCTGTTGACAAAGCCACTTTCTTTCACTTCAGAATGTCAACAAAAACAACAAAATTCATGATCAACAATGACAGACTGAAACACATGCGTGTGACTGGCGCCAGCGAGAGCTTTATATGTATCGCACATGCACGAGTCAACGTTTATTTTTAAATTGCCAGTGTGTGTCATAGGTACTGGTCAGTCGGTCAGATGGTCGGACAGACATACAGTTAGTCACTTAGCCTTTTATCTATATAGATTAAGGGATATGACAAAGTACTCAGAAAATAAATTACCAGAAACAGTCTAGAAATATTTTAATTGCCTTCATGGGAAATAATTTTAGGTGTTAAATAATGACATAATGGATTCTAAGCTGTGGTTATTACTTTGGTGCAATTTTTATTTAAGTTTGTGTCTCTATCATCTGTGAGAGAGGAAAAGAAAAAAAGAGATTGAGAGAGAGAACGCCCCATCAAGAACGGTTTTCAAGTTCTTAGACTCCAGGAACAATATTCCATTTCAGACCTAATGGCAGGGTCCTGTGTTATTCAGGAAGTTTTATGCTCTGCATTGGATGCTGTACACACATGAAGAGACACATGCCTGCAATCGTCATTTCTATTATAAATCAAATATAATAAAAACGGCCCCGTGTCATGGGGAAGAGAGCAGTGTGTGCCATTTTCTGTGGCTTTTCTATTTCCAGCTGGCCACAAGCATCCCTTATTTCACACTCAGCTGCTGTCAGCCTGGGAGGAATGGGGAGAAAATGACAGCATAAATGCCATCGCATCCAGCCATCCAGCATCTGTGCCCTTCTGCTGGCAAAGGTGAAGCTGGGTTAAAATCTCCTCTCTTTGGGGATGAAATTATCAGAGTGCAGTCTCTTCCATAGCAACAATGCCCCAGACATCCTCTTTAGTGAAGAGTCATTTCTTCCTGGGAGAATCTATCCCTGAGGAGATGCCGAAAAGCATCTAAAGAACTCGAATTTGGAAATGAGTCAGGTTAAAGGAAATGAAAAATAAATCACGTAAAACGTTGACCAAATTGATAAAAATTCTGGAAAGGACAGAATGGCCCAGGTTGGAAACCTGCTCTGCCACCCACCGGCCTTCTAAGCCAAAGCAGCATTTCATATAAATCTGAAGGTCGAAGAGGCCGGTGAGTTCCTCCCAGCCAGTGGCTCACAAACTTAAGCTGTGAACACTGTGTCACAAAATGGTTTTCAACGGCGTAGCAATTTCTGTTTTCCTCTAGGGCGGCCTATATTATTTTCCAATATAAAAAACAAAGAGGAAATGCATTCTCATAATTGGGTGCAAAAACAACCATGGTGTTCCGAGAGGTCACCCCCATGTTTGCCCTCCCCTCTGACCCTATGAGTCCGCTTCATGGAAGCTTTGGTTTCTCTGAACACAGTTGTGAAATCACCCATCTAGGACAAAGTTTTTCCTCCAGTTGTTAATCCAACGGCTGATTGAGAAAAATCTAGATTTCAGGCATCCATTCCTGACCAAAGACAGTGCATGCAGCCTGTTTCAAGCTAACACACAATATTCCGTGCATTTTCATTACTGTGGAGTTTTCATCATTGGAAAGTTACAACATGGAATTCAAATCATTATGTAAGCCACCAACCCTACATTCTATCTTCTGGAGGGAAAAGTGGATATCTGATTCCAAAAAACTGGAAATTTTCCAGGTCTAGAACTCTTCCTATACATGGTTTCTAGAATCATTTCTATTTTGGCCCCATCCCTCTGAATTATCTTCATTTTAATTGTATCTCATTTAAATATGTCATCAAGAAGCACAGGGATAATATCCCACGTAAATTATGTGATTTTTGCCCATATCATTTTGAATAAGTTATCGGGGGTCATATCAATACTAATAAAAATGTGAAGAATTTAACAGAATGTATCACATGGGTACCTGATATTGTATCTCACATTGTATTATGAAGTACTCTCATGCATTATTTTATTTACTTCTACTTTAGTCCTCTGTGGATAGGTAATGGGTAATATCTACATTTTCCAGGTAAAAAAAAAAAAAAAACAAAAAACAAAAAACTGTTCAAAGTAGTGAAGTCACTATAGCAACTATTAGACAGTGACAAGTCTAGAGATAGAATCTGAACATATGCCCCACCCCAGTCTATCAATCCAGGTGAGTAGATATCAAACAGATGGTATTTGCTAAATTAACTAGGTTACGTGCAGCGTAACAGGAGGTATTCCAGAGGTTGTTACGTGACACAGAATAAGAGATTGTAAAACACGTACTTGTTGATCCCTGGAGGGTGTGCAGACCCTGATCCCTCACGAAATGGGTAAGATTAAAATAAAATAAAAAAGTAAAGTCTCTGGAAATGGTCTCACAGGCCTATGTCAAGCAACGAAACACATACTCCAAGTTTCTTTCTAAATTTAGTAAGAAAATTGAGAGACTGAGAGGTTAGCATCAAGACTCATCCCCTCCCTCATCTGCAGGACGGAAAGGCCACTTCACAGCAGGGCAGCCAGGCCCGTGGCCACAGCCTCCCTCGCTCCCACCTGGAGGGCCGTCTTTCTGGGAGGGACACATGGAAACATTTCTCACTGTGCCCTAAGATCCCTGCTGATGAGGTTAGGTCCAGGAGAGTGTGGCTGAAAGTTGGGGAAACCCTACGTTCCCCAGCCCCCTCCCCCCTTCCCACCCCACCCCCAAGGGGCAGGGGCTTTATGATGGGGCTGCTGACAATGCCAGGGCCTCCGTCCCCCTTGTCCCAGCTCCTGAGGCAATGGCTCTCCACCTGGAGAAGTGAACTAGGAGACTTGGGACTCCTGCCCCTCCCAGACCTGAAGCTGGGGTGCCACTCAGGGGAAGCTGCCACTGTCCCTGCCCCCAGCAGCGGAGCCCTGGCTCAGAGATTTTGCCTTGTGGGGAAAATGGCTGTAGATGAGTTTCCGGCGAAGAAACTACCTTTATTTGCAACAGTGTAGAGAAGTACAAGCCTCAAACGGTAATTAAAAACAGTGACAGCGCCCTGCTGGAGTGACTCAGTGGATTGAACATTTGTCCCAAGGACCCAAGAGGTCCTGGGTTCGATGCCCTCGATCCCCAGAAGGGGGCATGCAGGAGGCAACCGATCAATGTGTCTCTCCTGGATGTTTCTATCTCTCCTTCCTTCTCCCTTCCTCTCTGAAATCAATAAAAATATCTTTAAACAAACAAGCAAAACAAAACAGTGAGAGCAATGGAGGAAGGGGTGGATGATTAAGAGGGTTATTGAAGAAACACATTTAACTTAGGCTAGCTAGGTCACCAGAGAGAAACAGGGAAAGAATGTGCTCAGAGGAGAGCTGGGGGTGGGGGGTGGGGGGGGTTAGAACAAATATCAAGCAGGGGCCTCCAGCACTACCCTCTGAAGGGTCCAAGGTTAATTTCAAAGCCCAGAACATTGTTTGAAACAGGACAGCACTCGCCCTGCTGTTCGAGTTCAACAGCTGGGTGTGGCCCAGGAAAGAGATGGTCAACGAAAGCCCTGCCCACCCACTGCCATTCCCTGGCGTTGTGGGCACAGCCAAGCTGTGCCTCTGAAGAGCATCGTCACAGCCCTCACGGTGCAGGCACAGAGTGCGGGGACACTTGGCTAAATGATCCAGCCAGTTGGGAAACAATTAGCGTGCGAAGAACATTAAGGAGCTCAGCATGATGGACCAGTACCCAGAGCCGCCACAATATTATCTACAATGTCCAGTTGTTTACATGAAAAGCAGGCAACAGGAGTGACCTCTGAAAACAACTAGAGGTTGAATTTAATAGACAAAGGACTTTAAAAAGCCATTATAAATACAGGGATGGGCATAAGTAGGTGTACAGTTATACGTGTGCAAAACAGACTTTATTTTTGTAATAGTATTTATTAATGATTGTGTTACTTTTCATAAGAACAACTGTAAATCTAATTTTACCGCACCCTGTATGCTAAGAACTGGAGGAGCATGATTGAAAAGTAAAGGATGGTTTATTTCTATCCCTTTAGAACCACCAAGACCATGAGAGTCATGAATAACCATGGAAGTGCCCCCACCGCTTCCTTAACTCCCCCACCCCCTGCCCCACCACCTGGGCATCTGGGCAGCATCTTCCATGAGACACCCCCTTGACCATTTAGAAATCCGCTGTGCTCCAGTGGGACCTGCGCTTGCCTCTACTGGACCACATGCCATGTCACACAGCCATGGCCTTCGTATATGTTTTTTTTTGTTTGTTTTACTAAACAGTTCTCCTTGTAAACCCATGTTTGGGTGGGAAAAAGGAATTCTGGCCTTTCTGCTCTGAAACCCAAGCAGAGTGTGAGGGTCGCATAGCAGAGGTCCATAGTATTTACTGAATTGAACTGAACTGTTTCCAATACCAGCCGTTCTACATCATTTGTTTATAGTGCCGACGATGGTACTGTTTGTGTGTGGATTGTGTGTTTGTGCGTGTACCTGTGCACAGGGCTGTATACACACAAGGATGATACTGTAAGTTAACAAGTTCTTGAAGCCATGATCTCGGTCCTTTATCTACTATCAACACTGTATGACACTGGCCACAGTTAATGTCACAAAGGGTCACTGTAATGTGGCCATCATTTGATAGACTTATTTATAACTTCACGAGGAAACAGTTTTGACACGCAAAGGTGATGTTGTGAGGCCTTTGTTGGAAAGACAGGCCCATTAATGGAAGCCACACTTCAAAGCTATACACTGTCAGTCCATCAGAGGCAATCAGGAACGTTAGAAAAAGCAACTGAAAAGATTTCAAGACAAAGCAGGGTAAACTCAAATTAGTCACACCTACTTTTTATGGGTTCATCATGCCCATCTGTAAAAAAGTATGGTCCATTAGAAATGAAAATAGTTAAGTTACAGAGTAAAGGAGTATTGATCAAAGATTCCAAAAGTGAAAGCAAAATCTCTGAGCATTAATTTATTTACAGCATGAATAATTTAATATCCACCTCAGATTTAATTACAAGCCATGGTCAATTAACTAATTTAGTAACAATGTGTAAATAATGGATAATTTTGTTGCCCTAGATGAAACTTTAAGAATTCCTGTAATATTAAAAAGATTATGTGTAAAGGGATTGTTTTCCCAAATATCTCTGAAAATGAAACAGAATATTATGAGAATTCAGAAGATATGTTTTTATTTTCTTTTCAACTTTACGGCTATGGTTAACAATGAATATATTCATGGGATGCACTTACACATTCTGGAAGAAGTTACCAATGAATCCATTTGTCTACATCACATTTTTTATATTATTCCCTCTATGCATAATAATGGGAGCCAATAGAAAGACTTATGAAAACCACTGTTCTGAGAGCTTTTCATTTATAAATTCATTAAATTCCTACCACAACACTTTACGGTAAATGCTGCTCTAATTTTTTGTTTGCACGTTGGAAACTGAGGCACAGAGAGGCTATGAACACGCCCACTTTCACAGAATAAATAGCAGAGCTGGCACACAGAAAATCTGACTCTATTCTGTCCTCAAAACTGCTGGACTTCACATGAAGCAACACAACAGCCTTCCTAGAAGAGAAATAATAATAATAATAATAATAGAGAAATGATGATATGCTAATCAACATTAAGAGAGACATTAACGTAGGCAGTTACCATAATGGGTAATTATCCCTCTAATGGAAAACTAATCTGTCAATTTAGTCGTTTCATTATATCCCAAGTGGCACTCTGGGCTCTTGGGAGAGATCTCTGCTTCATTGAGTCTGAATCTCTGACCTCTAAGTAACTCGGGCGCTAATTTCCTTGTTGCTTTAGGCCCAGCAGAAATGAACGGTGTGGCGATTGGAGCGAGGAGCGTATTAGGAAGTTAGGAGGCCATAATTTGAAACCTGGCTTTATCTCTTGGTAATTCTGAGACTTAGGTGGCACTATTGCATTCTCTGCGTGCTTCAGTTTTATTCTGCTAAGTGGGGACAATGATGCCCAATTGATAATGACAAAATTACACGAATCAGACATGGGTCTGGACGAATACATTTAGTTTGTTGTTCAAAATAATTAACTTTTCTTCTCACGCAATGGAAATATTTGGAAAAGATAAACACTCAATGTTGTTGCTTTACTCTTTAAATATTACAAGTACTCATATGAGAAAGTTATAAAATGCAATCATTTGCTAAACTTGGACAGTTGTATGAGACTTTTTGTCATTTTGATTTTCAGTATATTTTCTGTTACATGGTTTATCCACTGGCTTCCTAGTAGTTGGTTTAGTTTTTATCCTTCTAAAATGAATACCTAATCTCATTCAGAAAAAAAAAAAACAGTGAGTTGCTACAGAAAAAAAAAGGAAATGCTTATTAAATGCTTATTTGAATCAAAGCTTTGAAGCAAAATTTAGTTAATTTGCGAGTTAATTATTTTGTTCCTTCTATGCTACCCCACAGGGCACTTCATAACCAGGAACTCAGGATTTTGTGGAACCTTCGTTTGGTCCTTAATAAGTAAATATCTCTCTTATGCTCTCAATATAACTGTAGCTAAGAGCAGTTTGCCCAGCTTTTCCCTCTAATAACTTGTGTCTGAATAAACTAATCCCAACATCCCTCTTGGTAGCATCCTTGAGTCCTAGGGGAATTCTTAATGGGAAGCTGCCACGGTGAGGCGGGGCCGCGGGTTCAGCTGCTGGTGTCAGCAGGCGACACTGACCTAGTTCTGTTTTGTTTTAAATATATTTTGATTGATGTCAGAGAGGAAGGGAGAGGGGGAGAGAGAGAGAACCATCAATGATGAGAGAGAATCATGGATGGGCTGCCTCCTGCACGCCCCCTTCTGGGGATAGAGCCCACAACCCGGGCATGTGCCCTGACCTCCTGGTTCATAGGTCGATGCTCAATCACTGAGCCACGCTGGACAAGCCTGTTTAAATTTTCAATGTTGACATTATTGCAGGTATCCCCTCTTTTCCCCCACTCTGCCCACCTCCACCCACTCCCACTTCCCCCTCCATCGGCCATAACCAAACTATCGCCGGTGTCCATGGGGTATGCATATATGTTCTTTAGAAAAAAGTGGAGGATTCACACTACCTGATCTTAAGATGTATTAGAATATTATACAGTATCAGCATAAGCATTAATATATAAAATAATGAATGGTGGGATACATCCACACATATAAGGTCTATTGATCTTCCAAAAGGTTATTAAAGATAGCTCTTTCAACAAATGTGATGAGACAATGGTACATTTATATGGATTTCCTTGCACGTAATAAAATTATGCGAAAAAAGGACTTATATGCATGCATATAAGCATAAGTGATGGATGTGGACAACAGGGGGTGAGGGGGCATGAGATGACATTGGGGGGATAAGGACACATTTTTAATATCTTAATCAATGAAGGGAAAAAATAAAATGGAATAAAAAAATCTCTAGATTATATTTCAATGTTTAAAATAAACATAATTCAAAATGACCTTTGGTCAAAGAAAAATATCTTAATTGGGATTAAAATATT
>NW_006293779.1:13212496-13228779 GCF_000327345.1 Myotis davidii | reverse complement strand
AGAACACCTGTCTTCACGATAAAACTGCAAGGCTTCTAAAGAACTGTGCTACATGTTCGATTCAATTCCTCCAAAAGTATGCTTATTTACCTGGTGATTTTGCTGGGTGGTAAGTAGAAACTCAGGTACCACGTATTTCACCATAAAAGCACTTCACCGTGGCCATTACCACTTAGAGGGAGCCTTGTTCAAGTAAATTAAAAATGTATACACACCTATAGGTACAGATGTTGATGTAGCTACACAGAGAGAATGAAAATTATGAGTGTCTGCCCTTGCTTCTAGAAAATGTGCTCTTGGCGTTGGCCCTTTCCTGAAAGGGGAAATATTTATATCCAGGTCAATGGATATATTCAACAAGAAGCCTAATTAGACTCTAGTACATGCTGTTAAAGGGGCTCATGCCAACAGAAATTTTAAAAATGAATCATTCATTTTAGACTAGACTCGGAAATATGGGCTTTGGAATGGGAACTACTGGGTAACTTTCACATGGTCATACAGTAAACGTTTAAACTTAGCAACTTGTTCAATCTGCATAAATCTCAACTTCATGATGTATAAAAGGAGCACAATGATGTCAAACTTTTTTGTTGTAAAGATAAATTAGATGGGTATGCTGTTTGTCTTTTTAGTATATAATTTATATATATATGTATAATTTATTTATTTCAGAGAGGAAGGAGAGGGAGAGAGAGAGAGAAAGTGATGGATGTGGACAACAGGGGGTGAGGGGGCATGAGATGACATTGGGGGGATAAGGACACATTTGTAATATCTTAATCAATGAAGGGAAAAAATAAAATGGAATAAAAAAATCTCTAGATTATATTTCAATGTTTAAAATAAACATAATTCAAAATGACCTTTGGTCAAAGAAAAATATCTTAATTGGGATTAAAATATTAATTTCAACCTTAATATAAACCCCCTGGTGATGATACAAAGAAATATTTTAAGGGAAAACATTTAAAGAAAAGCCTGACTTGAGAAAAGGGGAATTTTTTCTTAAGACTGCACAAATGAAAAGGGAGTCTTAGGTGTATAGGTATTTTCTGAAACAGGCATGACTGACTTCCCTCTTGATTGGTACTAAAGATGAAGAGGTTACAATGAAAACACCTCCGAAAGGGAGGCAGCTTAGCCTTCCAGTCTCAAAAGGCATTTGATTGATGGATAAAAGCATCCAGATCATTCCTCCCCTGGCACATAATTAAGTACCTAGTGTACTTAGGAGGAGTAGAGAGTGTTTTTTCACCTGAATACGGTGCGCACTGTGTAACCTACAGCAATTCACTTAATCCATCTCTATTTCAGTTTCTCCTTCTCGCTAACATTAGGATAATGGGCTTCAAGTGTCAAAAGATTGTGTCTAAGTTCAATCGCACTGTAGGTGTAAAAAGACTCAGAGGCCTCGGAGGAAAACTATCATATCCGTAAGTACTAGTCATCTGTATGAAGTTCTCACGTGTGCCTGCAAGTTAAAACAACGAGCTTTTGTTGTAAAGAGTACTATGAATTCATAGAAACCAAAGACACCCTGTTTCTGTTCTTGCAATGTCTGAAAAAAGAATCTCCAGACACTAAGAAAAGGCCCATTGAAAACTAATAATGAGGGTAGAGAAGTCTGTTTGATAAGGGGCAATACAATGTATATAGAGATTTTAAAGTTCTATAGGGATATTTATATATTTTGTAAAATATCTATATCTACATACCTAGACTTTAACTATATATTTACACTAGAGGCCTGGTGCACAAAATCTGTGCATGGGAGGGCGGGGAGGTCCCTCTCCTCAGCCCAGCCTGCACCCTCTCCAATCTGGGATTCCTCGGGGGATGTCTGACTGCCCTCTCACAATCCTGGACCACAGGCTCCTAATCGCTCATCTGCCTGCCTGCCTGGTCGCCCCTTACTGCCTCTGCGTGCTGGCTGATTGCCCCTAACTGCCCGCCCTGCTAGCCTGGTCTGCTGGCCCGGTTGCCCCCAACTGCCCTACTCTGCTGGCCTGGTCGCCCCTAACTGCCCTCCCTGCTGGCCTGGTCACCCCCAACTGACACCCTGCTGGCCTAATCGCCATACACAGCCTGCTGTTCAGTCGTTTGGTTGTCCTTCACTAACCCCCCTGCCAGCCTGGTCACCCCACGCAGCCTGCTTGTTCAGTCGTTTGGTTATCTCACACTAACCCCCCTGCTGGGCTAGTCGTAGGCAGCCATCTTGTGAGGGCGTGAGGGTTAATTTGCATATTATGTCTTTATTATATAGGATATAATTTTATATGAACATTAATATTGGATGGAAAATAAAACTAGGTTGTAAAAATTAAACTTTTTTTAATAGAAGAAAAACATCTACAAAATGCCTGGGAAGGAGTTAGTGAGCTTATCAGGATTTACCTCTAACTCAGCTCTTTATCTTCTGTGGGCTCTCACTCAGTACCTGGCCATCCATAGATGCTTGGTAGTTCAAAAATGAATCAATGAATAAACTCACACTCATTATTAACATGACAGTTGTTAACCCTAACTTTCAGGACAAGGTGAAATTCTTAAAATTCCATACAGAGAACAAGCACTTAATATAAGACATTTGCTGACTGCCCCCTAAATTTCCTACTTAATGGTTAGAGGTTATGCTTCTATGGTAGCTACTTAAATAAGTAATCAAGTAAAGAGAGAGGAAGAATAGGAAAGCATGAACCAAAAAATATCGAATCAGTCCCATGGAGTCAAGAGACAAAAATATCCTCTAGACCAATATACTTAGAAAATATTAATATTGCTGCAAACCATCAAAATTCTGGTTTAACATTCAGCAACAGCTAACGTGTATCTAAGTATCCAAGCTTAGAAAATGATAAGGGGCTACAGCCCTATTTATTTTTGTTCCCTCTATGAAATTCACGTGTTTCTTAGAGGAATCATGCTGACAACATAGACTTTTATTAGAACAATTGTAATACCATGCAAAAGTGTATAAGGCAAACACCTGTAAGTAAATTATGAAATAGAATCTCTATATTTCCAATCACTGTAATGAACAGAAAAAAAAGGAAACATTTCAGAATGAGAAACCTACATATTATCACCATGCTTTTCTTCTTTCTATAAAATTGGAAAAAAATTGGCAGACCCTTTTCATCTGGCATACATTTCATTAGAAATTCTAACAAGCTTTTACATGATTCACCGTAAATTTTGAAAGTCATGTGCAGAAGATTTAGACTTGGGCTATTATGACTTTTGTTCTTTTTTAACACAGGTTTTCAAAAACTTCCATTCATCGATGTCAAGGATATAGCTTAACCCTTTAAAATTATATTTTATATATGTTCAGATATTCTTTACTGATGGCCAAAACACCTCCCTCCAAAAAAAGTTTTAATACTTCCTTTTTTCTTGTTTTTTTTTTCCTATAAAGTAATAAACATCTCTCCATGTATCTACTGAATAGTTTTATGGGATATTGCAATAAACCACAGAAGAGATGCCAAGCTAAGGGGAGAGAGGTGGAGTTCCTGTATTACTAATCCACAATATGGCAGAAATGTAATTTAAACGATAGCTAAATATATAGCTAAATAGTTATTTTCCACATATATCTTAAATCTCAAACTGCAGTGTTCTGTGTTGTTTTGCCCCTGTGTTTGTTTGTGGGGTTTTTTGGTCATGGTTTTGTTTTACATTTTCAATTTCAAATGCAGTAACTGGTGTGTGTGTGTGTGTGTGTGTGTGAGAGAGAGAGAGAGAGAGAGAGAGAGAGAGAGAGAGAGAGAGAGACTAAGATTTATTGACTCTCCTTTGGGCCGGCATCTACTTGATTAAACCTTAAAGGAATATCAGAATCACAAATACATGTCTTCCCCAAAGAATCCCTTCCCGAGAAGAAAGCAGCAGAGTCCCCAGGAGCAGCCAGAGGTGAGCAGGCAGATGTTGCGGGGATTCCTGGTAACATCTTCTCCCTCATCCTCCGCAGAGGACAGGTCTTGCCTTCCTCTCTCCGGGACTGGCTGGTGCCGTCGCTTTCCTTCTGTTTAATAGGTGTTTCCTCACATACGATGTGGGATTAGCCCAGCGTTGGACACAAACAGGCCGCGTCTCCTTTCCACCCCACAACCACCCACACGGGCACCCAGAGACAGCTGTTACGATGATCTTTAGTTAATAGACTCCCAGGAATTTAAAAACATATATGTTTTGCTAACTGTGGTTTTCTTGACCAAGAGTTACTTATCACTGCTCCTCAAACCTCTGACATTTGAATGCTTGGAAGCTTGGCCAAGTACGGGATGGAACACTCTGCGGCGGGGTCTCCTCCCCGGGCCCCTGGGGTCCCGCTATCAACTTTGACTGTGGGAGCCCCACTGGGTCCAGTTGTGTCACTTTCTCAAGGACTCTATGCACTACTCAATGTATGTTTAAATACATGTATTTTCTGCGTCAAATTGCAAATATGGATTCTGTTATCTGGATATAAGTACTCTATTTCCATCTACATTTTACAGGCAAAGCTTCTCAATTTAAAAATGTGAAGAGGCTTAATCAAGAGAGTTACTTAGGAAATGACTGAGATGTAACTCAGAACCAGGGCCCGTGTATGAATGCAAAGGCCTTTTTCATCACTATCCTGTACATGAGGGCTCCAGAACTTACTCATCTTATAGATGAAAATATGAACCTTATGATCAATATGTCCATCTTCCCTTCAGCTCCACCTCCCTGGTAACCAGCATTCGACTCTCTGCTACTATGAATTACTTTCAAGATTCCACAAACAAACGAGATCATGTGATATTTCTGTGTCGGGCTTATTTCACCTAACATAATGATTCATTTCTTCATTAAATTATCAGAAATTTGTTGAACACTTACTATACATTAAACACTGCCTTGTCCTGGAAAAGACATTCAACATGCACCCAGGCTTCCTACCTGCCCTTTCCCATCTATGTGATGAGAAAAGTCACCAAATCTCCAAATCCCATGTATCTTAGCTTGATTATTAATAACATTCACGTCTCTCTTAAAAGTGTCCTGGTTTATATGATAAACTATATGATAGTCCTAAGGATAGTTTCTAAGGATAAGTATTCAACAACATTCTATTAAATTAATGAAGACATAGAGACTTATGAGCTTACCATGATATTTAACTCAATCCTTCGACAAAGAAATGATGTGGGTCAAGCAGATATAAAACCAATAGGAAATTCCTCACCTGGGGAGTGTTTTTGTTCAATGAACTATGCTCCCTGTAAGTGAGATATTTCTTCCCACCCAGAAAGTTTCTTCTAGTAACATACTCAACATGCTTTAATCTAGGTATGTTTTCTAGTAATATTACACACACATACACACACACGCACACGAGCACACACACACAAAGGCCTCAGAGCTAAAAGACAAGAATCCTTTAGAGATTTTCACTCCAACAACAGGATACTCCAACTTTTTTCCTATTTATATGTTAAACAACTGTTATTTAGATCCTTGATTTGCACATTTTCAATTGACTTTGAAACATGATATATTTCTGACTTTGCCATCGAAGTGTGTCAATCAAAAGTAAAAGTAATTTGTGTACAGTGCAACTATGTTTTGACAAGTTAATGATGAATCACCCAGGTTTTGTATAAATAGGAATTTCGTATTTTTTAAATTAATAATGAGAAGCCCTGTTCCAATGTGTTCGTGTGTTTCCCTGTTGGAATGCTGCAGGGCTCACACAAAGAAGTAGCATTTTTGAAAGGCTGAGAATGAGCAAGCAGACTGTGATGAGAGAGATCTTTTACTGAAATTAATGTAAAATCAGGCTGACTTACATGTGTGTCTTTGTCCAGGCTAATATGCTAACAAATGGCTCTACTTTCTGATGCCAAAATATTCTCTAAATTCACAAGCTGCGCAATTGCTGTGAGTCCTACTGTATATTTATAATTTACGTCTTGACGGCTTTCATACTAGACTAGAGGCAGCTTGCCACAGAGCTATACGTGTGAAGGCAGCTGTGCAAACAACACAGAGATGCAGTTATCAATGTAGATATATACATACCCTCAGGAAAGTTAAAAGGGGGAAAAAGAAGAGAATTTATAAGAGAAGAGATGATAGCTGCATCAGAAATCAATTTGAAATTTATTCAGGTTTCCCCCGCAGCCAAAATAAAGAAAAGGGAAGAGAACTGATGATGTAGTGAGAGGTCTCTCAGATGTATTCCAACAGGCTGCCCAGCACAGACCTACGGAGGCAAATTTGAGTTGTCAATCCTGTTTCCAGCCTTCCCTTTTGAAGATGACACTGGTAAGTAAATAAGAATTTATGTTCCCAAAATGATAGTAAGTTTAATACATATATTTTTTATTGATTACAGAGAGGAAGGGAGAGGGAGAGAGATATAAACATCAGTGATGAGAGAGAATCATTGATTAGCTGTCTCCTGCACACCCCACAGTGAGGTCCCTGGCATGTGCTCTGACGGACAATTGAACCTTGACCTACTGGTTCATAGGTCAATGCTCAACCACTGATCCATGCTGGCTGGGCCCAAAGTGATAGTAATTTGACACAAAAAAGCCCCTCTTCTGTCCTTACAACCTGGGCATTTTTTAGGAAAATTGACCCGCATTTAAAAAATAATTGGGCAATAATAACATTTCAGTGGATTATTTTCAGACCCATTATGTCACTGTCCTAAGTAGTACTCTATGGGCTGTAAAGTTTGATACAGATGTCAGTTATCATTACTGTCACCAGCGATGACAATACAAAGCATGTGGCTGGGAGGATCAGAAGGGAATTGGACACAAGTGCACAACTGCCCCAGATGTTAGGGGTGCTCCGAGCCAGCTCCGCTCCTGCACTTCTAATTCAACACGTGCCTCAGCACTCACGCAGAAGCCCAGGTTCCAGCCTGCCTCACACTGAATATTCCACTAAAACCTTCAGCGACATGCAGGGCCTTTGGTAAATCAGTTTTTCTTTAAGCAACTTCTTGCTTTTGGACTCTGATCCAAATAGGAACCAATGGGCAGCAGATGAGATTTGGAACAGCCACACACAGCCTGCTGCTGCCTCTGCTTTCCTGGTGTCTCTCTCTCATTCTCTTGGCTCTTGCATTGAAATGAGCTGGTGCAAATTAATTTGCAATTTTTTAAAGGACCAGTAGGTTATGTCTTAATTTGATTTCACTGTCCTGGAATTCTGAACAAAAGTAGATTTTTAAAAAAAATGCACAGCCTGACTTACAGCATGGTTATATCTCTGTGAGTGTCCACAAGTTTTATTTTAAAAAATGTCCAGGAGTATCCTATATAATAAAAGACTAATATGCTAAGTGTCCAACCATTTGTTCAACCGTTCGACCAGTCGCTATAATGCGCACTGACCACCAGGGGCACACACTCTGACTGGTAGGTTAGATTGCTGCTGGGTTCCAGCCCATCGGGACTGGGCCAGATGGGCTGGACACTGCCTGGAGCCCTCCTGCGGTCCTTCCCTGGCTGGCCAACCTCTCGCAATCCCACCCAGGCCTCTAAAATATTTCTTCTAATGAATTTCCTTTCACTACGCACGAATCCCTGCACTGGGCCTCCAGTATTCCGTAAATGACAGGCCTATTTGATGACGTGTATGGAGAACTGTCAGGACTAAGCTTGGCTCTTTGCCTTTGCTATCTTATTTGATGCTTTCAGAAGCCCCATCACCCGGGGTCTGTTAACATCCCACTTTACTTACTGTAACTGAGATGAAAGAAAGCCAGAGTCAAGTCTTTGCTTTAATGTCACTTGTTAAGAGAGACTTTCCCTTATGCCCTATGGGATGTGGCATCACTAAGTTATTCCCTATCCTATCATCCCATTTGCTGGCTTTATAGCACTTACTAGATTCTGCATTTACTCATGGGTTTACACACTATTGTTTGTCTCCTCCATAAAAATGTAGGCTCCAAAGGCAGGGATCAGGCCTGACTTGCCCACCTGTGTCTGCAGGACCTTGCACTGTGACAATATAAGCACAAAACAAATTGTTGAATGAATGAATAAACAAATAAATGGATAAACGACTCCATAGTGCAGGCATTTAAGAATTCCCTTTCCTCTGCAATCTGTTAGGTTTTATTTTATTTTTTTCCTGCAGCACAAGGCAGGCATTAAGCAAATTAGAAATGTCTCTTGAGTGCTAGCAAGAGTTTATTTCAAATAGAGAGAAGAGCATAACATAATTTTCTATAGGTCACCGAAGACACTCTTAATATGTTCCCCAAATGAAGGAGAGCTTTGGAGTCGACGTGGCCACTTTATGGTATTCAGCCCTTTGATCCTTGAAGTCATTAACTCCATTTGATCTGAAGCGAGGCTGGAAGCCTAACAGAAAATGAGTCGTGCCAATAAATATTTACTTTCATCTCTTTTCTAAATGCCTGCGGAGCTTCTTCTGTCTACACCGTTTTAAAGGTGGAAATGACGCTGATCATGTAAATGGCTTTGTGGAAAGATGAGCAAAGGAAAACATTCCTAAGGCCCAGTATTTATTCCTCAGCTGTGTTACTCTATACGAATTGCTTCTGAAATGCTTAATTAAAATCCAGGACTTTAATTTTAAGAAATTCAAAGTCTGAAGTTAAAAAAAAAATCAACAAGCTCAACTAATGTGCTGTTATACAGGTGGTAAACACCGCTCCCTCCAGGCACCTTTTGGTACAGAAAATGCCAGGCTATCTCTGTACTATTTTCTTCACAACTTGTACATTCCTGTCCACCAGCCCCAACACACACACCTCATATTCTTACCGCAAACTCCTTTCTAGCTGTTCATGTAAGTCCTATGTGACCTACCCCAGAAAGTCTGCCCCCTCTGCCCCACCACATTGAGTAGCTTCCTTTCCTCCCTGTTGCTAGAAAACTTTTTTTTCATTGCACTCATTGCAGCCAATTGCCATAATCGATTTAATTATCATATTTCTATGAGGTCACCTTAGCAACAGCTCTGTCTTGTCAATGCCTGCCTCCCTAGCACCTATCTCAGTGCTTGATGAATAACGCACTGTAATGCGTGTTGGTTGAATAATGAATGAAGGAGAAGACCGACTCTACTTCCTTCCTCGGAGAATGGTGGATGGCCAAAGAGTCTGTGTAGAATGTATCCCAGGAGAGTCCTCCTGCTATGACTCCGATTTCCAGCCCCTCCCACTATCTGGACCCTGAGCTTCAAACTAAGGCAGTAAAACCACCGGGAGCTTATATCAGGGCAGTGGGAGGCAGAGAAGGCAAAGTGAGAGCAGAAGTTCATAGGGGAATATTCCTTTATAGTGTGCATGGGAAATTAAGAGCTCTGTTACTCTTAAATAGTAATGGAGATATTTAAAAACATATATTTTTATTGGTTTCAGAGAGGAAGGGAGAGGGAGAGGGGGAGAGAAAGAGAAACATCAATGATGAGAGAGAATCATCGACTGGCTGCCTCCTGCACACCCCACATTGGGGATTGAGCCCACAACCCAGTCATGTGCCTTGACTGGGAATCAAACTGTGACCTCCTGGTTCATAGGTTGACACTCAACCACTGAGCCATGCCAGCTGGGTGTAAGAGAAACTTTTCAAGAAGAGCTCCATATAGAAATTTTTTTAGCCAATCCCCAGGACAGGACAGCTTATGTTACCACTCCCAGGGCTATTATAATGGGACAGCCTGTTGCTTTGAAGAATATGCATGTAAATAAGGTTGAGCCTGTATGTAAGGTTGTAAATAAGGTTGAGCCTCCTTAAACTCCAACTTTCACAAAGCTTCCTGTAAAGAAGTATAGAAAAATTACTGAAAATTGGAATGTTAAACATGTGCAAAGAGAAGGAATATAATTTTTGCAGTGCATTTTCAGTCCTATGAAAAGCAACAATTCCAGAACAATGTGTGAGACATGGACCAGAACTGGACTCAGAATTTAAGCAGTAACATCAACTAGCCAAGACAATGAAAGAAAAGAGAATTTTCCAATTCCATCATTTGACAAATGATTTAGTCAGTTTTCTAGGGGCAGGAAATTAAAGTTTGCAATAAACTTCTGTATATATACATATTTTGTTTATCTATTTAGTACATTTGTATGCTAAATATAATACATTCTGCAACACAGCTTATACTTTGATTATGATTACAGAGATCTGAGCCAATTATTCTAACTTCCTCTTCCATTCTTTTGCCTGAATCACTAGTCCCAGGCTCACCATTCCACATATAGTTTTCTTTATAAATACCTATTTTTAATTTATTTTAGAGGGGGGGAGAGGGAGGACTATTAGCAAGAGCTAGGAGAGACCCCTTTCAAAAACTAATCTTATTTCCTTTTTTTTTAAATCCTCACCTGAAGATATGTTTAGAGAGGAGAGAGAGAGAGAGAGAGAGAGAGAGAGAGAGAGAGAAAACAAAACAAAAAAACATGAATCAATTGTCTCCTATACCAGGGATCAAACCCGCAAGCTGGTTATGTGCCCTGACTGGGAATCCAACGAGTGACCTATTGGTGGATGGGATGATGCTCAACCAACTGAGCCATACCAGCCAGGGCCTATGGGTTTCCTTCTAAAATCACTCTTGCTTGGATTATGCCCACACAATTTTCTATTTGCCATGACCTCCCTTAAATGCCTACCATCAACCCATTCTCCAGGTGACTGAGTTATTTTCTCTATTAATTCTTAATTTTATCTATTTTCCATTTTATTACTTGCTGCGTAATTGTTGAATTATGAGATTTATTTATCAAGCCTACTATTTTAATATTTTATAATACAGTAATTTTTACTTTTATCTTTATTAATTTCCTTTTTGTTTTCCACTTAGTCCTTTTTTTATTCTCTTATAAAATTCTTGTTGGAAGTTTAAGTAATTCATATTTATTATCTCTTATTATGAAGTTAACATTTATGTTATACATTTTTTCTCTTAATATAGTTTCAGCTCTACCTTATACAATCTGGAGTGTTTTTATTATTCCTTTTAACTGGACATTAACCTAAAGCATGTTTAATTTCCTCTTTGACATTAGAATTTACTAGATTTTTTTAGTTGGCAGTATTTTTATGTTTATAGATTTGTACAGATATCAGTTTAATTTGATGTACCTATTAAACCTAACATTTAAATTTTATCATTTACTTGCAGTACCTTTCTGTTTACTTTCTAATTGGCAGAGTTGGCTGATTTATCCAACAGAACAGCCATGGTATTGCCTGGTCATATTATTGTCCTACAACTCTGCAAATCTTTGCTTTGTTTTTCTGTCGTTTCATGTGCAAATGGTGGTCTGTCTATACTTTCTATTTGTGATACGTTTTCTCTATGTGGTTGTATGATTTTGATTAATTCTTAAATTTTAACATCCTCACTAAAATTGTCTCCATCTTGATCATTTTTTAATTATTTTTTCAAAAGCCAGGGACAACCCGCCCCTCTCCTCCCTGTCCGCCTGCATGTACCTGTAGATGCAGATGGCTCCCAGGAGTCGTAGCTCCCGCCTGAGCCCTGACTGCGCCTCTTCTCTGCCCGAAGGCTTTCTCCTGTCCCAGGGCTTTTCTTAGCTGCCCACCCTGTGGCATCTCAGAGTCGATGCCGCCTCAATTGACCTGAACAGCGGAGGATGGGAATCGGTACTAAATGCCCCTGGCCCCTGGTTCCTGCCAGCATTATTCTGAGGTGAATTGCGCCTTGTAGTCCTGACGCAGGAGTTGACAGTAGAAACCAGCTCATTAACATGGTACTGGCTTTTCCCCTAATTTGACCACTTTCCCCTCTTCTGCTCTTGTGTCCTGAGATCCTCTCCACAAACATATGTGCACCCACATTTTTGTCTCAAATTAAGGCTACATCATGCACCCTAAAGAGTCACATATTCCTCTATTTCAGAAAAATATTACTATTTTATATTTTTCTATTCCATAATTATTTGGGTTATTCTGTTCAATCACCCCAATCTTTGTGCAAGCATCTAACTTCCAAATAGTTCATTTTATCTTTAATTGCTTCCTTCTTGGCCCATTTCAACTGCATTCTGTATGTTTTCTTCATAATTGCCCTTCACAAAATTGACTATTTTCTGCAAGTCAATTCTGTACATTGCTGCTTCTGATGTGGTTTAAATGCCATCTCATATCTGTTTTAATTTCTTTCTTTAGCGCGGCCATTTTCCACTTCATCTCCTGCTCTTATTTAGTATCTCCTGCAGGACCGCTTGCACTCTGCCTCCGGTTGGACCCCTCACGAAGCAGAGTCTGAGCTGGACTTTGGGGTACAGTAAGGACGTCAGGGAATAGTTGATGAAGACCTGGGTGCCCCCTACCACTACTGAAAAGAGGTGGAAAGCATTGAGGGGTTTTCAACCAGAGAAAAAATATATAGCCACACCAACAACACATCTAAAGAAGGGCCCATCAGTAACATAAACAAAAATAATTCATGTCTACAGTACGCCCTCTATATGCATGGCCTCTGCATCCCCAACCAACAGTGGGCTGCAAATATTTGGAAACAATAACAACAAGATGTTACGTTGTGGCTGACATGTGCTTTGTAGTTAGGCTTATGGTTGCTGTGTCCGTGGGAACATGTACAGACATGTTTCTAGTCGTTATCCCCTAAGCATTACAGTATAGGAACTATTTACATGGCATTTACCTTGAATTATAAGTGCTGCAGAGATGACTTAAAGTATATCAGAGGATGTGCATAGGTTATATGCAAATAGCCATTTCATATGAGGGACTTGAGCATCCTTTGATGTTGGTAACTGCTGGGGTCCCGGGAACCAATCCCCCGAGATATCAAGGGACAAGGTATTCATCATCAATGTTTAAGGTGATTTGATGAGAAAATATCCTCGTTTCTTATCCACATTTTCAGGTAAGAGAGCATTTGGAAGGTTTAACCTTAAACCAGCTCATGCTGAAAGCATCAGAGTGATTTTTCGGTGATTGGAAAGGTGTGCTTGAAGCTTTTTGTTTTGTTACCTCCTGTGGTGAGAAACCCTAAAGTCACCCCAGGGAAATGAACCTTTTAAATGTTAAGAACCATCAGTCTCTTCCAAACTTCCAAGAGTTCTTACTGGTGAACTCTGCACTAACTAATAGATTTCTTCTCAATTAGCATGTTTTCCAAGCAACGACCAGCTTCACACTTTATAAAATCTATGCCCAAGCTTCTGACAGCTCAGCCGTTTCACTGGTGAGTGTTTGAAATACAGGTACGTTCTGGTAACCTGACAAATACCTAACTGGCTATGAAGACCTGGGAATGTCAACCACTTTGAAGTATTTTCCAAAAGGAAACAGACAGTCTGGTAAAAGTCTTTATTTTGTTCTAAAAAAAATCCTCAATTCTCCGTCCCCTGGAAAAGAAAGGAATGTTCAGTTCAGAGGTTCTGACTACCCGTCCTTTCTGCCTGGAGAGCTTTCCTTCCCAGGCGGTGCCCTGCGCTCCTTTTATTATCTCTTCGTCTAAATACTGAAATTCACACAGAAAGTGTTATTTTGTCCACATTGTCATACTGCACACCCCTTCAAAGAAAAGAACACAATTTTAAAGAACTCTAATTAATTTGGTGCTTTTTAAAACATAACTATCTTCCTTCTGTGACAGGCCACTTGCAACAGAAGCAGGAATTCACTGTCCAGAGGGAGAAACCCACTGCCAGGTCACAGAACGTTTTGGAACTAGAAAAAAACTAATGAGCTTGAAATAGCTTCTGAAACACCTAAAGGAGCCATTCTGCAGTTTGTTATCTCTATTTCAAAGAAGTTTTGTTCTTATTTCTTTAATTTTGAGCATACAAATTATTTGACAAATCCTCTTACTATTGCTAGCTGACTTACCAACATATATAGGCCAACCAGCCAATTTCACAGAGGGAAACTGAGTCTTGAAGAGAAGAAGGGACTGCCCAGCTAGTGTGGCTCAGTGGTTGAGTGTCAACTTATGAACCAGAAGGTCAGGGTTCAATTCCTGGTCAGGGCACATGCCCAGGTTTCAGGCTTGCTCCTCAGTGTGGGGCATAGAGGAGGCATCTGATCAGTGATTCTCTCTCAACATTGATGTTTCTCTCCCTCTCTTTTCCTTCCTCCCTGAAATCAATAACAATTTATTTAAAAAAGAGAGAGAGAGATGAAGGGACTTATCTAGTATATTAATCAGGGTGCTTAGCTGAAAGCAAATGAGGCCAAATAGGGCATTAATGTAAAAGGGTTTTGATGAACACTCTGAGAGGGAGAAAAGGCATTTCGGGGGAGTCAGGGGCCATCCCAGAATGAGGCCGCAGAACTGATCCACTGGAAATACTCCTGTCTCCCCTGCTGGGCTCTAGGCAGGTCCCATGGGAGTCCCAGCCACGACCATCCCTGGAACTGAGGCACGGCAGCTGCCCCATCCTCACGGAAACAGATTCATTCTCATCTCCAGGCCTTGTCAACTGGAGCTGGTGATTCAAAATCTGAGTCAGGGAATCTGTCTGACACACTCTGGGTTACGTGTCAGCATTGCAAGTAATGCTCCAAAGAAAAGGTGGGAGGGAATTATCTAGAATTTTCAACTTCTACAGTGAAAGGCAACTTTTGTCTGATAATCTGGGAATTGCATAAATGTAGAAAGAGAGTTAATATACTGCCTATATTACACAGAAAGAAATGTTCTCTCTCTCTCTCTCTCTCTCTCTCTCTCTCTCTCTCTCTCTCCATAGCTACACCAATCTATAAGAATTAGACACGCCATCTAAAGAAATGGTTTGCATTGCATTTCGTGTCCTTAATCAAATCCATGAAGGTTGTTTCTGGAGTCTCTGGGAGCCCTGAACACGCCCGCAGCCTGTGTTTTCACTGCCCTGAGGACCAAGCCCTTCATACAACTGGGGAAGGAAAGCCAGGTCAGACCCGAGGGTCCCAGGGTGAAAACGGGCCACAACCTCAGTAACAAATGCCGAACGGGATGACTGGGCAGGGAAAGAAGGCTGAGAACCAGGTGAGGATGCACGGAGGAAGGAGACTACATTCATGACGGGGATCACCCCGTTTCACGTGGGGAACAGAAAGTCCTCTAGGCGGCGCCTGATGAAGGCTGGCCCAATCTACACCAGGGATCCGGGCCTTCCCCCATGCAACCGCCTACATTTACCTAATTAAAGAGTTGGTCTCCTTACACGTGATAGCATTTGTGAGACCGAGCATGGAGATGAAATGACAACGCAGTTCATTGCACTGCGCCCTCCAACTTGCCAAATCATGTTAGAATAATTTCCTCGAGGCTATCCTGAAGTTTCCCCAAGCCTGTGACTGAATGAGAGCAGGGACTCTGGCTGATGGGCTGAAACACTGCAACGGGCTAGTTTTGCCATTTAGTCTAGAAGCCAAGAGAGAATCTGTAAGTTCATCCAGAAACCAGCTGCAGTGGGTAAGCCAGTAGCTATAGGGATGGAATTAGATTGGCAACATAAAGACATGCACTTGCTTTCTCTCCAACCCCAAAGCCCGTAAAAGTATTCTTTTAAATTGCAAAATGCAAAAAAGAAAAAGAAAAAATAAAGAAGAAAAGAAAATTAGGCTAGCTACCCGAGGATATTGATGGCTATTTCAAATCTTTCCATATGGGATTAGCAATTGGTAAGACTAAAATGGGACATGGCACACTTTCATCAATATTGAGTAATAGAGGAAGATATAATATATTTAATTATAGACCTAAGATGGGTGTGGCCATGTAAGCATGAATAGCATAAAAATGTTATAGGTATTGAAAATGCAGAAACACTACAACATATACAAGTGGGAAAAATGGAGAGGAAAAGGGGAAGGCAAAATAAAATCATTGATTATATGTAACCAGAGGCCCAGTGCATGAAATTCGTGCATGGGGATGGGGGTGGGGGTCCCTCAGCTCTGCCTGCACCCTCTGCAATTCAGGACCCCCACACCTTTTTCTTATTTAGCTAACCTCTTCACATTTAAAAAAAATTAACTGAAATACCACCTACTCTAAGAAATCCTCTTTGAACAAATCTGTATTAAGTATTTTCATAGTGTATCATTTTTTTTCTTTAACAGCAGCTTAGAGTGGATGCACTGTGCTTCTCATTCTTGCATCTGAATTTTTTCTTCTTGCTCTTGTAATAGCAAAGCTTATCCAATTTACATTTGCCCTTCAAGGGCTTATATTTGGTTCAGTTTCTGGTTGGCTCCCTGCTTTTTTTTAAAAAAAATATATTTTATTGATTTTTTACAGAGAGGAAGGGAGAGAGACAGAGAGTTAGA
>NW_006293779.1:13185372-13211763 GCF_000327345.1 Myotis davidii | reverse complement strand
GCTCAGGACCAGGGATCAAACCCCAGCCTGCAGGAACTCACCCCCATAGTCAGGACCGGGTGCTGGGTGGACCTGGGCTGGTGCTCCTAACTCTGGGGAGAGGGAGACTTCCCGTGGCTGCAGGCTAGAGGCCCCGGACTCCACGCCACCCACCCAAACAGGTCCATAGTTCAGGCTGGTCAGCGGAGCTGCTTCTTTGCCTGGGATCGCGGGGAGGCCTGGCCTGGTCTGTTTGCTCCGTGATTGCAAGGAGGCTTGGCCTGGAATGTTCGCCCCGTGATGGGCAATGAGCTGGGGGTCATGGACCTGGCTGCCACTTGCCACCTCTATCCGTAGGCCTGGAGTAGCTGGGGGCGTTCTAGGACCCTGGCTGCTCAGGGCCTATGTGCAGGCCTACCAGCTAGGAGCAGTCTGGGTACCGAGGATGTTCCCAGGACCCAGGCCGCTCAGCACCTTCATATGGAAATTAACCCGCCATCTTTGTTGGGTTAATTTGCATACTCTCCTGATTGGCTGGTGAGTGTAGTGGAGGGATGGTCAATTTACATGTTTCTCTTTTATTATATAGGCTAAGTGATATAAAAAATAACATTCAAAACTGACAAACTAGGTAGTAAAACATTAAGGAAAAAAATGAGATTGTGGACACATAAAAGGCATAAACATAGAGATGAGCACCTGAACAAAAAAACATAAATCTAACTGAATATTTTAAATGTTATTTTAAAAAGACTGCCCCCACAAAATTAAAATAAATAAAATATTTGTGACAGATTAGACCAAATATTACTGTCATGTCAACAGCAGTAAAACAGTTTATGTATCGGAAGGAAAAAATGTTCCCATTTCTAAAAAGTCTATCATTATTTTTAAATGCACAATATTAGAAAGTAACTGCCTGAATGATGAAAAGCGGTTGAAACAATAATGTAGTGCTATATAGCTGTGAACGTGAGAGAAAAATCCCTATGAATGAACTGGTATACAGAACTGGAATATATACACAGAATGCTATCTTTTGAGTAAGAAAGTATTTGAAGAGAGGAAACATACATGTTAGTTTTCTATGATACACACAAATTTAGCAGCTTGAAAGAACTTGTATTTTTCTTTTCTTTTTTTAACATTTTTTTCTTTTTTTAATTTTATTGGGGTGACATTAGTCTACATGAACATATAGGATACATGTGTTAGAGAAAGGGAGAGGGCTAGAAAGATAGACACATCAATGAGAGAGAAGCATCATGTGCACCCCCACAGGGGATTGGGCCCACAACCCGGCCTGTGCCCTGACCAGGAATCAAACCAGTGGCCTCTTGGTTCCTGGCTTGACACTCAATCACTGAGCTACACCAGGCGGGCTGCATGTTTCTTTTTATCTCACAGTTTTCATGGGTCGAAAATCTGGCCCACAGCTCAACTGAGTCCTATGTTTAGGGTCGTAGAAGGCTTATATTTATTCTCAACAGGGCTTCATTCATTTCTCTGGCTTGGACTCCTCTTCCAAGTTCACATGGTTTCGGGCAGAATTCAGTTCATTGTGGAGTAGCACTGAGGTCCTTTCTTTCCTGCTGGCTGTCAGCTGGGCCACTCTTAGCACTTAAAGCCCCCCTGCTCCATGCCATGTGGAGCCTTCATAGGTCTTCTCACAAAATGGCAGGTTGTTTCCTAAAGCCAGTGGGAGAATCTCTCCCCCGCCCCCCCAGTTTTATGTAATGAATTAATTAAGGGAGGACCTATGCCATGTTTTCAAAGTTACCACCTATACTCAGGAGCGAGGGGTAAACCAGGTGTGAGTGACTCACTGGGGACATCTTAGAATTCTGCTTGTCACAGTACATATACTACTTAGTTTTGACCAAACACAACAACAAAAAGAGAGAAAGAGAGAGAGAGAGAGAGAGAGAGAGAGAGAGAGAGAGAGAGAGAGAGAGAGAGAGAGAGAAAGAGAGAGAGAGAGAGAACATGAACTAGAAACTTATAAAACTGGTTACCTAAAAGGAACACAGAAGGAGGGAGACATAACAGAATAGAAAAAGCAGAACACTTCTTTGAGTAGCTTTTACAGTTTTATTTTGTTTTGTTTTTAGTTCTGGAGCCAGTTACATTAAATAAAAAACAATGGGGAAATAAATCTTGAAACTAGATACAAGCAGGCTCAAACAGAGTCAGTTCTATGTCTTTGTTATTTTTCAGTTACAGTTGACATACAATATTAGTTTCTGGTGTATTACATAGTGATTACACATTCATAGACTTTACAAAGTGATCTCCCCAGCAAGTCTAGCACCCACCTGACACCACACGTGACTATCATCATGTTATTGGCTATATCCCTATGTTGCATTTACATCCCTGTGACTATTCCCATAACTCAAATGAAAAACATCACCCTATGTCAGGGTTGGGAGACTAAGCTAAATAACTTTGGAAGTCCTACTTTGTTTATTACACATGCTCGGTCAAAAACAGAAGTACAGCGAACACAGCCTGAAATCTTGTTAGTAATTTGGCTTTTTTTACTGACATGAGTAAAGTCATTCTGAAATTATGTTGAGTGCATGAGATGACAACAAAGGAATGCATATATTCCTTAGTCAACTGATGTTGTTGAGAGTTAAGGTTTTTCTGTGAGAGAAGGAAGAAAAGCAACATGGAATGAGGAAGAACCCGTAGGGTTGAATTGGAATCTAAGAGTTCTCCTAGCTCAGCCCTCAGAAAGGGCCCAGATCAACAACACTCTCATAGTGATGAGGACAGTTCCTGCTCGGATCTTAGTTTCTAAACAATATTCTCCACTAAGAGGAACCAGGAGTCCTTGATGAAATGGCTGTCTCCAGCTTTAGGGAACAGAAAATGCAGGATGAACCTGGAACACCTTATTGCACTAGAAAGTAAAATAGTGATCCTAAAAGAGCAGATGAGGACATTAGTAAGACATAGGCGTGGCCTTGAAGCAGCCCATACTGATTGTTTCTGAGAAAATTTTAGCAGCAAATTAAATAAAACAGTATTGGATTATAACCCATCAAATAAAGTAAAAATCAAAGACAGACATAAAAAGATAATAGGCAGGCAAATGATAAGAAAAAAAAAGTTGTGATGGTATTAATGGCAATTAATAGATACACAAGAATGATAAAATTAGAAAAGTCCTGTTTATCAGCCATAATAATAAAATTAGGAATGAATCACCAATGAATGCTAAATCTATTTACAGTGTGCATGCTTAATATAGTCTCAGTTCACTTTCTACAAATTGCTTAACTAACCGGTTTGGCTCAGTGGATAGAGCGTTGGCCTGCGGACCCAAGGGTCCCAGGTTCGGTTCTGGTCAAGGGCATGTACCTTGGTTTGCGGGCACATCCCTAGTGGGGAGTATGCAGGAGGCAGCTGATCGATGTTTCTCTCTCATCGATGTTTCTAACTCTCTATCCCTCTCCCTTCCTCTCTGTAAAATGTCAATAAAATATATTTTTTTAAAAAAAGCATCAGGCAATCCAAATTGTGAGACAGTCTGCAAAATCACTGCTGAGGTGTCTTCAAAAATGACAATGTCATAAAAGATAAGGGAAGGCTAAGAAACTGTTCCAGATTAAAGAAAGCTAAAAACAAACAAACAAACAAAAAAACTAAACTAAGTGTAATGTCTGATACAGACCAGATACTATAATGGAGGGCAGGGGGTGGAGGGGATGCTATGAAAGTAATTTGCTGGGGAAAATTTTTAATTGCAGTGTAGGTTGTAGATTATATAAAAGTTTTGACCAATGTTAAGTTTTCTGAATGTTATAACTATTGTATTTATATTAAAGAATAACCTTGTTCTTGGAAAATACTGAGAAGCAATATACTTAAGGTGATAAAATGACAAAGGCTATAAAAATGTATGCAACCTATATTCCAGTGGTTCTGGAGAAATGCAAATAGGATGAGAGTTCTTTGTAGCGTCTTCCAACTACATGGTGATCCTGAAATCATTCAAAAATAAAACTATTAAAAAAAAGCTGGACTGGAAAACAAGAGCACCATCCTACAAAGAGACATGTCAGCGCGTTGGACTATATATTGATAAAACAGATAGTATTTAATATGTGCTGCTAATGCAGAACAAACCAGGAGCCCAGAGGAGACCTCCGCCCAGCACATGCTCAGAGGAAACCTCTGGTGTAGGAATAGCTGCAAAGACATCACGCCAAGGCCCCGTCCAGGGAGCAGGCCGCTGGGTATTTCCAAGAGTGATTCATTGCGGAGCAGCTTTCGGACCAGCTGGGTTGCCAGTCCTTTCCCAGAGTAAACGTGTCCTTGGCATTTAAACTCAGACCAGGACAGAGCATCTGGGCTCAGGGGCGCAGCCTCCTCTGTCCTTCTGGCCTGTCCTCTGACTTTCTTTTCAGATCAGTTCAAATATCATCTCAGTGAGACCTTCTCTTACTAAAAATGACATTCACTTTCACTCTCTTCTTACCACTCCCCTTACCCTGCTTGTTCTCCGAGCACACGATATGCTTGTATGTTTGTATAATCCTTTCTCTTACCACTGGAATGTAAACTCCACAAAAGCAGGAAATTTGTCCCTTCTGTATCCTTAGAGCCTGGCCAGGGGTAGGTGGAAGATACATATTAATTGAATGAATGAGTCAATGAATGAGATATGATCAATGGACTCAAGCCCAACCTATCTAGGACTATCACACCGAATCTCATTAGCTCCCTAACCTATTCGCTGCCTCCCTCCGCGTGGGTAAGAGACCACGGCCTTGGGAGTCACTCGGTTATGACCATGATCTCCTCTCTGTTATGTAATAAATGGAAACCGGATCTCAGGGGCCGGGGCCTCCTCTGAGGAAGGCACAGGTGGGTCCGAGGAAAGCCCGCTGAGAACCAGAGAAGATGCCGTGAGGAGAGGGAAGAGGAAACAAGTGACCGAGAAGACACCCCATCACTGCAGGAGTGAGGCTTCCTGTCCTCACTTTCAGCCATCTGCAAGGAGAGGCAGCGGCGAGAGGTGACACGACAGCCCACAGTGGTGAGGACACTGGGACCGCCTGCTTCTGTGCACTCAGCCACATGAAACAAGATCATTCGGGAAACTTGAATTGCCAGGTGCTGGCTTCCTCCGGGGCTCTGCTGCGCCCGCCCTTCAGCAGGGGGCAGTGCAGCGCAGTGGGAGAGCCGGGATCCCTGGGGAAGAGGACTCTGGGCCATGTGGTCATTGCCTGGAGGTCTACCCCTCGCTCTCTCTGCACCTGAACTTCATCTGCTACATAAGTGCCACTAGTTTAAAGTGTGTCCATGAGAGCGTTTTAAGTAATTATTTCAGAAAAGAGAAACAGCACATTATCATCGTGAGGGGTCATTTTAAATTATTCTTACACAGTCAGAAAATAGCATGTGATTAAAGAGGCTCTTGGCCATAGAAAATGCTCATGATAAACTGGTAAAATATCACATCACTAGAGTATATTAGTATGAAGCAAATTCTGTAAGAAAATTGTTAATAATATTAATAATTATTCATTCACAGACTAAAATAATAAGGGAATTGTTTAGTATGTGACTAGTGCAAGTTATTTCTGGGTAAAAGGGTTATTTTTTTTTCTATTTTATACTTGTTTGATTTTCCAAAGGAAGAAAACTGGCAATAATTACAATAATAAATAATTATGTAGCATTTACTGTGTGCCAAGAACTAGTCAGTCATATTGTACGTATTAACTCATTTAACCCTCACAATTCTCAAAGTGGATATTATTATTATTGTTGTTGTTGTTATTGTTCCCAATGTGCAGAGGAGGAAGAAAACAAGGTGCAGCAAGTTGAAGGTATTGTCCGAGGTCTTACAATGAGTGAGTGGGCATTGCCTTTGTGAGGTGAGAAGGGCAGTAAATGTAACAATACATAAACTCGGGCTTGGGTTTCCAAAACCTCTTTTGCCTGATGGCTTTGTGATTGAACGCTGATGTCAGATAGATCTGGCTGCTTTAACACCAGCCTCTAAGAAAAATAACTCAGAAAACCGTTAGGTCCTCTAGGACAAAAAGTCACGATTTATGTCATGGAATCTCAGGGACCAGGGATAAAAAATGGAAACCCAAGTTCACGGCATTTACCAGCCAACAATATTTCGTTATAAATCGGGACAAGTCAAAGATTACGGATCCTTGCATGGAATCTATTCTATTAGGCCGTAGTGGCTCACTGTAGCTTTAGGTAGTCTAGAAATTGGTGCCGAAAATGTGAAAAGTGGGGGTTATTCCAATCGTTCTGCCGTGACTCTAATGGTCACTCCAGAACTGCAGCAGTGGAACCTTTACCGATTCTCCATAGGCGCGAAGATCACCTTGGCTGCTAGACTTGGGTCCCTTTAGGCCACAGAAATTAACCATAAAACTCACAGAGCTTTCTCAATCATTTACATGATGCTACGCATTCCTATAGCCCTGGTCTAAAATAAGAAACGGACAACTTCTCATCGAGGTGGCCAAGCTGTATTCCTTAGGGGGTTCCCAGGAGTTGACATAGTTGGCTGAGTTAGAGATCATGCACTTCCAACGAGTATAAAGAAATTTAGTAAAGATTTTTAAGATTGTTTTTCTTGGTAGTTAAGAAATGTCATGACTCGGTGATTAAGTCTAACACCTCATTTGACAATTGGAGCACAAGGAACTAGCAAGGAGACTAATCTGTCCAAGGTCATGCACATGGCATTAGGAGCAGCAGAATTGTAAATCTCCTAGCCCCGCTCATACAGTAAGCATAAAAGGCAATTTCTACTATCACTTTTCATTTCAGGTATTCTCTATTGTTGCTAACACACAAGTACTTTGACTCCCAGTCTAAATCCCCACTTGGACAGTGCTTGCACCACCCTTCCTCCTTCATTGTTCTTGCACCTGGCAGATTAAAGGGGTCTCATTCCTGCCCATTCAAAAAGGTCCAAATTTAATCTCCCTCTCACAAGGAGAAGATGGTAACAGGTTTGTTCATAAAAATATTTAAGATATTATCAGGCACTCTTCTATGGACTAGGGCTGCTTCCACAAGGTCACTTTCCTGCTCGGTAGCTTCAGGTTCCACATCATTGCTGATTCCACAAATGCATGGCGCGGGAACCACTAAGAGATGAAGGAGGAGGTGGAAGAGAAAGAAGAGGAAGAGAACAGCAACTGGAGAAAGCGAATGGAGCACGAGGAAGCCGTGGTGATGTTCTAGACACACGTCTAGCCTGGCCGCATGGCTCAGTGGTTGAAAGTCCACCTATGAACCAGGAAGACAAGGTGTGATTCCTGGTCAGGACACGTGCCTGGGTTGCGGGCTCGATCCCCGGGGTGGGGCATGCAGGAGGCAGCCAATCAATGATTCTCTCTCATCATTGATGTTTCTATCTTTCTCTCCCTCTCCCTTCCTCTCTAAACAGAGAGATGCTAACAAAAACAAACAAACAAACAAGACACACATCTAATCATTAGCTGCTTCCTGCTCTCTCTCCTAAAGGGTGAGTCCTGGGACCTGAAGAGTTGGCTTCACTACACAGTAAGCAACTGACTGCAGGAGTTACAGAAGCAAAACACCAAACAGACCAAAAACACTTCAAAGGAAGTAGGTAAACACTAGAGACATGGTGACATAGAAACAGCACAGAGATCTTGAGTCACAGAGACCTGAGTCTCTTCCATGTCTTCCTTTAAAAATGGACTTAAAAATATTCCTCTTCCAGGATTCCCGAGAGGGTGAAATGGATAAGATCTGTGAGAGGAACAATCACGGTACCTCCCACCGAGTAGGTGATCAGAAATTGTGACTTCTGAGTCAGGGCGCAGCATTGGCCCAGGAGGTGAAGGCACTGATTCCTCAGGAGGCAGAGCCTGCCTCGCCTTCACATTCTCTTTTCATTGACACACCTGCCAGGAGTGTCTTCTGCCATCAATGCTAGATAAGTTCAAATTAATGACCGTACAAATTTCTATGTTGCACACGAAGTCTGTTCCTGTCTGCAGTCACACTCAACCATTGTCCCAAGAACCTGTCTGGGGGGCAGCACTCAGGTCGCTGCTCTCTGCATGTTGGCAAGCTACGTTTCAGTGTCTAGATCAGCGGTTCTCAACATGTGGGTCGCGACCCCTTTGTAGGTCAAACGACCCTTTCACAGGGGTCACCTAAGACCATCGGAAAACACATATATAATTACATATTGCATTTGTGATTAATCACTATGCTTTAATGATGTTCAATTTGTAACAATGAAAATACATCCTGCATATCAGATATTTACATTACGATTCATAACAGTAGCAAAATTACACTTATGAAGTAGCAACGAATATAATTTTATGGTTGGGGGTCACCACTACATGAGGAACTGTATTAAAGGGTCGAGACATTAGGAAGGTTGAGAACCACTGGTCTAGATCTTTGATAAAAATCACTTTGGCTTTTCCTAGGAAATATCTCTATTTCACCTCCTTCCAGAAAGGTCCCAGGGCTCACTTCTAGCCTCTTCAGAGTGTAAACTGTGCGAGGCAGAGAACTTTTCTTTACCGTGATTCCTAATGTGCCCTGTTGCCTGCTCAGCCTGGGATGTAATAGCTCATTAAGAACCACAGCTGCCAATGCCACTGGGGGAAAACACAGCCACGGTCCCTAATCCATATAAAGTGAGCTCATAAGCCTATCCCGGCACCTGCCTCACCCTCCGGCCCTTAACAACCAACCTCCCACCTTCCTATTCTCCGGCCACTGCCAGAATGGATATTTTATTAACCTAACTGTGAGTTTCTTGCGTAGACTGCTCATGCTGTAATTCATTTTGTGTGTGTGTGCCCAAGAGCTTTGAGCAATAGAGACATTTCGGGGGTTTTTCCCATTTCCAAAAGCATATAAAATCACAACGGGCTAGATGCCCCTCCTGCCTACCAGCCCACTGGAACAAATCTTACGTGGGGACTCCTGGATTTATAGCATCATACTCCACACACTCTGAAGGAGGATGCTTTCCATCAGAGATACATGAATATTTTGTGTTCAATGGCACATTGTTATTTTTCAGAAACCTGCATTTAAGGAGGCTGGGGGGCGGGGGGGTGCCTTCCTCAGGATCCTATGTGTTTCACTGCTATATACACCCACCCATAAGGACACACACACACACACACACACACACACACACACACTGCCACTGTTGTATTTAAAAAGATATCCACCTCTGAAAGTGCCCCATTCCATCCTTAGCTCTGGACCACGTGCCCAGACTCCCCATTGCTTTATGAAACATACACACAGTGGGAATGTTACTTGGCCCTGTGACTCCCCCTCCATCCACTGCCTGCTGCCTGGAGAAGCAGTTAGTAACGAGGGCAGCATGCCTAAATGCCATGTTGCGGAGGTTGGGAACCAGCCCAGGCAACTGTTACTGTGAGAACAGTTGTAAGGATGGGCTTCACACCAGAACTCATGGCTCAGGCCTGCTCCGCCACCCTAGTTGTGCGAGGGTTGTTGAAGCATCGGCTGGTCCCTTCCCTCAGTCGCCTCATCCGTAGCATGGGGATGATATGCACTGTCCTGCCTCTGTCACGGATTGGTGTGAGGATCACGTGACACGATGCATCTGAAAATGTTTTCAGACTGTAAAGAGCTCGACTAAAATAATCATCTTTATGTTAAGTTAATGTATTACATAAACATTATACATATGATCACAAAAATATTGTTATTGTACCAAATTATAGTAGTACTACTGTGTTTGTGTAGAGGCCATATTTTTTCTCACCACCATCTATTACTTCATAATTTAAGTAGGTGAATGCTAATGCAGCTTTTATAAACTTGTCAAGATAAAGTAAAACTTGCAAGATCTTAGCACAGCCTGTCACTAACACTTGGGTCTAGTAAACAGGCTTAATTCCTTTCTCCTGCTCAGAGCACCTTGAGCCCTGGGAAGAATTTACTCCTGTCCTCTCCCCTGTGTAGTCTTCATGGGGCTGCTGACTTGTCTGGATTAAAGGGACACAGACATGAAGATATATGATCAGAAAGACAGTAAGCTCTAGTCGCTCAAAACCCAGCTTATTTTCTGTGGACTATAGATATCCCTTTCTCAGTCATTGGGGAAGTGGCTTCATGGAGTAAATCTAAATCAGAGGTTCTCAACCTTCTGGCCCTTTAAACACAATTCCTCATGTTGTGACCCAACCATAAAATTATTTTCGTTGCTACTTCATAACTGTCATGTTGCTACTGTTATGAATCGTCATGTAAATATCTGATATGCAGGATGGTCTTAGGCGACCCCTGTGAAAGGGTCGTTCGACCGCCAAAGGGGTCGCGACCCATAGGTTGAGAACCGCTGATCTAAATGGACATCTACCCCTGACCAGTGCATATATGCATCAATTTCTTCCTATCAATTAAGGAGGAAATGCTATCATCTAAGCCTAATTTGTGACAAAACTCTATTTCCCATTATTTACTGACAAAAATATGTCCAATGTAGAAATAAAGATCAATTTTGGCTCATGTGATGCTTTAGGATAAGTTAATTATTTCCCTGCACCATGCATTACACCTCACCTTACATTAATCACTTCCAGGTAAGCTTGAAGTTAATTTCTACAGAAAGAGAATCACAAAATGTCTTCTTAATAAGAGTAAGATCAATACATTGTTTATAATTGCGAGATTTCTCTCCTAAGATCCACAGGAATAAAATAAGTGCAAAGTTATATGCAACCTGGAATTTTGTTTGTAAGCATTTCCGGGAGATTACCTGAGAACCTTAGGGTGCTGGAACCACCCACTGAGACAAGAAGGTCATTTGGTTCCAAAGAAAGTTGTCAGAGTGAATCATTTAAGTTTTGGATGAGAGAGTTGTCACAAAATAATACGTTGAAAGAAGGGAATAGGTTTAGATAATAATCTTTCAATGCTAAGACTTGAAAGAAGAAATGGAAAGAGAGTAAACTAGGAAAGAATCAAATTAAATAAATGCTTTACAAACACTGCTTTAAGTTTGTTTTTTTACCACCATAAAATGTTATGTGTCATTATACAATACTAGAGGCCCGGTGCGGTGAGGCCCCTTGGCCTGGCTTGTGGGGATAGAGCCGAAACCGGCTCTCTGACATTTCCAGAGGGGTCCCAGATTGTGAGTGGGCAGTTCTCAGGTGACACACCCCGAAATCAGGGTCCCTCCTCTCTAGTCTGGGAGCATCACTGGAGAACCACTCCTGCGTTGAATGTCTGCCCCCTGGTGGTCATTGTGCATCATAGTTACCAGTCGGACAGTCGAATGGTCAGATGGCTGCTTAGGCTTTTATATAGAGAGATTTGAAAAATATTGAAAAATAACACCCATAATTTCCATCACTCATGTCCCAGAAATAAGCATGCTTAGTACTCAGGTATATAGCCTTGTGCATTTTTATCCTTAAAGTTGTATTGTTGCTTTACATAATTTTACCACTAATGCAATGTAGAATGGTATATTCTACATGTACTTAATAATTTAAAATTCTTCTCTATTTATATTTAATATAAGTTTTAATTGCCACCATATAAATTTATCCTTAGAATGTCATGGTTTTTTTTCTGTTTTAATATTTTAAATTATAAAATGATGTATGTAAGTATATGTATAGAATTGCAATGTGAAATCCCACACCTCTTAACTTTCCTGATTCTTAGTGTATGTTCCTGGAGAGGGATGGGGAGACAGATGATAGATAGATAGACAGATAGATAGACAGAGCACAACAGAAGATTATGCTATATGTACAAACTTGCAATTTGCTTTTTGACTCAATAGCATATCAGGGATATGCTTACAGTTAGCAGGTAAAACGCAAGTAAAACCAAGCTTGTTGTATTTAATGACTGTACAATACTCCTCCATATGGTTGTATTATAATTGACACACTAGCGGGCATTTACATTCCCTTCACTACTTATATGTTCCAAGGCTGCCACAAAGATTTTGGATTTGAGTTTTTCTGTGTGAGAGTTAACTTAGAAGTAGAACTTGCTGGTCATCAGTTTTGCATATTGTTTATATGACTGGTACTGATAAGTTGCTCTCTACAAATGTACCAATTTACACTGCAATCTATAGTATATGGGAGTACTATATCCTCTATAGCCTTAATAACAATAGATATTATGTTCTGTTTGTTGATCTGTGAAAATATGTTTAAAAATAATACTCTGTATTTTTATTTCATTGAACAATACATAGTTTGAGTGTCTTTTCACAAATGTATTATTTATTTTTGGTAAATTGCTGTTTAAATCTTTTGACCATTTTATTGTTGTTTTCATTCACTATTTTAAATCACATTATAACATTCCAAACAACGGATACACTCTTTAAATTCTATCATTTTCCAATAAGAGAAAAACTATGAAATATACATCTGTATACAAAACCCTTTATACTATTACCAGAGGCCCAGTGCACAAAATTTGTGCACAAGGGGGTTAGGGGGCCCTCAGCCCAGGCTGTGCCCTCTCCCAGTCCGGGAGCCGTCAACCATCTGTCTCCTGGTGGTCAGTGCACGTCATAGCGACTGGTCGTTATGCCATCTGGTCAATTTGCATATTAGCCTTTTATTATATAGGAATAGATTGTATACTTAGGAGAGATATGTTTAATTAAATTTTGGAGTTTACAAAGATATAAATTTTAAAATACTCTTAAATATTTTAGATATCTAAAGTTTTTTAATATTTTCCAAATAATCTCCCAACAGAGAAGCAATATATATAATGCCCATGTCACAGAAGACCAGAAGGAAACAGCATTACTTTTTCAAAACTGTTACTGATTAAGCAGTTGAGAGTATATCTCATTTCCAGAAAAAAATGTGTTCCACTAATTATAGTATGGTTGAATATTTTTCTATTTGTTCATTTATCTCTCTTTTTTTTTTCCTTGTGAATCACACTTCAGGACTCTTTGCTCATTTTGCCACTGAACTCTGTTACCACCACAAGGACTCTCACTACATAGTGGCCTGGTATCCTTTGGTTTCCAAAACATTAAAAAGGAAAGAATAGTTGTTCCAGATAAGACTTGCTTGAAGAGATTTCACACAAATGCTCATTAGAAGCTCCCCCCGCCCCATTTTTTCCTGCATTACCATTTGCATAGGTAATCTACATTTTATTATTAATGGAGTTGGTCCCTATAAAAAAGACAGTAAATAACCAAGGTGACCAAAATTAATTATTTGGAACACAGGAAAGAGCCCCAAAGAACATATATGCATAGTCCATGGACACCGACAACAATGTGGTGAGGGCCAGAGGGAGGGGTCTGGGTAGAGGTGGGCAAGGGAGGGGGGAAATGGGGGACATCTGTAATAATGTCAAAGATAACAATATAATATATATAAGTATTTAAATAGCTTCTTTGCTAAGATGTAGCCCTTCGGAATCACCAGCTCTGAAGAGACTGTGTCAGATAAAGAACTAAAGACAACTCCTGAACTTTTCCCTTCTTCATTCCAACTCCTTTTAAGGATTGTTTAAGATGAAAATCACTTCATCAGGGCTTCGCTCCATGGTACCTATTGTTCTTAAGAGATTGGTGCCTTAATAATATTAACTCTTTGTTTATCCTATTGGCTGGGAACATTTAGGCAACTTTTCACTTGTTCTATACCATTTTTTTTTTTTTAGCATCCAGAAGTCTTCAGTGTTACCTAGTATTTTTTTTCTTTCACCAGCTCTTAAACCAAAGAAATCCTCCCCATATAAACTCCCTTGTGCCTGTCAGATTTGATATGAATTTATCTTTTTCTAAATTGTTTTAATTAAAAAAAAATTAACCCTTCAACCCATCATGAATTGGCTTTGGCATGTGTTGTTCTGGGAGAATCTAAATTTATTTTTATTTCCCAAAGACTGTAATTATATGACTAACATTTATTGAATATTTTATTCATGTATTAATTAGTCAAATTTATTTGCCTTGTGCTGAGTTATTATTAAACTACAGCCTGTTCCAGAGTTAGGATGCCTCTGGTTGTATTGATTTTCTTTTTTCTATCAATACCCTATTATTTTTATTATTATAGCTATATAACATTTTAATATGTGTTAGAACTGGCCTCCCTCCTTACATTTCTTTTTCAACATTTTATTGTCTGTTTGTAGCTATTCAATAACCACTTCATAAATGATAGAAATGGATAGAGCATGTCAGTAAATGAATCACACCATTAATGGCCCTCTCCTAAGTGGTAGCAGCCATGGAGGAGAGAACAAAACTTCCTGAGGGCCTAAGGCAACAGCCAGAAAGCACGTGTGTAACTCAGCTCAGGGCCTCATGTCTTGTGTATTAAGGTTAGGAATTTGGATGCGAGGGCGATCTGGCTGCGACATCTGTCACCCCATTGATCGCCAGGGTTGATTCGGCTGATCTGGCTGGCTAGGCGGGTGTCCCCCTCCTCCCTCACCGATCCATGTGCGTCCCTCCTGAAGCTGCGTGCTCAGTCGAAGAGGACGACCTTCCCCCGCGAGGAAGGACCGGTCTTCGGCCAAGGGTATACGAGTAGCTGCGCTCCCCTGCTAGAACCTCCAAACAAGCTCTCAAGGAATTATGTAAATTACTAGTGTATCAGTCAAAAACCATAGAAGTTGGAGTCAAGACATGCAACGATGAATTACAAAGTGAAAACCAGTATCTCAAGGTCCACTTGACTCGGTTCCATAAAACACTTACTTGTGTGGTAACTTGTTTGGCTTTGTTAGTATGAATCTGCTCATGTAATAAAAAGCACCAGATAAAACTGCTAAACAAAGACATCATAGCAACCTTCTCACATGATAAATATGTTTATCATCTTATCATTAAATAAACCACAAAGTAAATAATCATAAAAGCAATTACAGGAAAGTTGCCCCTGTGCCCCCTTTTACTGACATCGTATATGGGAGAAATATGAGTTTCTTTTCAAATTTTCAAAACTTAAAAAGGTGTTCTTATTTAATTTAGAATCATGCATGTTTTTCAAGTGCCAAAAAAAGTGGACTTTTCAAGAATTGAAAATATTTAGGCATATGAATAAAGTGACAACTGTCACCAGAGGATAATCCTATATAATAAAAGGCTAATATGCAAATAGATCGAACGGTGGAACAACCGAACAACCAGTCGCTATGACATGCGCTGACCACCGGGGGTATGTGCAGAACATGGCGGGCATTGGCCACAGCGGGATGGTGGAGGTGAGTGGGGGCGCCAAACCAAGGTGGGGCACCAGTCGTTGTCATCAGGGCAAGCCTCTGGTGGTTACTGAAAATTCTTTGCTCCCAAGTGCTGCAGTCCTGCCTGGCTCTTGCACCTGCTGCCAGTGCCAGCTCCTCTCGCACCTGCAGCCAGCCCTGGAGCCACTGCTCCCACCTGCTGCCAATGCTTAGCGCCAGTCCTAATCACTCGGTGCCATCAGCAGGTGCAAGCAGTGGCTGCCAGCCCTGATCACCCCTGAGAGCTTCTCCACCTCCCCCTGCTCCTGAGGGGTGATCAGGGCAGCAGCTGCCACTTGCACCCACTGACGGTGCCAGCCCTGCTCGCACCCACTGCTGGCACCAGCCCCAATCACTCCGTGTTGTCAGTGGGTGCGAGCAGGTCCAGCGATATCAGCACATGGGAGCGGCGGAGACAGGATTGGGGCTGCTGGCAGATGGGGGTGGGGTGGGGGGGCGGAGGATGAACCAAGATCGGCCCCTGTGCTTACTGCAGCCTCAAACCCACAGTTCCTTTTAAAGTGCACGAATTCGTGCACTGGGTCCCTAGTATATAAATAAAAAGAGAAGTTTTTAGCCAGTATTAAAAGACTACATACAAATTACAGAGATGGCATTTTCCTGGAGCAAGAATTATCTGTAATCTGGCTCTGAGACACTAATCTCATTCACTTGAGGCATAGTAGTAGAGAACGCTGGATACTTCTCCCTCAAAACAGAAATTGAGATTACATTATACATTTCATCAGCCCCATGGCCTGTCCAATAAAGCTAACAGTCAACCATGCATTTTCAAAGGTTTTTAGTTATTGGAAAAGCACACGCACTCACAAACACATACACACAATGAATCTAGCACAAAAATGTAGAAAACACAGCACTGAGTGATCTGGATTTGAGCCACACTTTCCCTTTTTAAAAAAACAAAACCAAAAACAAAACAAAACAAAAAAACTGTAAAATCTTGGACAGTGCCCTAACCGGTTTGGCTCAGTGGATAGAGCGTCGGCCTGTGGACCGAGAGGTCCCAGGTTCGATTCCGGTCAAGGGCATGTACCTTCCAGTGGGAGATATGCAGGAGGCGGCTGGTCGATGTTTCTCTCTCATCGATGTTTCTAACTCTCTATCTCTCTCCCTTCCTCTCTGAAAAAAATCAATAAAATATATTATTAAAAAAAATCTTGGGCAGTGCATTTAAATGCAGAAACTCAAGTTTCTCCATATGGGAAAAATGAATAATAATAGTATTGATTATACAGTATGATATCATTGGAGTTTCTGAACATTAAATGAGACATAAAATGGTGTTTAATACAGTAAAGCACTATATGAAAAAATAAATTATAATAAATTCCTTTATAATAATTAATGATATTAAAAGTACCCCCCATTGAAATGGGATCATTTATGATGACAGATATATTTTTCAATTATATGTATTTTCATTTCAATTATATATAATTTATTTCCCCGATACTTTTAATGACCCCAAACTTACACTTAAGATGAAAGAATAGTACAGTGAATACTCACACATCTTTCCTAATATTATAGTCATCAATTGCTAACATTTTGTCCCATTTTCTTCATATATCCTTCTTCCCAGGATGTGTTTGCCTCCTAGGGTGTTTCTGCAGAAGGATTATAATGCCAGTTTGCCCACTATTCATAATAGGACCTTGTAGCCCTCAGTTAATAGAGTATCTGCCAGATCTCTTTGCTGTTAAAGTTCTTTTATCTCTTCATAATAATTTGGGGAGCAATTTCTTTGAGGTTGTATGAATATTCTTTTCCCTAATATACGTTCACGAGTGTAAATTATTTTGATTGTTTAAAACACACATACACACGTATAAATTTGTGACTTGAATTCTTGATAAATGAGAAGACAAAATAACATTGATATCTTAAATTATCCTACAGAAATGTATTGTGAATGAATGAAAAGGTTTTCGGCTGGGTTTCTGAACTGCTGAAACTGTTTGAATTGCTATAAATGTTTTATGAACACACTCATTTGAAGATGAAAAATAATAGCTTGAAAATCTGTTATAACTGCGGGGCATGGAGGTCGCCAGGAGGCCAGGTTGGTAAAAGATGCAGGTCACTCTTATATGGATGGAAATAAGAAGGAATCCAAAAATACTTGCTGCATTTTAAAGGCAGGGCTACCTTACGAGTGACCTCATCTTCAAAAAATATCAACTATTTCAAATAATCCTAGGAGGTTTTGCAATCCTTTTCAGCTAACCCAGATCGACCACCTCAATCAGAAGTATTGAAAAGTATGCAAATGAGTCTATATGTCCCCATGAAAGGTAGCCTTTCCTGCAAATGTTTCTGAAAGGCTCTCTGCGGAATGTCTGTGGGCTTATTATGTTTAACACCTTTGCTCCTGGGCACTCATGTAGGCGGACTTTTCAATTTCAAGGGATTTCAGTACAGTTCCCTGCAATTTATCATGTGCAAGGAATTAACAAGGAAGCAAATGGAAACGCATTCACACTTGGCAAGACATTTTCCTTCAGATGGAGGAAAGGCTACCGAATGAATAATATAAGAAAGATGACTTTGGTGCTTCAAAAACAGAACAATTATCTCAAGTCCCAGTTAGCACAGCCAGCCCTCATTCTCCTATGGAATACGAATAAGCACCAGGTATTCAATGGAAATGTTTTATCATCCAGCTCATTGTTGCACAGGTTCAGGCACACAAAAGACTCACTCCTGTGTTCCACCCCCTACACAATGCTCTCTGATAAGGTTGGTATGACTGAGCCAGGAGGGTAGGCGCCAGGGAAATTTTTCAGCAAGTGAAATGGGAAAACTGAAAAAAATGGAAAGAAAGAAAAAGAAAGACAGAAAGAAACGAAGGAAGGAAGGAAGGAAGGAAGGAAGGAAGGAAGGAAGGAAGGAAGGAAGGAAGGAAGGAAGGAAGGAAGGAAGGAAGGAAGGAAGGAAGGAAGGAAGGAAGTTAGTTAAACAAGGCCAAGCAATTAACAGCCTTCTAAAAAATCACAAGACCTCATTTCCCTAACCAAGGACAGTTAGGAGCACATGGTTTCCACCTCTCCTCCCCAACCAGAGAGAGAGAGTAGCTTAAAACACCCTGATCTGGGAGAAAAATGACAGAGATCCAGTCTGTGTCATTAGTGCCAGCCAAACCCCAAAGGGAAGTCAAAGAAATAAATAACAAAACAGAACAAAACAAAATTAGAGCCAGACAATTCAAGATAAAAGTAAAGCAGCGAAGCTAACCAGAGAACGATCCTAACTCCCCTTGGTGCTCACTTTGATGCGTTGGCATGTTAGAAAGCACACCTGGAGAGCTCTCCAATGTTCCCTCCCCTGTGCTGCTCCCTGGAGACCTCCCACCTTTAGACAACAAATAAAACCCATTTTTATGGCTTTACTCTTCAAGTCTCTACATTCCAGTGACTCCCAGCCCGACTCAGATGTCTCATTTTGTTTGCACATCCCCAGCTGGATATGGAATAGGAAGCTCAGACAGGCCCGAAACAAAATGCAGCTCATTGCTCACCTCCTAGCACAGTGGTTCTCAACCTTGGCTGCACAGTAGAATCACCGGGGAATCTTTTTAAAATCCCGATTTCTGGGAGGCCAAGGCTGAGAACCACTGTCCCAGTGGTTACCATTTGCTAAATCTGGCAACTCTAACCCACTTCTCCCATGTAGCCCTCCACACCTCAGATGATGACAGCTACACAAGTAAGCAGAGGGAAAAGCGTTCTGAAGGATAAAGAAGAGTCGCCCATGGAGAACATACCGGCAGCAGATAACCTTTCTCTGTCTATAGTCCCAGGCATTTGAATGTATTTGAAGAGATTTATAGCAAGATTTCCTACACCAGCAGTTCAGAACTGGACCAGAGAGAACCTGGGCAGTAGACTGGATGGGAGGCAGACCCCTCCATAGGCAAATTACTGAACCCTCGGCAATCTTTGGAGGAATCTCAGCATCCAGGATGCAATGGCAGCAGCAACAGTCATCGGGCATGCACCAGAATGTGACAAGAGAGGAATTAAGGTGGACCAGGGTTAAGGATAAGCTGAACGATAGTGCAAAAGTGCAAGAAGATCTAGACAAGAGCCACTGCTCTAACCACTGTAACAAACCGAGGGGGGGGATAAAATTTAAAACTGGAACTACATTGCTGTGATTCCTGTACATACAGGCATTTGTTCTATGAGTCTGCATAAATTAGTGCTTCAAAACATGTGTCCCTCCTCTATCATATCAGTTTAGCTCTTCTCAATATGGCGTTTACAAAGATCTCCTATTCTAGACAATTAGCAATTTTTTAAAAATATGTATTTTATTGATTTTTTTACAGAGAGGAAGGGAGAGTGATAGAAAGTTAGAAACATCGATGAGAGAAACATTGATCAGCTGCGTCCTGCACACTCCCTACTGGGGATGTGCCCGCAACCAAGGTACATGCCCTTGACCAGAATCGAACCTGGGACCCTTTGAGTCTGCGGGCTGATGCTCTATCCACTGAGCCAAACCGGTTAGGGCAACAATTAGCTTTTAGATTACCCATATAGCATTGCACAGTTCCTTCTATAAGAAGCATATAACTATGATTATAAAACCACTTACACACATTGTACACAAAAGAGAACATAGGCCAATCTCATAGGAAACGCTAAAGGCTATTTTTAAATATTTCTGGTTCCCTTTTAATTTTCCAAATGGAAGAGTCCCTCCTGACACTGCTAAGAAGAAATACAGGTCCAGGATTATAATGATTCACATGAGGACAGGGCCACATGTCAGGATTGGATAGATCCAGGTAAGCAACACCCTTGAGTAAATGCAATAGCACATGCCATTTCCAAAATTAAACACTGGGCTTTGGAACCAAGGAATGTGACGTATTAAAATTGTAGTTCTTGAGAACTACCAATATTTTAATTTTAAAAATATTGGGAGAGTAAGAGGATTAAAAAGTAACTAAGTCGATCTTTGGCTCCGTTTCTACTTCATATTTACACCCATCTGCCATAGCCTGAGGTCAAAGTACTCATTTTCATCATGAAAAGCATATCCCTCAGGAATCAGCCGGAAGTAAGCCACTCCCCCTGGGAAGAGCAATAGAAACAGGATGGATCTACCAAAAAAAAAAAAAGTGAGAAGGAAAAAGCTTCGCATCTTACCTCAAGACTTTCCCAATTTAACGAAGGTTAAATCTCCAATTAGCCTTCTCCAAAGTCAACTTCCCCAAACAGGGAAAGAACGAAACAATTACATTCTCCCAAACGATGGCCTAATATTTCAGTGCCACGGAATTTTGCAAGCAGCATTTAAATTTGGTAAGGCAGCCGAAGTACAGAGTAAACTCGCTGAAATGTCATTCCTTCAGGACTAACAAATATTGTCAGTTGCTAAAATAGACCCACAGATAATGTAAACATTTTGACAGAAAATTGGTGGTGGTGACTATGGCGTAAAACTATCTGAGGACAAATGTACTGTGACTGGGAACATAAGATACAATTTTCTTTGCATAGAGGCAAAATGAAGTGATGACAGAGTTCACAAAACCTATTCTCCCCTTGAAATTACATTCCCACTTGGTCCTTCATTGGGCATCTTTCAAGAAGAAAAACTTGACACTCCAAGCCATCCCATTGACATTGCTTTGCAAGTAATCACCATTCCAGAATTTGCTTTGTATTTTCCTGCACTCTTTCTACCTATGAGAGCATTAAAAAGGCATTTCTGCTTCCCTGAGTTATATTACAAAGTTTGCTCTAGGGGAAAAATTGAGGAAGCCCAAACTGTATGCCTTGCTGTTATTCTCCATCATCTCTGTTTCTACATGTGCTGCCTCCCCGCTTTTTCTGTTCCACATTCCTAATTGGCTAATGCTAAGCACAGGGCCATGGGATGAGGAGAAAATTGGGGACTAGAGTTTACTTCATCTATCCACTTGTTTTGTCCCACATACTTATTTAAACTGTTTCCCTATAATTCCTCTTTACACCTTGTAATGCTAATAAAGCTGAACTACCCACAATTTTCACACCTTGCCCTGAGCGTGCCTCTTCTGAAGTTATCCATCGTCCTTCAAGTGACCTCACTCTGAAAGTTTTTAAGTCTTTATATTTTCTACTTTTTTAAATATATTTTATTAATTTTTTTACAGAGAGGAAGAGAGAGAGATAGAGAGTTAGAAACATCGATGAGAGAGAAACATCAATCAGCTGCCTCCTGCACACCCTCCACTGGGGATGTGCCCGCAACCAAGGTACATGCCCTTGACTGGAATCGAACCCGGGACCCTTGAGTCTGCAGGCTAATGCTCTATCCACTGAGCCAAACCGGTTAGGGCTATATTTTCTATTTTATTATTATTATTATTATTATTCCTCACCCAAGGATATTTTTCCATTGATTTTAGAGAGAGTAGAAGAAAGAGGGAAAGACAGAGAGATATATCGATGTGAGAGAAACACATGGATTGATTGCTTCCTGCACATGCCCTGGGCCTGGGGCTGGGGAGGTTCGTGCCCTTGATTGGAAGGAACCCGTGACCCTTCGGTCTGCAGGCTGACACTCTATCCACTGAGCCAAAATCACAAGGGCACGTCTATCTGTTTTCTAAAGCCCAGTTCAATCATTAGCCCACTTGCAAAGTTTTTCCTGATGTGCCAGTGAAGACAGTTTTATCTTTTTCTAAATGTAACCCTACTTTGTATTCAGTGAATGAGTATGCGTCTCTTCTCTCTCTGGCTGAAAGACAGCAAATTGGGCACAAGAGCTTTCGCTCCCCCAGTGCCCAGGCCTAATAGAATACTCAAGACATTGGGGCATGAGGTCAGGGGGTCTTAGTTTAAGAAATGAAAATGTATACTCTTTATCAATTCGAGGCATATAAGCCTCGAAAAGTCTACTATTGACCAGGCTTCATGAAATGAAACAAGAAAAATTAAACATAAAAGAGCACAGAAAATTTCCATTAAAGAAAGCAGGAGATTTAACATAAAGAAGAAAATTTACCTCACGTCAACTTTTCAGTAAGAAACTTTCTTAGAATAAAACTCAAGTTTTAAGACATATTAAAGAGGCATTATTTGTACTATTTACTAAACTCATTTACTGAATAATATAACAATAGACCAACTGCATTAAACACCATAAACATTCCAGTTGATTTTGGATTTGAGTATTATTATTTCGACCTTGGTTTCAGGGGAATATACCTTGACACATACAGGCTGGAACAAAAAGAAAGATCCATGTGTTCTCACACTCAGGTTGGCCTTTTTTTCCATCTTAATGTTAAAATGTCCGACATATGGTTGGAAAATTTACAGCAAATGCATTTTTTCTTGGTCTTTAACATACTTTTGCATCTAAAAACAATAAAAATAAATAATGGTGCTTTACTAAACACTGATGTGAATTTCTTGTGCTCTTTGATGTGACTGGGGGAGGTTAACAGTATATGTCAAAAGCCCAGAGAATGCCTATGGGCCATACCTTCATCTAATGGTAAACAAGGTTAGCCCAAGGTCATTTGAGATAGATGACCTGGCATTTTTAGCAAGCCGCCAGAAAAAATCTGAGTGCGCACACTGCAAAAAGAAACCCGCCAAATGACAAGTGAGCACAGGGAAAATCATATTGGAAACTACAGACTTTCGGTCCAAAAGCTCTACCTAATTTATGAAACCCATGAATATTTAACACTAGAGCAAGCTCAAGATTAATTATTGCTTGATTGATTTCTAAATGCCTGCCCTACAAAGCCAAACTAGTGAGAAAATTAATAATCAAGCATTTCAAAATATCATAAAATTATTAAGTTTTGAGGGATATTAGAGTTTCCCTAAAAAGTTCTCCCAACTCCCTCCCTTTGTGATTATGGTAACCAAGGCACAGGGAGTGGAAGTGGCTTGTGTGAGGCCACTGATTACTTCTAGTTATGATACCTTCACTAGTCTCTCACCGGAGCATGGAGCGTATGCCTCTGGCCACTTGCCTTAGTAGGAGGGCTGTTGACTCAGAGTTCCCTGTGGAGTGGGGTGGATGGCGAGTGATCAACAGTCGCCCGCCTCTGCCGGTGGCAACACGGCTGCCGTGCACTCCCCCTGGTTCTTGGAGCCAAAGGGCTTCTCTTGCCTCTTCCATCAGTGGTTTCTGTGAGCAATCTCTAATGAGTCTATGGTTAAATTATGTCTTTAATTTATACCTATGGATATACTACATGATTTTGATAGGATCTGCTCCCTGATTTTTAGTATAATGATCACTTACCAGGAGAGAGAGTGCATAATAGGAAAAAAGCATAGAATGAGTCTGTGGTTTAAGGTTTTAATCTCTATTTCCTCATGATGTTAACTTGGGCAATTATTTTAATTCTCTGAGCCTCTTCCCCTCCCCCCCACCACCAATAAAGCCAAGATACAATAATCACTATGGGATAATAAAACTAACACATATAAGCCTACCATGAGTTATAAATGCAAATGCCTCCTTTTATTCAATTACACATACCTAAAACACAGGTGGGATGATCCTCTCCATTTTCCAGATGAGAAAGCTGTGGTCAACAACTTTAGGGAGGCAGCGACAAGCATAGCACCTAGAAGCCTAATGAGTTTGAATTCGGTTCCAGTATTTTCTAGCTGTGCAATCTGGAGGAAGTGACTTAACCTGCCAGCCCTACAGTTATCTCATCTGTAAAATGGAAATAATCTATATATATAAAAGCCTAAGCGACCATTATGACCAGTGGACTGAACAACCAGTCAACCAGTTGCTATGATGTGCACTGACCACCAGGGGGCAGACACTCAGTGCAGAAGGTGCCCCAGATGGTCAGTGAGCTCCCACAGCCAACCTCCCATGATTCCTCCCCTCCCAGCTGTCCAGCCCAATTGGCCTTGATCAGCCCCGATCACTGGCCAGGCTGAGGGAACCCACCCTTGCACAAGTTCATGCACTGGGCCCCTACTAGTTATATAAAATCCATATGGCTGTTGTAAGGATTAAATGGAATAATACATGTCTCCTCCAGCTGCTGGACCTGAGTTTCTTGCATTCCTTGGTTTATGACCTCCTTTAAATATACCTCTACCTCCCTCTTATAAGGACACATGATAATATACAGGGTCCACTCTGAGCCAGGATCATCTCTTCATTTCCAAATTCTTGTTTTAATCACAGCTGCCAAACCCGATTCCTATATAAAGTCACATGCACAGGATCCAGGGTTTGGGACTTGTATCTGCGGGGTCATTAGTCAGCTTACCACAGGCATGAATGAACATGCCATTTGTTTTTGGATTTAATTTTTAATTTATACACTCAAGGAGGCATTGATTCCTATTCAGGCTGAGGCTGAAATTAAGAGTTAGGAAGAAGTCAATTCCTAATCATTTTCCAGCAAGAAAACACCATGCTCCCAGAGTCAGTGTGTTCCCACTGTACAGTTCACTGAAGCGTTAAATTAAACAAAACTGAAGATGGAACGGTTGAAGCGATAAAGCTTTTATCCTGTAGACCATTTTTAGGTTTTATGCTAGGATTCAATTAAAATAGACTTTTCTCTGACTGGCTTTTTTCACTTAGCGTAATACCCTCCAGGTCCATTCATGCTGTCACAAAATGTAAGATTTTCTTCTTTATTATGGCTGAGCAGTGTTCCACAGGGTGTAAATATACCACAGCGTTTCTATCCACTCATCTACATCTGGGCACTTGGGGTGCTTCCAAATCTTGGCTATTGTCAATAATAGTGCAATAAACATAGAAGTGCATATATTCTATACTCGGGGTGGTGAATACACAATACAATATACAGATGATATGCTATAGAATTGTACACCTAAAACCTATATAACTTTATTAAGCTATTAATAAATTCAATTAAAAATGTTAATAACACCTTAAAATAAAAAAAGAGACTTTTTTCTCCCTGGAAATTACCATTGACTTATTGAGTTTGACAATATTCAACAGAGCCGTAATGTTTGTCCAAATGAAAGAATTCACTTTGTTCTGTCGCAGAGATAAAGGGGGTAAATCCATCAAGACACCCAACGCAATAAGAATATTGACGGCGTTCTGCTTGGACACGTACGCCCTTCTGTCACGAGTGACTTGTCAGATACCCACTGTGAGGCTTTTGCTGTTATTTTAAAAAATTGCAAGAAAAAAAAAAAAAAAAAAAAAAAAAAAGAAAAGAAAATGCATCTCAAAAAAAGAGACTTTTTTCTCCCTGGAAATTACCATTGACTTATTGAGTTTGACAATATTCAACAGAGCCGTAATGTTTGTCCAAATGAAAGAATTCACTTTGTTCTGTCGCAGAGATAAATGGGGTAAATCCATCAAGACACCCAACTCAATAAGAATATTGACGGCGTTCTGCTTGGACACGTAAGCCCTTCTGTCACGAGTGACTTGTCAGATACCCACTGTGAGGCTTTTGCTGTTATTTTAAAAAATTGCAAGAAAAAAAAAAAAAAAAAAAAGAAAGAAAAGAAAATGCATCTCGAGCCCCCATCCTGTAATTGCTTCAATTACTTTTCAGATTCTGCTATAGTTTTTCATGGCAAGCTGCACTACATCAGAACTGAAATGAGGAAGGACGCAGGCAAGAAGACAAGCAAATCGATTTGAATCATAATCACTCCATGAATTTAGAAAAAGACACAGAGAGAAAGAATGAAAAAACAGCCTTTTGGAGGCATGTGTGCATGCGTGCGTGCGTGTAGGAGGAAGCCACCATTCTTCCTGTGTTTGAGGAAGGTTCCCAGCCTTGCTGCCTTGAAGTAAGCCTATGCAGGACGAGAACAAGACTTTCCAGGGGCTCCATCTTCATCTTCCCAGTTGGTTATTTGATGTTTGCAAATCCTTGGGAATTTGAAACTTGCTTTCTGTGAGGCAGCTCAGCTGGGACCGCTCTTAGATATCCATGTCTCTAAGGAGCCTATTCACCACTTCTCCTCACTGGCCCTCAGTTGTTTTCTTCAAACTGTGCAGAACACAAAATAAGCCAAAACACAAAACAAATCAAAAATGCTAATCTCCCTTTAATGGGAGCTCATTTAAGTCTAATATTTTATGGCATTGAGCAATTATTCAGAAATCCTTTCTTTTCTGTGCTTTATC
>NW_006293779.1:13180379-13185202 GCF_000327345.1 Myotis davidii | reverse complement strand
TACCCCCAAGAGAAAAACAGAACTTGCAGACATCGGTCAGGTCCGAGAAGCTGCATCAGAAACCTGCTGGCTTGGGTAATCTCCTCCATTCTTAAGAGCAGAGCTAATGCTTTCAAAGCCTTTCTCTTTTCGTAATACCTGGGCGGATTAGGAAGTCAGTCACCTCTCCTTCACAGAAAGGAAGGAGCTAATTAGCTATTCAATCCCGACTTCAGTTAAAATAAAGGTCTCCTTAAACCTCAACTGGCTTGCTCCTATTCTGCCCTTATGAATATTTCTTTACTTGGCAAAGTAGCTTCTTAAAAGTGTCAAACACCTTTTCTTCAGAAAAACGGATGTTTGACCCAAACTATGTGAAGAGCAAACTAAGTCTTCATGGGTTTGTCATAAAAGAGGTTTCCCAATGATTTTCCCCAACAATGAGTGAACCTTCATTTGAACAGAGAGACTGGTAAAAATATGGTAGGGTGTGATTTTAGAAGAGCTTGAGTAAATATCTCTTTCAGTTTCATTTCAGCTTTGATTCCTTAGATTAAGGCTGTAGAGAGTTTAAAACACCTCTTTAAATGATCAGTGCTCACCGAGTCCCTAATAGCTAACATCTTAGCTATCATTTGAAAACTTTTGCAGAATTAATCATGATACTGAGGTGTTCATGGAGACAGCGCCAAACATCTGTGGAAATGAGGGAATCAAGCCATTTCAAGGATGATATCCCTACAGCTTTGTCTGTAGGTGACTTTGAGCCCAGAGCTTGGACACTTGGGTTCTGACAGCACAGTCAAGTTCTCTAAATGTATAGACCCCATGTGTACTTCTTCTATTTATTGGGGCAATCTACTCTCTTAAGTGTCCAGTGCAGTGTTGTTAATTGTAAACACAGTGTTGTACACCAGATCTCTAGACATATTCCTTTCCCATGACTGAAACTTTATACCCACTGAGTAGCAACTCCTTGCTACTCACTGGCTACCACCATTCTACTTACTGCTTTTGTGAGTTTGGCTATTTTAGATACTTCAAGAAAACCTGGCACTTTCCATAAGTACATATAATAAAAAATTATTCAGCCATGAAAAAGAAATAATCCTGCTACATGCATCAACATGAATAAACCTTGGCAACTTCATGTTGAGTGAAATAAGCTAATCACAAAATGACATATACTGCAGGATTTCACTTATATGACATGTCCTCTCTGAGCTTCAACTTTCTCTTCTATGAAATGCAATAATAATTCCTTCCCACAACATGCCATCGCTGCGATGTAAAAATTATAAAGCAAAAGAGTAACATGTATTCATGTGAATCCCACCCTCACTAACACAGACATGTAGACGGAAGAGCTGTATAATCTAATTATATAAACTTTCTTGGGCAATTATCAAAGCACTGTGACAATACTAAAGGAACAAGAAGTCTATGTGGATCAAATATTGATTTAAACTTGAACCACTAGTTAGATGAGGTTGGAAGGGTTCTGTAGAAGCAGATCTGAAATAACGGTTTCTGTCCAAGTGATTTTAAGGAAACGACTCCCTGGGGAAACAGGAAAGTGTGAGAAGGGCTGGAAAGGGGGAAAGTCAAGTGAGGCTGAGAAGTCAGGGACAGTCCCAGAAATCGCCGGGAAGCTCGGGGAGATACATTACACCTCCAGGATGCATTCAGTCTGACGCCAAGGCAGCTCGGCTCCCTGCTGCTCAGGCGAGGACTGCCTACTGCGGGAACATGTAACTCCTGGCATTCTGTGAGCAAAGCGCTCCACGATCCAGAGGCTGTCCTCTAAGGAAGTCATAGGTGCCCACCAGAGAAAGCGAAGCACACAGGTGAGGGGATCGGTACCCAGGCGGATAGAATGCATGTGAGGGGAGCTGGGCAGTTTGCCGAGAGTAACTCCTTCGTCTGCATATGCTAGTCCCGGGGCTCAGCAATGTCAAGTCGCTTTCCCAAGGTCACACTGCCTGTTAATGGTATAATCGATTATGCAGCGTTCCTTCCACAGCACCAGGATGCTGGCCGGTCTCTTATAGTGTATGCTCGGATCTTATTATACACGTTCTGTATTCTAAACTGGTTTTTCATTCCTGAGAAGAGACGCACCCACATACAAATTGGTATGTAGCCACCACAGGGAAGGAAGTACATTTCTGGTAAGGCCATATGTGACTTAAGAGCAGTGCTGCTGTTGCCCAGACGGCGTGGCTCAGTGGTTGAGAGCTGACCTATAAACCAGCAGGTCACGGTTTGATTCCTGGTCAGGGCATATGCCAGGGTTGTGTGCTCAATCCCCAGTAGGGGGTGTGCAGAGGCAAGTGATCGATGATTCTCTCTCATCATTGATGCTTCTATCTCTCTCTCCCTTTCCCTTCCTCTCTGAAATCAATAAAAAGATATTTTTTAAAAAGTGCTGCTATCTGGTCCCTTCCTAGCATGGCAGTGGGTGGAAATGCTGCCCTTATTCTTAAGTGAGAAAAGGAAGGGGGGATGAGACACACTCCCTGGAATGCAAGACTTTTAGGGAAATCGGAATTTCTCAAAGGCTTGCAAGAATCCACATTGGGCCACTTCCTCAACACCCATAAATACAGACCAAAATCACTAAACTGAAAATAAGGAAGGCATCCCCAACATAAGGAACATGACCAGTAGCCTAACAACCTCACTGCTTGGAGAAGTCGAATCTTGCTGCTCATATTCAAAAAAGGATGCCATGCAGCCATCTGACTCAGAAAGGAAAGTACAGGGTTCTGCCTCTTAGGATATCGTCAAGAAATCAGTGACCTGCACGGGCCTGAAATGGGGGAAGGTTCCTTTCAAAGGCTTTGAGAGATTGTTTCAAGTGTCCGTGGGAACACACACACCTCCAGGCATAACCTGGCCGTGGAGACGCTGCCTTCAGAGGGGTGTCTGCCTCCTTGTCGGCCCCCTCCTGAGGGGTCCCGCAAACGTCTGGCCTCTTCTTGGTTCAGACAAAACAATAGTCCATTAATTAGAAATGACAAGTGATTGTCACTCCACGTACTGGGAGTCCATCCCCAAATATTCTGAGAAGAATCTCCATGAAAGGAAAGCATTTGAGGAACCTGGCCCTTTCCCAGTAGGCGGCTGGCAAGGTCACTCTGCCATGATTTCTCTTGTTTTCCTTGGTGCATCGATACTCGGACATAGAAAAGTCTGACAAACAGCCCTTTTAAAACGTTCAAACGGTTCCTACAACAAAAGGAATGAAACAGCCCTTCTTTCACCCAGAAAGAAACGGGGATCCATAGATGGAGATAAAAGAGAAAAGAGAGAAGCTGTTCTAAGCTCCATACTACTCTGCGCAACAATTAGGCGCCATTCCATTACAAAACAGAAATCCTGTCCCCACGTTCACCCAAGGTGCCCTGCGCTCCATGCCTTGTGTAAAGCATTGCTGAACAATCCTGCGAATTTTATCTATTATGTCCACTTTATGTAACAATCAAAAACTAGAGCTTGTAAAACTGCAACCAAGACTTCTAGGACATGAATGCTCCCCTCCCTTAAGACACCCCTCTCCCAGGTCATGTGACTCTCCCTGCCGTGAATGCCTTCCCCAAAAGGGGGCTTGTGCGAGTCTGAACTAAGTATCTCCAGGGCAGATTTCCCATGAAAAATATGGGGAGTGTTTGCCCCACAGCTGAGCAGGGACTATCTATCTACAGAAAGGAAACAGCCGGCGGGAGGAGGATGTGAGCATTGAGGAGGAAGTGAGGCACACGTCCTCACAGGCTATCCCCTCCGAGGCTCTTTGTTCACACCTTAGCACATTTAAAAATGGATCAAGAAAAATAAAAAAATCAAGTGTTGAAATGTGCGATGCCACAGCTCTGAAGCCAATGGGGCCAGTGAAAGAAACAGGACAGCCAGTCTCCAATTTTCCTGCCCGTTCATGCAATCACACCTCTTTTTCTGGGAGACATTTTCTTCCCAGTTCTACCTCACGTCAGGAGTTAGTCAGAAAGGCTAATCCACGCTAAACTTTTTAACATAACACACTCCGGTTAATAAGAAAATACTGGAGGGATTTTAGGAAGTCAGACAGGCCTGTGATAGCAGTGAATTTGTTTCAAATTTTCTTGTTTCCTCCCTTTATATTGAATTTATTGGGGTGACACTGGTTAACAAAATTATACAGATTCCAGGTGCACAATTCCACAACACATCATTGGTACACTGTATTGTGTGTTCACCAAGTCAAGTCTTCATCCCTCTACCTCCCTCCACCCCCCTCCACCCCCCTTATCCCCTGGCAATCACCACACTGCAGTCCCTGTCCACAGTTTTTCTTCTCTCTTTCTCTCTCTCTCTTCTCAGTTCCTGCAACTCTTTCTCATATTTGTGTCTTTTCAATCAAATCCCAGTGGACACTCTTAGTTATTGCCTAAATCAACCTCAAAATCAGTCTGGGGTATAGTAACAATACGCATTATTCCTATTTCACAGAAGGGAAAGCAATGAAGCTTAAAGATGTACAGAGTGAAAAGTTTGACCTTCAGAGTTGAGCAAAGGTGGGCATGGCGAGCACCTCGTCACTAGCAGAATGAAATGGACTCTTTCTGAAATCACTTCATGGTTATCAGGATTTTGGATAAGAAACACCAGTGTGCCCTGATAACATGGCATTTAATTGACAAATTCAAAATGGGCTATCTACACTAATAAAAGAGAAGCATGGTAATTGGCGGACGACCACTACCCTTTTCATTGGCTAATCAGCGAGATATGCAAATTAACTGTCAGCCAAGATGGCAGCCGGCAGCCAGGCAGCTTGAAACTAACATGAGGCTTGCTTGCTTCAG
>NW_006293779.1:13160654-13179343 GCF_000327345.1 Myotis davidii | reverse complement strand
GGGGCCTCTAGTCTATATATATATATAAAAGCCTAAGTGACCGGCCAACCAGCTGGTAGCTATGACCACCAGGGGGCAGATGCTCAACACAGGAGCTGTTGAGCGATGGCAGCTTTTCAGAGTGCCCTCTTGCACTCTGGGACTCCTTGGGGGATGTCAGACTGCCAGTTTCAGTCCAATTCCCACAGCCAGGCCAAGGGACCTCACCTGCCAGAGGGACTCTGCTCATTCTGCAGATGCCCACTGAGCCCCAGCACCACCCCAGGTGTGGCCGGACAGGGAGGGACTGTGGGGGGTTGACTCCAGGTTGTGACTGGCCCGTCTCGCCCAGTCCCAACCCACCAGCCACCTTCTAATTAATTTACTTTCAATGTGCACAAATCCATGCACCAGGTCTCTAGTTTTAAATAAAAACTATTGTATACCATAGATTAGTAATCAATTATTTTAGAGAATGTTATTTAAGATAAATGTGTTAGCTTGTATTTCCTTCAGGAATTGTCAGGGCAGGTGTCTTTATGCAGGTGAGTTTAATGGAAATATCAGCTTCCTTTTACTCGTAATTAATGCTTGAAAACAAATAAAATATAAAAATATTGAAATACAAATAACATGAAAATGAGTACTAAGATTATATTTTAAAAACTACTTTATTAGGACAAAAGTGCATGAAGATACAGACAGACCTATTTTTTCTTAAGTGCTTTCTTTATCAGTATTTAATCCTGCTTCATTTCTCCCTGAAATTTCTTCCTACTTAAAGAAATGCAATAGTTTTGAACACAGTTTAATTTTTGTCTTAGGATCAGATATATTATAAGTAACCTCGGGAATTTAGGTCAAAGAGACTCCTAAGATGAACAAATTACCATGATTATTCTCCCATAATAATATTAAATTTTGACCCTTTACTATTCATTGTTGACAGAGCCTCATTTCTATTTCTTGGTATATATCATGAAAAAGAGGGGGAAATTTATAGTAATAAACACCTATATTAAAAAAAAAGAAACACCTGTAATCAAGGACCTCAATTTTCACCCGAAGGAACTAAGGAAAAGCAAACTAAACACAAAGTAAGCAGAGAAAGGAAAGAGCAAATATCAAACAGAAATAAGATGGTAAAAAACACTAGAGAAAGATACTGAAACAAAAAGCTGAATTTTTGAGCTCAATAAAATTGACAAACCTGTAACTAGATTAATCAGGAAAAAGAAGAAACTCTAAACCAGTGAAATAAGGCCAAAAGATAATAATAAATTCAAAACATCAGACTGAAAACAAAGAAATAAAATTGCTTTCACTCAGAGTGGTTTTTGTAAACTTCAAACTCAGATCTATCATAAAATCCAGTCATCCTGCTGCTCAGCATTTTCCCAAGAAAACCGAGAGCATATGTCCACACCAGAGCTCATACACAAATGTTCCTGACGGCTTTATGTGAAATAAATCACACCTGGAAAAGACTCCAATATCCATCACCATGGTTAAACAAATCATGACTATACTCAGCAACAAAAAAGAATGAACTACGGATGCTCACAAAAACATCGATGAATCTCAAAATAATTATGCCGAGTGAAAGCACCAGACAAAAAATAATGCAGGCAGGATAATTTCACTTCTACAAAACCCTGGACAATGCAAAATGCTTTCTAGGGCCAGAAAGCAGACCAGGCCTTTCCTAGAGCAGCGGTTCTCAACCTGTGGGTCACGACCCCTTTGGTGGTCGAACGACCCTTCCATAGGGGTCGCCTAAGACCATCCTGCATATCATATATTTACATTACAATTCATAACAGTAGAAACATTACAGTTATGAAGTAGCAATGAAAATAATTTTATGGTTGGGTCACAACATGAGGAACTGTATTTAAAGGGCCAGAAGGTTGAGAACCACTGTCCTAGAGCCAACATGGGGGGGGAGGGGGCGGTTCAGAGAGGCTGGAGGGAATGTGGGGACATCAGAGAGGTTGGAGTGAATGTGGGGACATTACACGTATTTTCACTATGTTGATTGTGGGGATGGTTTCTCAGGTTTATACATTTATCAAAACTAATTAAATGTATACTTTAGTATGGGTAGTGTATTGTATGTCAATTGCCCCTCTATAAAGCTATGTGTAGTTTTAATTAAACAAGTAAATCACGGGAGATGAACTGCAGGGATAAATAGAGAAGTACAGTGGAGCAGTCCTTGACAATCTTTGAGTAGCTAACCTCCTTCCCACCAAAAGAATAGTTCTCTTTATATAAACAAATATATTTTTAATACTAAGGAAAGTCATGTTAGCTGACAAAATGATCTATCGGCTTGCTGTAATGTTTCAAGCATATTCTTGGGACTGAGCTCTAACTTAGAACATTAGTTCATCTACCAAACAACACCCCTGAGATTACTGTTATCAACAGGAACACACAGCTAATTTTACAACACACAGAAAACAGAGTCAAGTTTTTAAAGAGATATAAAAAGGTTTAAATTCATTGACTGGGTTGGATAGCTTTACGTTGGGACATCTTTGGTGATGCCCTAGCATGGAAAGCTCTTTTACCCTTCTTTGTGAAAATAGGGTTTTACAACAATTGTAGGTCTGACCTGAAATGTCAAGATTACTCTCCAAATGAAACTGTTTTTCTAGAAATAAGTTCTCAAATAAGAGTAGCAATGGTCAACACATCCTTTCATTGTTTACAGCGGTCGCCAGCCTTTCGGATCTCACAGACCACCAGTGGTCCTCTGACCCCCGGTTGGCGACCGCTGGTTTAAAATATAGTTTAAGAATTCAGGGATCCGCTGTGATATCTAAACCAGTTCTAGCTTTTGTCTATGCACTGAACTGACTCTCACTCTTGGCTCTTGGCCACTGAGTATGGTCACAAAACTTTGACATTGGAAAAGGTCATAGGAATCAACTTGCCCAAGCCTTTTATTTTAGAGATAAAATAAATATTCAGAAATGCAAAGTAATTGTTTCAAGGTTACAGGGTGCAATAGGGGCAGATTAAGATCTGTAATTTAGCTATTATTCTCAACCCAAAGCTTTTCTCACCCCACTGGCTCTATTGCCATCCCCACTCCCTACCCCTTCCCCTACCCCCACACACCCTCTCCACATTTTCCACCTAAAAATCTCAATCTGAAAATATCATGTTTTCCTACCCAGCAACTTATTTGTGAAATCATTCTTACTCCCTCATTCTTTTCTTTTTCTTATGCAAACAATTCCACCGAGATAAGCTATGCTGTGGTCTGGAGTAGAGCCAGCCTGGCCTGAGAATTGGCAATGTTCTCCTCACCCCCAATACCTTACTTTGCAGTTTTCTTCTCCATGTGGGAACAGGCATCTGACAATTACACGGCTGGTGTCAGACTTCAGGTATGTGGCCTATACCATAATGGAAACACATGTAAAGACATGTAAAGTACTGACAAGCCTGGTACATCTCCTTGATAGGTTTAACTGAGCTGAGCTATGCAAGGCGGTTGCAGCCCCAAGATTTCTCCTAGTGTGATCACAATTTATTTGTATCACACCTTGATGACATCTGTGAAATTTCACCAAAGATCATACCCAAGACACCATCTCATCATTAAAATTCTATTTTTGAAATTCAGTTTATTTAAAAACCTACCTTTACACAGAGATGAGATGAATACAAGAAAATGGTCACTGGCTTCAACCCAATACTATTAAAACAATCATCACTGTGAATCCTCCATCTTCTCCAGCGACTTCTGTTCACGAGATTGAGCCTTGAGCACTCTGCTCCCTTCAAGGATTTTCTTGGACCTTTAGGATTTCCCTGGATTTTGTGCCCACATTTCGCCTTATTTCAGGGTTTCCATGGAAAAAAAATCGGGGGTCTTTTTTCACTTCTATTTATTCCCTTGGAACATAAGGTATGAGGTTTCCCTAGATTTAGTGTCCTATGTTCGCAAGCACCTGAGCTGTGGGCGACGTTGTGTTCCACCCCCACACCTGATCCCCAAGCCAGCCCCACTGCCCCACTACTACACCCCTAACCCTACCGAGGTGCCTTCAAGCCACCCATGGAGTGTGATCTTAAAGTGTATAAATTAACGAGAGCTCCCAACTTTAAACATTTTGTATCAACTCTCAGCTAAATACACCTTTGTATGAACACCTTCGTAAAACTGAGTGATGCAGGATAGATGCATGGGGGAGGAGCTGTCTCCTCCCTGTGTGAAGGATGACCCAGGCTCTGCAGGCCAGCAGAACGATTCTTATACCAGCATTTGAGCATGGTATGTCCTAGGCCAGTGATGGCGAACCTACGACACGCGTGTCAGAGGTGACACGCGAACTCATTTTTTTGGTCGATTTTTCTTTGTTAAATGGCATTTAAATATATAAAATAAATATCAAAAATATAAATCTTTGTTTTACTATGGTTGCAAATATCAAAAACTTTCTATGTGTGACACGGCACCAGAGTTAAGTTAGGGTTTTTCAAAATGCTGACACGCCGAGCTCAGAAGGTTTCCCATCACTGGCCTAGGCCCAGTTCTCCCACGAACTAGTTAGTAACTCAAGAAGTTGGCCTATAAAGTAAAGGCCAGATGACATTCCAGGGAATACGAATGCAAAGTTGGGGGTAAATGAGAGACCATTCACAAAGAGAAGAGGGGAAAGAGGTTCAGGGGTAGGGGCACAGACCTCTGAAACAAACCGGGTTCATCTTAGTTTTGTCTCCTTGTCCAGCTTATTAATTACTTTGTATTCCTCTATACACTCAGCAAACAACTACTGTCAGTTTGCCGTGAAGGTAAAACAAGAAATGGTATCAGAACTTGCTTTTCTTAAAAGGCAGCCGGCGCCCTGTACCAAAGTCCGACGTGAGACCAGCATGAGATGTGCAGTTGGCATGAGGGGTGGCGAGGACTGTTTCATCCCTCACTGGCCGCTCATGTTCAGCCTCGAAAGAAGTTGGAGAAGCCAGACTAGGGAGATGCTCCTTTACAGAGATCAGCAATGAAGGGGAGGAGGGGACGCCTGAAAGGCGCTTTCAAGGGGTCACATGGACAACATACTAGTCTCCCGAGGTTGGGAGGCAGCAGAGTCCATGTGGAAATCATGCATCTGGCTGGCCAGCTGGGCGAGTGGCAGGAGCTCTGAGCTTTGTCACATCAAAGGGAGTGGGAATGATTGGCACAGGCCAGTTGTGCTCTGTCCTGGGACAGAAGATCCTGCCGAAGAGGCTATCTGAGGCCTGGGGAGACCTCGGCACAGAGACTATGCGCTGCGCAACATTCAGAAGCTACAGGAGGAGTTCGCAGTGAGCAGACTGGAGGGAATGTATCTGCCAGCTTTAAGGGAAGGGCACATGTGATCCCCAGTGAAGGGGGAGCAGGATTCAGAAGACCAACATGCATGCTCCTATGTGAGAAGGAAGAACATAGAGTAATATGCCTGCCAAGCTCACAAAAATACTAGTCAAACTACAGTGGGAAGGCCAGGGAGGGTTGGACAACCTCTCATTAAAAGCCACCAGCACGGGAGGGGCGGGGATGGGGGGGGTGGTAAGAGATCAACCGAAGGACTTGTATGCATGCATATAAGCATAACCAATGGGCACAAGACACTGGGGAGTAGGGGAGGCAGGGGAAGGTGGGAGGGGGAGACATGTAATACTCTTTGTAGTACTTTAAGCAATAAAACAAAATTTAAAAAAGTAAATACTAGCACCCTCATTATTTTCCTCCTTCATTTCCCCCACTTCAGAACCATTGGAGAAACCACATTCAGAACATGCGGGTTTTTTTAAAGTGTTAACTATCTTGTGTGATTTATTGAATACTGTCCTCAAAGTGAAAAACAGAATGGTTATTACACTGACTGAACTGTTTGTAATACCTGAGAGTGACCAGAAAAGTAATTCCACCTGCCACAAATTGCACTCAGAAAGAATATGTTAGCCTGGAAATATTGTATTTCTTTGTCATAGTAACTCTGATCAATCACTGAACTGTGCATTCATGATTTGTCTACTTTTCTGTATGGGTTTTGAATTTTACAATAAAAAAATATAAAGAGGAGAAGAATGTTCATTAACAAATTAATCGCATTTTTGACAGGTGTGTGTGTATGCTTGCCTTCGTACTTACTGATGAATTAACAACTCACTGAGATAGTAGAAAAATAGTAATTAGTATTTACTACTTGCCATGTTCTATGAATTATCTCAGCGATTCCTTGCAACAATCTTACCATGTACATATTTTCCCCATTTTACAATGAGAATTTTATGCAAACAGGTGGCCTGCATAGAGCTCAAACCCAGATTAATCTAATGTTAGAAACTGTGCTAAATTCATACATGTAAGTACCTCCTGCATGGATGGGAAATATTTTTCTATAAAAATGGAGGATGAACAATTTCCCATCTAAGTATATGAAATTATACATAATAGTGTATATAATCATAAAAATATAATTACAGATACAATTTTTAAGCTAATCAGAGCTCATGTCCCATATGTAAGCAATTTCTGACAGTATACTTTAAGTGGATATAAATATATCTACTCCATAAATAATAAAAATAAAACAATTTTTATTGACAGTGGCCAATATTAAAATAAACCATTATTAACCGCACAGGTTATTTAGTCCAGTCTCCCACCTGGATGCCCTTTGCTCTAATCCTCTGACGAAAAGGTGTTCACTGCTCAGGAGATCAGTGACTTATTATATTTCCATGTCACTCAAATATTTATAATTTTTCTTGTGAACAATATTGTGGTGGCACCATTACAAAGGGTCTAGGGAGAAAGCCCTTGAAGAAAATTATGGCTTTGTTACTCAAGTGGAGCGGTCCTTGAGCGAGTTATTTATATCTCTGTGGTTAGGTTTTCTCAAATGAAAAATGGGGATAAAGACAGTATCGTCCTCCTAGGGTTGATGCGATGATTGAGTGAATAGATATAAAAAAATGACTACTAGAACCATGCCTCATACATAGGTAAGTGTTGACAACACACTTGCTTTTATTATTAGTAAGAAACAGCGTGTATTAAACTTTATGTCAGACATTGTTTTATGTGCTTTACAAAGTTTATTTCATTCAAGCTTCACAATAGCCCTTTGATGAAGTTATGCTTGTCGTCTCGTTTTTAAGTTAAGACATGAGGACACAGGCAGGTTCATAACAGGTCCAGGTTTGCACCTGATGAAGCTGGCGCTTCAACCCCAGGCAGTTGACTTTGGAGCCCTTCTTAGAGCCACTCTGCCACCTTCCTGCCATTATGGAGTGGGTTTTCCTGATGGGTATGGCTAACCAATAACAGTAGCCAGACAGCATTACTGGACGAATTTCTGTATGTAAATGTCTTGGCATCCTTAATAACAGCTGAAGTCAATCAGTTGAGGCCACACTGTGTCTCAGTGGATGGAAACCACACGCCCTCACATTTCAATGCTGTGCTAGTTACACTGCTTTGGTTTTTGTTTCAATTTTCTATTTCACTCTTCAATTTCAGACTTAAGTCTGTTGTACTCCCTCCTCTAAAACCTGAAAACAAACTTCTGTGACTCTTTGTGATGTGCTGAGTACTATTATCACTATGCTTATATGCGCCAAGTTTTCTGAATTCATACTGAGATCTTGGAAGACAAGACCACGTGTTCTACATTCTAGTAGCTGCACAGCATATACAACAGGGCTTCAGCTAATCAATAAATACTCAGTGGAAATGACACAGTTATCAATCTTCTTCACATTTTCTGCTTTAAAGGTGATCTGATTTAGGAAATCCGGAAACCATGGTTGCTAGAATGATGCCAACAAAGAATCAATACTCTCTGAATGAGGGTTCCTTTTATAAACTAAGTGTATATGGGCTTTCAGAGTATTATTTTTTTTTTCTGAATTCACAGTTTGGCTCTAGAAGTCTCAAATTGCTCCACATCAAACTTCTATAAACTAAGTGTATATGGGCTTTCAGAGTATTGTTTTTTCTGAATTCACAGTTTGGCTATAGAAGTCTCAAATTGCTCCACATCAAACTTTCAGTAGCAAGTAGGGCCTCTGGTGTACGAACAACTGGCATTCTGACCGCTCTCCGCAGAAGCAATGCTATCTTATGGAAAGATCACTCAAATGATGACACAGGCTTCCGCCACCATGAACAAAGGAAAACAAACACAGAAGTTCCACTGATGTCTGTCTTTGCTATAAAGGCCGTAGAAATGCAGTGCGTACACAAACACATGCAAGAAAGCAAACAAGGGGCATGCATAACAGCGATTCGTTTTTGTGGCATGACAGCAGAAGGAATACGTTTTTCTACTATCATTTCATCTGCCATTAATACAGTTAATGTTATAGTGCAACATTTTTGGAAAGAAAAGTTGGCAATGGGTCTCAAAAAACCTTGGTAAAATAATAAACAAGGGACTGCATATTTCCAAGTAGCTGGGATGCAATATATGTGAAGCCCCCTGAGGGTCCTGGAATGCCCAGCACAGCTTGCCCCTGGCTAGAACTCCGAATGCTTAAAGGGACATGGTGAGATAGGAAGACCGAGCGCTCACTAGGACATGAAATATAAAGCTGCAGTATGTTCTGCTAAGCTGTTTGAACTCTATTGTGAAGGTAATAACCAGTAGCTCTAAGAAGGTGAGAAAACCATTAGGATTGTAATTTCAAAATATTTAATAGCAACATGGAAATTAGGTGGAGGAGAGCAATACTGTATAGAAGAATTGCTGTGTTTTTAACGATCTAGGAGAGAAAGAAAACACCTTGAAGGAAGACAATGATAGTGAGGATGGAATAAGTGGGAAACTCAGCAAAACTTTCCCGTAGGCGTTGCCTTCTATAGTCATTGGACCTTCCCTGCTGAGGATCTGAGATAATCAAGGTGGATTTCCGTCTCATTCTCTTCTAGGTGAAACAAGCGCTCCTTTTGTGGATCCCTGGACTTTTTACTGCAGAAGCCCCTAAACTTTAAAATAGACCAGGCAATGGCTTATTCCTGCCAAGCCTTAATAGGTAATAAAGGAGGACCTGCACAATTTAGGGGACTCACTTAGAGTGCTTAGGCAGCCAGACTGCAAGCTTTAAATCATCTGGCCTTTTCTCCTGCCTGCTGAATTGTGTTATGGACATGCTGTGGATGCCATATTTCAGAACACTAATTCCTACCACACTCCAGTCATAACAATACCAAATTGAGGAAGGGGTGGAGTGGGGGCAAGTAGCAGATCCCTCAATTAGAAAGATGGAAGCAACTGAAGGAGCCAGAAACTTTGTATTACTTAATGCCATCAAGGACTAACAGGACCATGTGTCACTTTAAAAAATAAAAGTCACATATGAAGTATCAAACAGACTCTTCCACTCGCCAGATCATTGTGCGCACCAACTCTAGAAACACCGCGAGAAACTGCAGCCGGTCTATTCATTCCTCTCTTCCCGGCTCAGTAACTCAGAGAAGCAGTGTTCGCTCACCATCTGCCAAATGAATGAACGGACCTGCTTATTTAGGATACACATTCTGGGATCTTGGGATACAGCACCAAGTCTAAAAGTGTCGTGTTCCTAGGGAAATCATCTTTTTCTTTTTTGAGGTTCATATCATCTACATCTACTTTGAGCAATGAAATAGCATTACAAATAAATATTTATATTTTAACTTTCTTGTCATTTGAATTGCTACTTATAAAACAAAAACGAGAAATGAGAGCCTTTTAAGACAGCTCCTCAGCTGCTCCTAAAGCTGTGTCATTGGTCATTGACAACATCTGCTCTCTGGCTTGCTCCTCACGCATCGCCTGGGCTCTGAGACTCTGGGATGCTCGTGCCACTCCCTGGAGCTTCGTCTTAATGAGACACGCAGGCCCCGTGCTGAGCTGCTGCGAATTGGCTCATGGAGGGGACGCCTCACTTGGGCTGAGATGGTGCTGTGGAGGGTGTGAGCTCTGTGGGGCCGTAATTACAAGTGAGGAAGGAACCTGCCTTTTAGTGAGGAAGCAGGAACCTGCCCCCCCCCCGCCCAGAGCGAGGGAAGGCGGGGAGGCCAGGCTCTGGGCGAAGGCACAGCCAGGATTTCAAAGAAATGCTTCGAAAAAGAGACAGTGTGACTCTGAAGGTGAGAAAGAGACTCTCGGTGGATAAAATGGATAAAAACTACAACAGAGGGCGTAAAGCAGAGGGCGCAGCTTTCCGTGGGAACAGCACGGGCAGCCCCAGCTCACCAAGAGAGGAGCAATCAAGTGTCACTGAGGAACCGGCGCGAGCCGGATCAGCAAGCAGACCTTGGAGGAGTCATCCAGAAGGCCTAGAGCAGCGTCTCTCAACCTTCCTAACGCCGCGACCCTTTAACACAGTTCCTCATGTTGTGGTGACCCCCAACCATAACATTATTTTCGTTGCTACTTCATAGCTGTAATGTTGCTACTGTTATGAATCGTCATGTAAATATCTGAGATGCAGGATGTATTTTCATTGTTACAAATTGAACATAACTAAAGCATTGTGATTAATCACAAAAACAATATGTAATTACATATGTGTTTTCCAATGGTCTTAAGCGACCCCTGTGAAAGGGTCGTTCGACCCCGAAAGGGGTCACAACCCACAGGTTGAGAACTGCTGGCCTAGAGGAAGGCAGAAGCACAGAGAGAGACAGGACAATCGGTGGCACCTTTATGAATATCTCCTAGATGACCGGGTACAATGATAAATGAACACACCATTGCCACTGAACTCTTCAAGCAAATTGTCAGGTAGGGGGAGACAGAATAATAAAAAAATGATACCATACATGCAAATCTGCAATTTTGATAAGTGTTATGAAAGGGAGATTCAAGATAGTGTGAGAATCCTTGAGAGAAATTTTGACCTAGTCAGGAAGGTCATGGGCATATTATATTGCCAGAGAGAGTGATATTTGTGCTGAAATCAGAAGAGTAGAACTTCGATAAGGGCAGGGAGGCGATAATTTTCAGTGCAGAGATGGAACACTGGGAGGTGGCCAGGACAGAGAGGGGTAGGCAGTGTGGCTAGAGCAGTCCAATGTTCGGATGATACTCCACAGAGGAACCTCTCAACTGTGGCAAGAGGAAATGGAGTATAATAAAGGCCTGGAAATATGCTTAGCTGGAGAGGATGAGGAGGTGGATGTCATCAGCCTCGTTGGTGTGACATTCCTCATTTCGAGAACCTACTCCAGCTTGCGCGTCAGGAAGAGCGCCAGCTCTGTAGTTAACGGATTTCGGTGGATTTGCTCATTGATGTCTTTACTTCTCCTTTTTCACTCAACAGCAACCGAATAGAAATGAGAGTCTACAGAAAGTGAATGCTTCCAGTAGTTGACTATGACAGCTTCTCATGGGGCAAACAGGAATGAATGAAGATATGGATTTTATTGCTCTTAGAAGATCAAATGTTGGCTTAAATTTTATCCAGCCACTTTAATGAGTGAAAAACACTTTTCACAGCCTATTTTTTCCTTTGCCTTTAACAAAAATTATTGGCAATTCACAAACAGTTCACAATGAAACAAGAGAGAGAATATGGAGGAAGCCAGGTCACTGAAGCACTGTTAGAGGAACAGAGCTGCCTAAGAAAGGCATATGGAATGGGGGGAGGGGAACTTTCAAGGTGGAACACTATTTGTGTTTCGGTGGCTCCCTGTGGGTAGATTTCCAGGGACTCTTGCAGGCACCCCAGTAGTTGGCTCACAAGCCTTTTCCTAGCAGCACCCAGGACAGATGTCTGCTTGTCCAGTGACTGACGGGTTGACCAGTTATGGCCCAGAGCACCCCAGCGCCGTCACTACAGGGAGCTGCAACTACGCCTTCTCCTGTGAGGTCCAGACGGATTCTAGTTTTAGAGAGGAACTTTCAACCCCGTTACAAGTTTATCCTTTCCATGCTTTCCCCCCTTAACTTTAAAATAATTTTCTAAGTTATTCTTGCCTTCTCATAGCTATTCTCCATGTAGTTATCAAAAAAGATTCTTTATATTACATTTATCTGTTCCAGTTACTGTGTAGTTTATTTCTCTTGATTGGACTCTGACTGATACAGAGCCATGGGACTGAGATTGGCAAACCAGTCCTGATTAAAGTTAGTGGCTGTCAGGCAATTTACAGGCACATGCTATAGGGGAGAAATCAGAGTGTAAAATTAATTCAAGAGGGCAAAGAACAGTAGACAAAGATTTGAAGCTCTTGGGATGCAGTCCAGGACTGTAGAATGAGAAAGGAAAACCCTCAATCAAGCCTGGGAAAGTTGAAGTCAATGTAGCTAAATCTCAGCAGATTGAAGAAGTATTCATAATTATCAAGCTTTCTCCCACTGGCAATAAGATTTCCTATATCGTAAAAGATAGGCATGCATACCATAGCAATTACAACCAGAAAATAATCACCTGGGTGAAAAAATTAAATTAATCGATCTGTACTATAATATAAAGAAAATTGTACAATGCTGTAGAAAGCATTGGCAATAGAGAAAATCTAAACCAAGTCAGGAATGGAAGTAGTGAAGCAGGTCAACCATGGGCCTAGTGGTAGGAGCCACCTGTTGCACGTTGCTATTACTTGTCCGCCAGTTTTAACTGCAGCACAGAAAGCTCTTCCTGGTATATGTTAACCATGCCAAGGCCCAAACTGACTTTGGGGATGTGGAATCGCTCTGGTAATTTCAGAAAGACTGCGGGAGGAGGGCCCAGGGGAAGATGGGGCCCTGTACAGACACACAGAGGAGAAGCTCAGCTCACCATGAGCCAGCAGCCAGTGGAACTTGAGGACATTCACAATCACAACTAACACATCTTCCCCTCGGCAGGACTGCCTGTTGCTAGTTTGAATGTCAACGGCAGGACAGAATCTAAAGACTCCGGTGTGTGGCATTCTGGCCACTTTCTGAATGTCATTTGAAACTGAATAAATGAACGCTAGCCCATCAGCCATGCTGAGAAAATGAGAAAGGAGATTTTAATGGATTTTTTTCTACCTTGAGTCAAAAGCACTCCTAACTCCTTTTCAAAGTTTTAGATTTTTTTTTTAACTTGGAAAGCAATATCCTTTAGTGTCATCAGCTTTCAGAAATATTCAGGTGGGGCTTTAAAGACACAGCAGCCTTCCTATATGATTTAAGTCTTTCATGCATGTGACTGATGCAGGCCAAGTCTGAAAATGCTCGGTGCTGTGATGTGTGGCAGAGAGACACTGTTCCCCTCGCCAATCTCCTCCTACTATTCACGCTCTTGTCACCGGGGCCATCAATTGATCAATAACAACCCAAGTGTCGAGTTCCAGTTAGTAACTCCACATGGATCAGCTGTGTCAAAAACAACCCTGGGGACACTTCTTACTATTTCTTGGCCTTTTTTTCCTTCTTCATCAACAGAGATGTGATGGGAAACAACTTCCAACAAGAGACCTGAGATCACACCTCAGCTCTGCTGTTCCCTTGTCCCATGGCTTTGGGAGCCGCCTATCTCTCTGGCCTTTAGTTTCCCCCGTGATGCCATTTTTGCAGTTAGAGGAATTAAGGCCATTTTTAAAAATTTGGTTATAGAGATGGAAGCTTGTACCATTTTCCTGAAAGTAAAAAAAGTGCATTTTAAGTCATTCATTTAAGAAGACCTCTACTTTTTGGCCAAGAAAACAAATTTAAGGTCAATCTTACATAATTTCATTAGACAAGAGTGTGAAGTCACTTGCAAAGAGTACACGAGCTACAGGCTGGAGAGTTGCTTCTCTCCTGTGGGTGGGGAAGACTGTTGCCTGGGGTCATGAGCAGGTAGAGGCTGCCTCCTTCATGGACCAGCAGGACAATGGCCATCACAGCTTTGATTCTCAGGAGCATCCTGGATCACTGGCTTGACCAGGAAGCAGCTGCAGATGCTGCCCTGCCTGCCCGGTGCCTGCTCTCACACAGATGCAGGCTGGGAGGTAGGCGTCCTCCCCTACATCTGCGCCCTGGCACCACAGTGGCCACTGGTTGACTGGCTGGTCACTATATGGCAGGTCTCTGTCCATGTGCACTAGACCGTCACGTCTATGTCTCCCTCTGATGTCTCCCCTGCATTCCTCGTGGTGAACTACTCTTGGACCCGCTACACACTCATTGTCTGGTAAGATCCTTAGAAACTTCCAGGAAAAATAAATAACCCCCAGAGAACCACAGAGGGCGATGACCATCCAGATGCAGCATCTAGAAAAGGCATGCCCAGGCACAAAATAAAGAAACTCTGATGCAATTTCAATACGCTGTGGCGGAGTGAAAGGAGCAGATGTCCTGACTCAGTTTACATCCTCACCAGCAGTGCCCCTTGGGGGACTTACTGGGCTGGGTAAGTCACTGGTAACATGGAAATGATAACGTGTGTGTGGGGGCGGGGGGTCAGTTTGAAGACTAAATGGGATGTTTTGCAAATCATCTGGAATAATTTCTGACACTTCGGGAGTTCTTATAAATGTTAAACCCTTTTCCATAGTTTATTGTCCAAAGAAACCGACAATCTTTGAAGATAAGCAGAGAGACCCTGTTAACAATGCAAAGTGCAAGTTACTTCACTGTAAGAACAAAGTGTTATTAGAATAGAAAAATTAGAGTCTTGGCTAGCTGGTGTGGTTCAGTGGTTGAGCATTGACCTATGAACTAGGAGGTCACGATTCAATTCCTGGTCAGGGCACACGCCTGGATTTTGGGCTCGGTCCTCAGTGTGGGGTATGCAGGAGGGAACAAATCAATGATTCTTTCTCATCTTTGATGTTTCTGTCTCTCTCTCCCTCTCTCTTCCTCTCTGAAATCAATAATGATATAATTTTAAAAAAAGAAAAAAATAGAATCTTGAGGAATGAAGTGTTGGGGATGAAAGACAAAATACAGCACATCGCATGAGTCAAAGGTCTGTGCATCTATGCAGCACAGGGAGTTTAGGCAATAATATTTAGTAACTGGGCCAAGGGGTACTAGACTCATCAGGATGACCACTTCGTAAGCTATATAAATGTCTAATCACTGTGTGGACACCTGAAACTAATATAATATCGTATGTTATTTTTATTTAGGAAACAAACTAATGAGCAACAAAAACAAGAACTCTGGGGTTTGGCAACACTAAGAGCAATGCGTTGCCAGGGAGACAGAAATGAAGGTTTTGTTTGGGTCAGCCGGGTGGGCCTGGGTTATCTGGGGGTGGGGTTAGGAAGGAGATTGGCTCACCTAGAGATAATGCCGTAAAGCTGCCACAGCTAGCCAGGCTCAGCCTTCCCCAGGGGGGACATGGCATGCAGCAGGACATGGAGAGACTGGAAAAGTGGGTTGTCTTGAGTCTCTGAAGCAAAATGTATTAAAAAGTAAGTAGCTCCAAGCTCTCCATCTTTCTCAGTGATCCGGTCACTGCATTTTCGGTGCGTGACCTCTATGATTAATCTTTAATACAGTTTTGGTGAATCATATATAAATTATGCAGTTCCTTTTTTTATTCCAACATAATCACATGAGTAAAACTCTCAGGTCTCCAGTTTTACCATAGTGTTATATAGCTAAGAATTTATCATCTTTTTTCTTTTTTCCCCCATTTCAAACCAACCCCATCGACTTTGGCACTCATAAATTCTTCCTGTTTTAGGACTTGGGAAAAGTATGCTTGATAGAAAATACATATATAATTGTACTTTGTTTTCTGCTTTTCCCTTAAAAATATTCATTAAGAGAATCTTTTAGTTGCTGTTTTAGAAAAACAAAGGAAGGCCACCACCTGCTGAGAACTGCCACATCCCAGGCACTATATTTAGATTTTGACACATCATACACTCAGTTCACACACGCACACACACACATATGAAAAAAGTGAGCAAATATTTCTAAACAAACGAATAACTCATCAGGTTTTTACTTGTTACGCAAAACAGAGTGGTCTTTCTAAAACACAAATCTAATTATTATTGTTGTTTGCAATTCTATACTCAAGATAAAAACCCAAAATTCTTGTGATGACATAGAAATTTGTGACCTAGGTACTCCACCACCAAGAGCAACATCACTGAAGGTAGCAAAGCCTATTCATAGGTTCCTTAAAGGAACTGGAGGAATAAATCACTAAGTAAATGATCAATAAAACTTTCTCTTATTAAGATTAACTTGTCTTGCTCCTCTTGATCCCAGCCCTGGGCATATGTTATTTCCTTTGTCTAAAATGCTCTCCACCTGCCCAGTTCTGTTCCACCTGCCTAGTTCCTGTTTATCTATAATATTTAAACCAGGGTGCTCCGAGGGGCCTGCCCTGAGCTCAGAAGACCACCTAGAGTATGTCTCTTATGCTCAGATGTACTGGCCTCTATAATATTTACACATCTGACTAAAATGACTCATTACTTATCTGCCTCCCACAGGATAGTATAAGCGTTCTGAGTAGAGAGATCTGATGTTACTCATTTCCCCCAGCATCCAGGCTCTTCAGGTAATATGTACCCAAGAAATATTTGTTGAATAAAAGAATCATAGATTTGTGTTTTAAAATCTTGGCCACTTACTTGCAATGCTATCTTGGAAAAATTTCTTTCATTTTTTTCTAATCCTCCATTTCACTACTATAAAATGAAAATAAATAAAATTGCTTAGATCTGGAAACAGCTCAAGTGCCCATCAGTCAATGAATGGATAAAAAAGAGCTGTGGCACATTTACACAATGGACTGCTATGCAGCTATAAAAAAGATGGATCTCTTAACCTTGAGACAGCATGGAGGGACCTGGAGGGTATTTTGCTGAGTGAAACAAGCCAGTCAGAGAAAGACAAGTATTATAGGATCTCACTCTGAAAGAGCGAGGGCTACGCCCTCCATCTTACCCTAGCAGCCATGTGCTCGGCAGGGCTTCTTCCCGGAAGCCCAGGCCTCTGCTAACCATGCCCAGGATTTCTTTGAACTAGCCAGTGACGGTCAAGGGAGGTGCGTGCCATGGATATGACCACATCCTGTGTGGCGGGACCCGACTTGCGCCTGGCCAATCGGCAGGGTCCACGGTCACCTCTCCTCCCCTTACTCCACCCCCTATAAAACTCCTTCCCACCAGGGTAGCCCTCTCTCTGCCACTTGGCTTACCGTTGGGTCAGTGAGTGTGGTCGGGGAGCCGAACTAGTTCGAATAAAAGACTCTCTGCTTTTGCATTGGACTCACTGGCTCCCTGGTGATCTATTGGGGATCTTGAAATCTGGGCATAAGAATTCATATGTGGACTCTAATGAACAAAATAATCTGACAAACAAAATAGACCCAGAGACATGGAAGAATGCAAAGACTGAAGGTTTCTCAGAAGGAAGGGAGCGGGGAGGGAAAAGATCAACCAAAGAACGTATGTGCATGTATGAGTAACCCATGGACACAGACAATAGTGGGGAGAAGGCCCCAGGAGAGGACTACAGGAATGAAGAGGAAGGGGTCACTGAGGTGGGGGGGAGGGGGAGAGTGAGGAGTAAAAGGGGAGTGAGGGGAAAAGGGGGGCATCTGTAATACTTTCAACAATAAAGATAAATTTTTAAAAAGTAAATGAAATTGCTTTTAAAACTGATTTAATGATTGAAAAACAATATATGGGAAGTATCTGTATGTGCTCAGTATATATTAGCTCCTTCTCTTTCCTGCTTATTTTTATACATCTCTGATTTGTACCAACAAAGAGAAAGTAGCTGTCTGCTTTGTAACAACACTCATCAGAAGCACCCATCCACTTTGGCTGATGCATTTTCATGGCATCCAGAATACGCACTACCTGCTGCATCCTCCATCCTAGTGGGTAAAGCGTGTGTTGAAACTAATTACAGTGCTTGGCCCAAAGCACAGAACGTTTCTCTCGGTTACCTTTTCATTATCTTGCCGGTTCCCTTTTAATGAGGACTCCGCACCAGCATACAGAGTGCTGCTCCGACCTACCTGCCGTGCTGATAGGCGAACACTGGGATTTCCCGGAGCCAGATGCCCTTCGCCTCTGACTCCATGACCTAGGAGCAGGGGGCGGCGGTAAATACTTACCCCCGGCCAGGGAGACGGGTGGGAGGGTTGATTTGTAGCATTTGTGGATTTCTTTAGTATAAATATTCCTACTTTGGCCCATTTCAAGCTACCAACATGAACCCAAGGAACAGAGTTGAGGAAAGATAGTTAGGAGTATCCACACGTGCTGTTTCCCTAACACCGACACAGCAACCACCTCGGGAGCACACATCATGGCCGAATGAGGGAAAATAAAATATTTAGGTGATGAGTTTGGAGTGGCTACCAATGTTGTTTTTAATATAAATTTTAGTGAAGATTTATATAATCTACTTTTTAATCATGGCTCTGTTTACCAACCAGGTTACAAAAGTTCTGAAAATTTCATAATTGGATCTTGGCTTCATTATTCTGTTCCCTAGCTCCGCAGTAAAGACTTAGGGATGGTTGTTGAGAGCAATGGGAACAAATATTTAACAAGTTGGTTCTATTCTTCTTCCTATGACATGTAACACAGAGCAAAGAAGAGCAAGTGCGATGACTGAAGCCCACCGCCCCCCAAAAAGTGAGCTTTGAGCTGCTACAGAGGGACAGAGACTGGGAACATGACATGTAACACAGAGCAAAGAAGAGCAAGTGTGATGACTGAAGCCCCCCTGCCCCCTTAAAAGTGAGCATTAAGCTGCTACAGAGGGACAGAGACTGGGAAT
>NW_006293779.1:13148277-13160517 GCF_000327345.1 Myotis davidii | reverse complement strand
CCTAAGAGAATTTGATTAAAAGTTATCAAAATAAAATCACACCATACATTACAGGCTGTATTTAAATGTATAAGAATACACTAATCAGGATTAAATTAAGTTTTGATAAACTGCTTATAATTTAACAACCTTCATGTGCATTTGGACAATCAATGTTATTTTAAAACTTCTGAGCTAAAAATAAACTAAAGTTTGCATCTAATTCAACTTCTTATAATTTCTATAAAAACCAAGGCTGAGAAAAGGGAAACCCTTCTCCCAAGCTCAGTCAGCAGCTCAGAGAGGGCACTGCACTAAGTCTTGATTAATAAGCATAGAATTGCCCATTTACATACATCTCAGGTTTAAGATCAAGTGGCTTGTCTAAGATGACATTGGAGAATATAGCTGAAGTCAAGGTGAAGGTGGAAGGTGAATAGTTTCCTTGTGATCATAAAGTCATCACAGACCTCATACCCCACCCTCTTTTCAGTTACGTTGCTATCATGCCCATGTATTGTTTCTTCCATTGAACAGATATGTATTGTTCGCCTCTCAAGAGCCTGAGATTAGGAAAGATTAGGAAAGAAGTCCTGAGTTGCATTCAAATAGACTTGCCTTTTCTCTTTCCTGAAAGGGAACATCTGCAAATGTCTAAGGTAAGTTAATTAAAAAGAGAGAACTACCAATGTGACAAGAATTACCAGAGAAAGTTCCATACCCGGTTTAATCTTTGCGATGAGTCTTACAGAAGAAAAGGCTTGGGTTGAAATGGAAGAAGACATTCTGGAGGACAAGGACGGCATGCAGAAAGAACCTGGGGTCTGACAATTACGGTGCCGTCCACGGATGAGCCGGTGAGGAAGGGGTGAGGAGAGGGGTGTGTGACGAGGGATCTGGCGGGGGCGGGGCTGCGCAGAAACATCCGCAGAGGACAGACTGTACAGCACCAAGTGCAACCGCGGGAGCCTGGCTCCCCGGCGGGCAACGGGAGTGATCAAAAGGTTATGAGTCTGACGGGATGCACTATTTATGAATTCCCTTAAAGACTGTATGTGAGGTGGGTATTAACAAAGTTTAGAGAAGAGAGGCAGGAAAATGCAATTAAGAGTAAAGATGGAATATACTCCATCCAAGGAGATGGCCTGGGGATTAAGTTAAAACAGAAGGGAAATTCTGGGGAGGGGGGGGGGGCGTCGAACAGTGAAATAGGGGGAAGTCTATTAAGAGAATATGGAGCAGATATAGGGCAACGTAGAGAAGAGGAAAGGAAAGCTGACGTTTGACATTTTGGGAGGTGGATAGACTTTTGAGATTCACACAAAAATAATGGCATACATCTTTTGGAAAGATAATTTATCCAATAAATGTTTCTAATCGTTCACTATTTCCATGCCTACTGTCTTACTGTTCTATGTACTGAATATCCCATTTTATATGAAGAATAACCCACACTTCTGTCCCTTCGATCTGTTTTCTCTTTTCATTCCCGTGGTGAAAGTGGCCGTAAGTAAAAGCCCCCATCTCAACATCTGAGGTCAGGGACTAAGACAATATTCTCTTATCCACTGGGGATATTCTCAGTACCTTACGGAATTAGCTTTCATGAGCTAACTAGGTAATTAACATTTAGTGAATTACTGAACAAGAGCAGGTGAGTGGTTGACGTAAGCTGGCCCTAAATCCATATTTTGCTTATAAAATCCTGCAGGAACATTTCATTGGAATTCATGTTTCAACTGACATTATAGATGCATAGTTAATAAATAGAGCATTTTCCCAAATCAGGAATAGAAATCCCTCCCCCTGCAAGTCCAGACATCGCCGATGAAGGCACCAGAGAAGGACCCAGAGAAAGAGGCAGGAAGATCCACCCTCCACCCTCCAGTCACTGGGCAGACAGAAGCCTCCTAAGTTCCAAGTGCACACAAGGGAGTTGGTTCTGATCCAGAAAGAAGACCCAAAATGTATTGAATGTAAAAGAATAAAGTGTTTATTTGAGAGAATTTGGGCGGCGGGAAAAATAGCTGCCAGCAATGTCAGGGCCAAGCCTACAACTCAAATTCCTGCTACACGTGCCCCTTGAGAACCTGTAATATTTGCTAAATACAATTGCTAGATAGAGAATAATCTTGAACAGCTTCTCTCTTGAACCTCACTCAAAATAAGATGTTCCCCTTGTTCACTTCATAGGGTCCTGACCATGCCAGTAACAGCAGCGTAGGTGCCGAGTCCCCCAGTCCAGTGATCACACGCATTCTCGGTCTTTTCCTCACAACTTTGTTCTGATGGAAAACAATATATTTGGGAAAGCTACCACATTTGTTGTCACCAGCCCCTTCAGTTATTATGAACCCCACCGCATCACTTAGAACCATAAAGCAAGGGAATCTTAGTAATATAAAGAGAGGGGGAAAAGGGCACTTGAATAGGGAGCTCACCACTGATTTTTTACCGCCAGAGCATTTGAGCCCCAGAACACTCCGTTTCATAAGTAAGAATGTGATTAATCAGAAGCTCTGCATTTTAATTTTTAGGGCACCTCCCAGTGCACCATCATGTTAAATTACCATTTCGCCGAGATGCGTTGCATGGATTAAATATGTAGGAGCCTGAGGTCTTTAGGAAGATTAGCTGAAATTTCTGAACTTAAAATAACTCCTGTTATCAAAGCAATGCCTTTTTATGAAAGTTTCTCTCCAATTATTTAAAAGTGAATAATGTGTAAAAGTTTCCAAGTTTCCCAGGCGCATGTCCCTCATGCATAAAGTGTTCTTTAGTTATATGGGTGCATGTTTGTATGTATTCCACTCGTGTTTTATGGAAATAATAAATACCTCCTGTAAGATGAACGCTTTCGTAAAGGCATTCAGGTTATATGACAGAGCTCCGCACGGTCCGGCATGCTTCCTTCCAGGCCAGGCGAACACCAGCGCTGCCTAGGAAATAGCCTGTCACTGCAGCCGTGACTTTCCCTGAGTTCTTGGATTCAGCACCTGTATCATCCATCCCGTTATAGCTCTTCCATACCTCACTTCTTGATTTCTTCCCTCCAACTTGGCTTCACTATTTCAACATATAATCCATAACCTTCCCTGGTCCTTCTAGTTTAAGATGTGAAGCCTTTTAGATACCTGATCCTCCTCCACACTGCCTCCAGGAATGGTGTCCACAACTTATTTTGCCCTAAAGAAACTGACCACATAGTCATCCAGTGTGCCCTGTGGCTGCTCTGCTCTCACCATACGAAGGCACCAGGGAGAGCTCGGCACCAGCTCTGCCCAGCTCTCCTCTCCTAAGGGCTCACCCAGGTCATCAGACGGGTTCCCTCTGTGCATGTGCCATGGAGGCTGTTGACGTTGCCTGGACGTGCACATCTCACAAACAGTAGCTCTCATCATGCCTCGCAGACCCTCGCCCAGGCAATGAAGGCAGACCTGCCTGGACACTTTAGGAAACTTGCAAAACCGCAGGGCCCTCCTGGAATGGCATTCTAGAAGACACATCCCTTGGAGCTGAAGACCTCATCAGATCTTTGTACCCTTTCCGTCATGGTTTCTGCAAGCGAACTCCCAGGTCCTGCTGTGGAAGGTGGGGTTGAAGACAGTCGTTTGGAGATTGGTGTGTGGATTCATGACAAGGTGCCATCTTCCAACAATGTGTGGGTGAGAGCCCAGGGAGATCTCACTGGGGTGAGCTCTTGGCGACTAATGCTGGGCCAGGCCGCCTAAGCTCATCAGAATCATGTTCATTCCAGCCCAGTGTGGGACAGAGGAGACTTAGTGTGGGTTCCCCAGCTTCTCCCACAGGTTTTGACAGCACTCAAAATGGGAAAATGCAGATGTAACTGAAGTCACATCAAAATATTCAAAATGTCATTCAAAATACCAAAGTTTGGTGGGATATTGCTGATAAAATGTCTTCTTTCAGTTATCACATCCTTCCTGGTCTTCGGATTCAAAGTGTTTTGTGCCCTAGCTGGTTTGGCTCCGTGGATAGAGCATTGGCCTGCAGACTGAAGGGTCCGGGATTCCATTCAGGTCAAGGGCACATGCCTGGGTTGCAGGCTCGACCAGTAGGGGGCATGCAGGAGGTAGCCAATTAATGATTATCATCATTGATGTTTCTGTCTATCTCTCCCTCTCCCTTCCTCTCTGAAGTCAATAAAAAAATATATTTTAAAAAACAGTGTCTTGCCAACCTCTACCCACCACCAGCTCACTATCTCCAGAATTATAGAAAACCGAGCACGGCATATTCCACTTCTACCTAACCCTTTACCCTGCTCCCCTCCGCTCAGATCTTACCTCCATATCCATACGCAATATTTTTCTCCCTCATGACTTTTCCCTTTACCAGCCTTTACTGTAGCTAGTGGTTTAATTGTTGTCATTGCCTATGTTAGAATCCACATTTCTGATGGATAGGAGGAAACCTTCAGCTTCGTGAAACTTTATAGTTGAACATGATGCTAATGATCATCTAGTCAGGTCCCACATATTCATAGATGAAAACTCGAGAACAAGACAGAGTGCAGACAAAACCCAAACCCAGTTATCCCCATCCTATCACTCACCATGACGCCTCTCCCTGTCTCCTGCATGGGCGAGAAGGCCCTCAACACACCACTTTGAAATTGTAAGTGAATACTCAATGATTAACTAATTCCTATAAAGAGATATGGATGGTAGGAAATGGACTCCATTCTGTACTTACCACCTCTCTTCCCATTCACGCAGACAACAGAAACCAGACCAATTTCATTACAGTATCTATGGTAATATTTTTAAGTACCAGAGAGCATCAAATAATCAATTGAGCACCTAATTGTGCCAGGCACACAGTAGCTGGTGAATTAGGTTTATCATCTCATTCACTTCTCATCACTACCCTGCAAGTGAAGTGATTATTTCCATTTTACACTCAAATAAACAGAAGCTTAGAACGATTAAGCAAATAAGCAAAAATTGACCCATTCCCTGAGCTTCATCACTCTTCCATCTCTCTCCTTCAGGAAGCTGGCTTATTTGTGCAGAACTGGGTGTGGCAGGGAGGCTAAATGAACATGGCAGGTGAACTCTCAGAAATGTGTTCAGACAATACACGGAGAGTCACCTGAGAGGTCCAGGTGCCCAGGGACCATTAGGAGAGCATTAGCAGCAGTTTGTCCCTCATGCATGGGAGGAGCAAGAGGCAAATCTGTGAGAGGCTCATTCTGACAAGCTAGAGAGGATGCCATCCTATCTATAACTATCAAAAGATGTTCCAGAGCCCTGACTGGTTTTGCTCAGTGGATAGAGCGTCAGCCTGCAGACCCAAGGGTCCCTGGTTCGATTCCGGTCAAGGGCATGTACCTTGGTTGCGGGCATATTTCCAATAGGGAGTGTGCAGGAGGCAGCTGATCCATGTTTCTCTCTCATCAATCTTTCTAACCCTCTATCCCTCTCCCTTCCTCTCTGTAAAAAAATCAATAAAATATATATTAAAAAAAGATGTTCCAGAGATGCTGGATCTAACCAGCACTCCATGAAATGAAGGACAAAAGGAAATGATGAGAGGATGAGCAGTTCTTTGCTCTGAATATCATAATTATGATCAGTTGTATGACTCTGTGTTCTTGGATTTCCCAGGAGTCATTCCCGGTAACTGTGCATTTGCATGATAGGACTCTTCTTAAGGTGGACAAGTAGACTTTTTCCTGAAGAGGCTGTGATCCACTCGTCTTTCTACCCTCCTAGTTCTTGCCAGCTGGGGAGGTTGTAGCGTTGCTGCTTGAACTCGGAAGAACACTGCATTAAGGTAGTAGCTTTTGCTGAGAAAGAGAAGCACTGAACTGGAAGACAGAACTCACTAGACTTAGTGTCAAAAGGAGACCATGGTGGAAGCTGGACGACTGGCACATTGCTTAACCTCTCCATGCCTCAGTTTGTTTGTCTTTAAAATGGGTATTATAATGCTGACTTCACAAGATAGCTTGAGGAAGGTGCCTTGCATATTGCTTAGTGCACTGCTATCTAATAAAACTGAAATTAGTTTTAATAGCATATTTTATGTAATACAATGTGTCCAAAATATTATCTTTTTTTATCAGGCAATTTTGGCAAGGGAACTGACATAACAGTCTGTATTTTTTTAATGTATTCTTTATTGATTTCAGAGAGAGGAGGGGAGAGGGAAAGAAAGGGAGAGGGAGAGGGGATAGAAACATCAGTGATGAGAGAGAATCACACACCCTCTACTGGGGATCAAGCCAAAACCCGGGCATGGGCCCTGACCAGGAATCTGACTGGAATCTAACTGTGACCTCCTGGTTCATAGGTTGACAGTCAACCACTGAACAACACTGGCCAGTCCCAAATCTTATTATTTTTATGTATAGTCACTAGAACCATTGTACTCCATTTCCCAGACCCATACATGGGAAGTGTTTATGGTAATGGTCTGGACAGCACATTCCACAATCTTAGTGGCATTGTCACACATAGGTTTGAAATTGAATTTTCAACAAGTCAACGCGTACAGGGGATGTCCTCAATCTCCTGCCTTTTCCAGTGCCATCAGTAACTTTCAAGTCGTCTCCCCCTCTGATCACAATTCTTTGTCACCTGGAGGCTTCCCTGTGATAGTTCTGACATTGGTTTCCAGTTAGGATTTTAGTTAAAAGTAAAAACAATACGAACAAATACACAACAAGACCAAACCATCCAGGGAGAGTATGCGGAGCAGACACCCTGACCAGCACAGCAGCCTGTGAGGGGCAGGTGGGCATGGGAGGAGGATTCGCCATGAAGATCTTGCTCCATGAGAACCTGCCTGATGTCCCAGAACCACCCAGCCACACAGGCAACAGGAATTCTGCCACATTTTGACAAAAGATTAAACTGGCTGATTCTAATGTAGTGTGTAGATACTGAAAAATGCGGTAACCTCTTCAATATTTCCATCCCAAATGCACAAAGAGAAAGGGGTGACAAATGTGACTGTCACGTGGAGATGATTTATAGGGAACCCCCTGTCTAGCTACTGCCACCCCTCTTTCAATCCAGGAGACAAGAGGGCTTCACATCAGGGCAGAAGACGAGACAACACCCCCATGTGGAGGTCAGACACACTGAAAATGACAAATTAGTGCTCAGATGATGAAAACAGCGCTTGATGAATGGATCAGAAGCATGTTTGCTATCTCTGTGAGGAGCGATGTAGAAAGTTCAGCTCACTTTGGTTTAAATTATGAACAAAAGACCTAATGCTTTACTTAATAAATAAACACTGAATGAAAATCAACTTTCTATTCCAAATTGTGGTTACACTGAAATGGCAGTGGGGAGGGTCCCGCAGGATGGAGAAAGAGAAGACCTGAGTGATAGAAAGACAGATGGAAACAGAAAATTAACTAAAGACACAACATTTCAAACCCACAGATAGGCTTATGTTCACATGTGTTTATATTTAGTTGTGATTTTAATTGTGTTTATATTTATATGTCTACATATATGTGGACATATAAATATAAACACATGCAATTAAAAGCATACACACGCACACACATAGTTTTTGTATGTTTGCTTTGTGTTTAACCTCCTAGAGCAGTGGTTCTCAACCTTCCTAATGCCACGACCCTTTAATACAGTCCCTCATGTTGTGGTGACCCCCAATTTCATTGTTACAAATTGAACATAATTAAAGCATAGTGATTAATCACAAAAACAATATGTAATTATATATGTGTTTTCCCATGGTCTTAAGCGACCCCTGTGAAAGGGTCGTTCGACCCCCAAAGTGGTCACGACCCACAGGTTGAGAACCGCTGTCCTAGAGGGCTAGATCTAGGAGATGAGGGGAGAGTGTCAGCTTCAAAAACACAGAGTGTTCTCACATCCCCTGGGCTCGGATGGCCATGTCCATACCCCTCATGGAACATTTTTACTCCCTAGATCTCATCAATTCTTCCTTCTCTGAACTTCCATTACACTGAGGATCTCATACATGCAAGGCGTTTTCATCAGTTATCATATTCCATAGAGTCTAAGATACTAGTCATTGTAAATTTCACTATTATTTTATTTACCCCAAAGAAAGAAAACCCCTGCCTATTAAACTATATGATTTCTTATCATTTAGAAATCGCCTTTATACCTGACAAAGGAGCCTTTAGCCTGATTTAGAGCTAGAAGTGATGACCAGATGCAGGCCTGTGGCCACGTTCATAACCATGTAGGCAGTGATAACTGAGCCACGGTGGCCAGGTCATGCCTGCAATCTTAAAACTGTGCTAATGGTAAGAGCTTGATTTCAGAGATGTCACAATGTGAATCAATGTGCATCCCCAACTTACTGAAATGTGGAATGTTTCTTCTTTCCTGAACCTCTGAACTTCCTGAGAGTGAGGGAGGTGTTTGGCATAGATGTTTTGCATATACATACATGCCCCTGTGCACCTTTAACATGTGCTGCTTCTCTAGGCACCGTGATGCCATGGAAATCTCTGGGCAGGGAATCACGTACTAGCTCAGAGTCCTTCAGCCAGTTCCACTTCATATTGCTAATGTGTACTTATCTAAAACAGTGTATATAAATCACCCAGGTCGATACCTGGCACGCAGTAAGCATTAACAATTATTAGCTTGTTGGGGAAAAGAACGGATAATAGATTAAGGAGGAGCGGGCAAGTCCCTCTCTCTCCCATCCTCCTCCTGTCACGTGGGGTTGATGTTTCAGGTGCTGAGGGAGCTCAGAGCAGTTGGCTTCCTGCTCCCCAGATTACAGAGGACGGTACTGAAAACATCAGTCAGGCCTGAGCCACCCCTAGACTTTCACCCCAAGCCCACAGGCCACTGTGGCTCTCTTGACGTGATGGGAAGGAAGAACAGAAAGGGATGAACCCAGGAGGAGAGTGGCGTGCCGTCCGCTGATGTGTCCGACGTGTGGGTGAGGGTCCAGCTGGGTCTCGTAGCAAAACCAAGGCCACAGGGAACTCCACGACAGGGTAGAGGAACAAAGAAAGGTCACTTTCTCGGGTGGAAAAAAAATCCACAGCTTTCCTGATGTAATCCAATTTAATGAGGTGTGGAAACCCGGAGCTCTGACAATTTAAAGCAGTTACACCACCAATGACTCCACAGCAAGCCGATCCTATTAGGGCGAGGCCATAAAACACTAACTTGAGAATGTCAGGAGAGCAGAACGCTCTGGCGGCTGCGTCGGGAATTGATGGGAGGCGTGTGGCATTGTCAACACCTGACTCTCCTCGGAGGATAGTTTATGGCACCAGATGCTCCTTTCCCTTTGGGACTGACAGCTGCTGGTGCTACTGTCAAGGTGGGTGGGCACCTGTTTCCATGCGTCCTGCACAGGGCCTTTCAGAATGGGGGGATTGGGGAGGACAATGGAGAGAAGGTCATGTTCCACTGATAAATCGGGCCAGAAGTTCTTATGGAACCTTCTCAGCCGCCCCACCCTCCACTTGGCTGCACTAGAGCCGGGGGGTCTCCATCTGTGGTCCCCAGCAGCATCACCCTGGCATGGGAACTTATTCTAAAAACACCTGAGCCCGGCCAGCGTGGCTCAGTGGTTGAGCATCAACCTAGGAACCTGGAGGTCAGGGTTGGATTCCTGGTTGGGACACATGCCCAGGTTGCAGGCTCAATCCTTAGTGTGGGGCGTGCAGGAGGCAGCCCATCAGTGATTCTCTCTCATCATTGATGTTTCTATCTCCCTCTTCTTTCCTCTCTGAAATGAATAAAAATATATTAAAAAAACAGACAAACATCTGATCCTATATCCCAAGGTTATAGAGTCTCTGGGGGTGGGGCCTAGAAATCGGCCTTTGAATGTAATCCCCAGGGGATTCTGATGCTCACTCAGTTTGTGAACTGATCCAGTGAGATTGAACTTGGCGGGAGACCTCTAGGCCTACTTTCTTTAAATGTGGGGATGGGCTGGTGGTTCCTGTCCACATGCCCAGCATCTCCCTAGGGTCTGACACCACCTCTGCCCTCACGCAGCCGGGGTTTAGGGAGGTGTGGTGCACACATCAAAATCCAGCCCATGACTATCGCAGGTCTGACCTATGGCCGATGGTGGGTCACTGGTACTTCCATGTTTGTGTCCAGTCCCTACCACAGGCCAAGCAGACGCTCCTGGGGCACTGAGGTAGGAGCCAAGCAGACGCTCCTGGGGCACTGAGGTAGGAGCGTCAATAAGGCAGCTAAGGCTCTGGCTCCCTGGGGGCATCTATACAGGAGAGAGAAGACTAACCAGAAACAAAGGGGTGCAGGACCGCTGCCTCTTCCCTGAGACCAAATCCTTTTTCAACAATGCTTTATTTTACAGGTCCTTGCTGAACACTGGCTCTGTGCCAGGCTCTGTGCCCGGTGCTGGGGAAACAGAGGCCCAAGGGGCGGTGCCCTTAGAGGATCTCACAGTTTGGGAAACATATTTACAAACCAGGGGATTTGTGTTTAAACAGAAGGAAGGAAGCCCCCGTCTCCTGGGCCATTCAGCTGACTTGGCAGAAGGGGATGATGGAAGAGGTCATGAGGCACCATGAAATATAACCTGAACTTTGAAGAGAAGGCTCTCGGGGGATGGCAATGTTCTGGCAACAAGATCACTGACCTCCTGTGTCTGAGGAACCCTGTGATGCCCAGACCAGAGCCCCTGTTGTGAACAAAAGACCTAATGCTTGGAGCCATAAACCCCAGGAGTTCCCTTCCTTTGCCATTTACCTTGCAAACCCACCTCCCTAGGACCAAGTCTTGGATCCTCACCTTGGACCTGGCTACCTGCCTCCTGACCTCCCTGATGCTACCTGCTGCGCCCTGAAGTATCTGGCGGGGGGCGGGGGGGTCCACAACCCCCGAGAGGCCTCCCAGGCAACATGCGCATGCACTACCACTGGCTTTCTTACCTCCCTGAAGGCCCGCTCCTATGTGACCTTCCCCCCTCTGGGGTCTCTACAGGGGCAGAGAGAGGTCCAGATGCAGAGGTGAGCTGGTAAACGTTTACCAACAACTCTCCAGGAAAAGAGAAAATCCCGATTTTTAGCACTGGCAAGGTTTTGTGGTGTAGAAGCTCCCATCGTGGCCTATTTCAAGTGACCACAACCGAGGTGGAAGGAGACAAGGACGTTCAGGGCATTCCCGCCTGAGCCGCAGGCACAGAGCTCTGCCCTGGCAGCAGATGCCTTACAGATCAAGTCAGACGAGGACACACAGAGCTGCTGCCTGAGGGAAATGCCTCCATCGGATATTTTCCGAGATGACACGCCTGGCTTGTTTCTGCAGAGGGAGCGGCGATGGGACTGTGGTACCTGAGCAGGGAGTGGTTATAGTCCAGACACTGCACTAAGCAAACGTGTCTTTAAGTCTTTACCCATATTTCCTCAGGTGGTGTTGCTGTGCTGTGCTCATGTTCTCACTGACACAGGCATGAAAGCCTGAATCAGACCTTGACTTTCAGGTTCTGTTACTCAAAAGTCTGGGTGATGTGAGGAGGAAGGGGCAGCTCTGCAGGGGCAGGAAGGAGTCCGTGACAGTCACTGGACATTCACCTCTCGGGAGAGTCCTACAGGGGCTACAATGAATACATTCATCATTGGGCCCATGTGTCCTTGGGGCTATAAATGGCAAACTCTTTCAGATGTTATCAGATTAATTTCATGATAAGAATGAAGGCATGTGATCTCACTCATATGTGGAATCTAATGAACAAAATAAACTGATGAACAAAAGAGATCCAGAGACACAGAAGCATGGAACAGACTGATGAATCTCAGAGGGAAGGCGTGGGTAGGGTATGGGGGTCAGAGATTAACCCAAGAACTGTATGCATATATGCATAACCCATGGCCACAGACAACAGTGTGGTGAGCGGGTGGGAGGCGTTAGTATGGGGTGGAAGGGGTCATTGGGCAGGGGGGAGGACATATGTAATCCTTTATATGCGATCCTTTCAACAATAAAGATAAATTAAAAACAAAGAATGAAGGCACATCTCAGAGAGGCGATGATGCCAACTCATCCGGTTCATTGGCTCTGAGCTCCCTGCAGACAGAGCCAATGTCCCCTTCACACGGCCTCGCTGGGCCTGGACTGTGACAGAGCCAGAAACATGCCATGCCACCACTAACCCCTCTGTCACCGGCGTCCCCGGGAGGTTAAATCCTAGGTGTGTGACATGTGCGCTGCTCCTGGAGCTGGTGAAGGAGAACCAATGCTGGAGAAGTCCAACCAGGCCTTGTCTCCAGCCTGCCCCGCGCCC
>NW_006293779.1:13138387-13147827 GCF_000327345.1 Myotis davidii | reverse complement strand
AGAACAGAAAACATCTGTTCACTTTGCCAAATGCCCTCTGGGGGCAAAACCGCCCTGGTTAGGAACCACTGGCCTAGGGCGGTTCCTGTATGAAAGCAGAGATTATCTGGTAGATCCAACTCTTATTCTATCTCGTGTGCCCACACACCCACTCACCCACTCACACTCTCTCACACTCACACATACCCACTCTCACACTTACACACACACACTCACACTCTCACACACTCACACTCTCACACACGCACGCACACTCACACACACACACACACACCACTCCAGGTGCTATCTCAGGTGCAAATCAAAAGAGAGAGGCCAACTAGAAACAGTGCAGGCACCATATTCTTGACTCGTCTCTCTGGAACCTAACCTAAGCTCAAAGCAGAATAACCCTCCTTGCCCCCCGGGATACTGTAATTGTGACCATCGGCCACCAATCCTCAGCCAGTCCTACAACCACACAGTTCCTGTCGCTCACTTCTCACTCTCCCTCTTCCCATCAGTCATCAATGAGATTCCAGAGTGCTTTATGGATGGACCTCTTACAGCTGCTGCTTTCCCATCATCCCATGCCTCCCAGGAACCTGCTAGACCACACGAAACATTCTTATCTGCTTTACAGATGACAAAACGAAGCACAGGGGAATAGTTCATGCTGCCCAAGGCCCCCATTGGGAATATGCAACCACAAACCGGTGTTAGAAGAATAAACCAACTACAGCAATTTCTATTTGATTCTTCAGAGCCCCCTGGAACCTCAACATCAGTAGCAGTGAAAAGTATTCCCTCTTGCAAAGCCCTAGACCATCAATTTGTCTTAGTATTTATGGATAAAATAAAGGCTGTCCAGCCATTTCATATGCAGAGCCAGTTTAATTTAGGTTGTTTTTTTCTTATATTCTTGCCCATCAACATCGATATTTCTTGGAAATATAAATCCATATATCGGCACTGACTTGTATTCATTCCTAATGGCAAGTTGGAGAAAAATAGCTGAAAAGGCCTCTAATTCATTTTTTAATTATGAAGCCAAAGTGACAGCTCATCGGGAACGTTGTCAAGCCAAGATACAAAGATGATCGAGACTTGGTTGGTTTCTAAAAACATTTCTGGGAAGAAAAAAATTAAAAAGCTTACTCCGAAACACACAAACGCTACACGAGAGGCACAGAGTGGGCGTAGCGAGTTGCTCCAAGTGGGTCAGAAAAACTAGCATTTGCTTGTGTTTGCTTTAGTTTGGCTTGCTGGCCTTGCATGTTTGCGTGTCCACAGAACACACACATCAGTTGCTTCCTAACCAAGGATTTTGGACCTAACTACTGACCTAGGGCTACAGGGAGTGGCGATGACATCCAGAAGCCAGTGCCTTGGATACCTACTTTTACTGCTTCCACGCAGATCAGTCTCGGCCACCGTGCCCAGCACGCGGAGTCTGTCAATTACTGCTGAAAAATAAGGGCCGGTCCAGAAGGGACTCTGGCCTGTGGCAGAGACAATACTCTCGTCTTGGTTAACAAATAGGGGAAATAAAAACGGCCCTGCCTTGGAGAAGTCTGAGCTCCAAGGAGAGAAAACAAGCGCCTGATGGATCGCTGAGCAAGGCTGTGAGTGCAGAAAGGGGGGTGACCTGAGAGGCAGAGGGGGTAAAGGAAGAGCACAGGCGCCCGGGAGGTAGGAGGGGAGCCCTGTACTGTGAGGCTCCCTCCCCACCTCCCTTCGCAGATCCTCTGAAACGCAGGTTACAGGAGACACTCTCAAACCCCGCTTCCAGCCTCAAGCTGGTAGGACGCAAAGACTGGATCACGGCGCCACAACAGCTCAATCTGAAAAGACAGTTTTATAGAAGCCGGGACACACCATTTTTCCATTTTACTTCTTACAAATGCAGGCAAAACACTCACTCGACAGGAGAGAGGCCGAGCCAACTGAAACAAACCCACAGCCCCAAAGGGGAGACCAGTGAAAGGTATGACTTTCTCCGATGTCTGTTAGAGGAGAAGCTGTGGTTGTCCATTGTACTTCACTCCCCAAATATTCCTTTCAGCTTTGGAGTCAAGTTTATAATTGAGAGTTAAGTATATAAAAAGGAGCGAAGGAGGAAGGCAGAAATATTATACCACTGACGAGGTTTTGCCTACCCTAAAAGAATACAAACCTGCCCGTTTAAGAAGCTCTTCTATGAATCTATGTGTAAGTAGGAATAAGTCACAGTCATCAATCTATTGTTTCTCCTAAATGCACACCAAGCTGGACAGTTCCAGAAATGGTGCAAATGTTGCAGGGCGAGGGACACAGGGCAGCCATGGCTTGCAATAGGCCACCAATATCCACAGCAGGATTGTCCTTGGGCCAAACATAAATTTTGGTTTTCTGTGAATAGATTCTGCTGTATGTACAACATAGACAATAACGACATTAACGAGCTCCTCAATTAAGTGAGGTGATTGGCTGAGGTCAGAGGTCAGTGTTGGCAATTTTATTTTATTTTTTTATTATATTTTTTTTAGGTTGTAAAAATATTTTTTTAAAAATTTCTTTATTGGTTAAGGTATTACAAATGTGTCCTCATTTCCCATTGTGTTGGCAATTTTAACCACAACCTCCTGAGCTGACGCCTAAAGATCACTTAACAGCTGCTGTCACTAGCTTTTTCCAGGGGACCATAATAGGTGAGAAGATCAAATTTGAAACCCTTGCCAGGGACTAAAAAATTCCTAGAATATGTATTTTTCTTCCCTTATTTTTTTCTTTCAAAAATGTCTACTGATTCAAGTCATCCTAAATGTGAAATGCTCAGTTATAGAATTTTAGCCAACTCCTTTGACTTTCAGAAATTAGAGCATCTCCATACTTTTAGTCTATAAATATTTTCTCCTTGACATCATTTTTAAAATAACAATTTTATTGAAATATAATTCACACACAACATTCACCTATTTAAAAAAGTACATCTCACTGGTTTTACATATCATAAAATTCCCCTAAAGTGTACAATGCAAAAATTTCCAGAGTTCTGCAATCATCACCAAAGTCAGGTCTAGGCTATTTTTCCCTAAAAAGAAATCCCGTCCCCATTCTCCATCTATTTATCTCTACTCCCTCCCCTTAATCCACTACAGTTACTAATCTACTTTTTATCTCAATGGATTTGCCTATTCTGAGTCAGACAGTAAGTGATCTTTTGTGACTGGCTTCTTTCACTTAGCATTCTTTCAGAAGAAAGCCATTTCATAAGAAAAGGTTATTAGTAACATAGATGTTTCTGTTACTATTTCCTGCCCACAGTCTGTTTATCCATGTTGTAGCATGTACTTACTCCTTTTCTTTGTTGAATGATACTCCACTGTGTGTATATATCATTTTCATTGATCCATTTATCAGTTGATGGACATTTTGATTGTTTCTACTTTTTGACCCCTATTAATAATGCTGCTACAAACATTCAGTTCAAAGTTTTAGTGTAGACATATGTATCCCCATTTCTTGGGCATATCAACAGAAATTGTGGGATCATAGTGCAACTCAGTGTTGAACATTTTAGGGAACTGCCAAACTGTTTTCCAAAGTGGCTGTACCATGTACATGCCCATCAACAGTGTGTATCAGCAGTGGGCAGAAGTTCTGGTTTCTCCACATCTCTGCTAACACTCACGATTATCCCTTTTTTTCTTATAGCCACCCTAGATATATGGTGGTATCACATTGTGGTAAATAGATTTTTAAAATATGAACACTAACAAGGTACTTACTAACAATAGTAATTATTGTTAATGTTTATTGCAGTAGTAATGATGTCAGGAATGTGTTTCAAACTAATGGATGAGAAGAGAAGGAGTTGGGAAGGAAACTATAGGTGAAGCAAGACTGGCCAATCACTGATAATCATTAAAGCTGAGAAACAGGCATGTGGACACTCATTATTCTATTTCCTTGGCTTGCTTACTTATTCATTAGTGTAATTCCCAATAGGTTTAATTAGTCTTTTCACAGATCTGAATTTTTGCTTAAAAAAATACAACACAAAAAAAGATCAGAAATAACAGTACTTGTGGCTAAAGCACTCTCCCCAGGGAACTGGCTTGATGCCTGTTCTGTAGCCTTGGCGAAGGCTGGCGAGAGCTGGAGCACTGGCAGGAAAGTGGGGTCTTGGGGGTGGAGGAGGAGGAGTTCATCTATTTGCAGAGCTGGTGAAACTGTTCCCTTTAGAACAGCTTCTACTTCTCAGCTGGAGGTGCCACAAGCCAAGCCGATGAACATACTCCATGGTCCATAATTGCAAACCACACTATCTCTACATTGCATATTAAAAGTAATAAGGTTGTCCTCCTGTGTGCAAGCACATGGACTTAAATATTTAAAATTGTCTATTAAAAGGTAGGTTTTTAAAAAATACATATGTTTATTGATTTCACAGAGGAAGAGGAAGAGAGAGATAGAAACATCATGATGAGAGAGAATCATAGGTCAGCTGCTTCCTGCACACCCCACACTGGGTATTGAGCCTGCAACCCAGGTATGTGCCTGACTGGAAACTGAATTGTGACCTCCTGGTTCATAGGTTGATGCTCAACCACTGAGCAACACCGGCCAGGCTTTTTTTGTTGTTGTTTAATGCAATGTTATCTTAAGAAATTTGATCATCCTGTCATGAAATGTACCTAGCTTTGGAGAACTGGGCTTATTTAAAATGACAATAGATTCCCTAGTCAATGTCTTATTCAACTCCGATTCATTTTCCTCAAGAAAACACATTTTTATTTTCAGCTGACATATCTTCTCCTTAATGAAGAAAATGGAAACAATATTTGAATTGAATAATTTTTCTTTATATCATCTCTCATTGGATTTCCCTAGTCTATTAAGCCTCTGGAAAAATAATGCTCCGTGAATAATATTCAGGACAGTCATTAGCTTTTCAACTTCTGACTGACATTCACAGATAGCCATGCACTGAGGTTGCCACCCAATACTCACATATGTATCTATTTATGTGAAAGAAAACCTTCCCACTGCTTTTCTATTGTTTGCTCTATTATATTTTATCTTCCTTAATTCTGGTAATAGTACATTAAATTAATTGTGGTTTTAAAAATATTATTTTAGATGGAGAAATAAGAATCTATTCTTTTCTTAAAAAATTTAGTAGTGTTTTCTTGAAAGTTCTCAAAATAACTGCTTAATTAACACAATGATTCACTATTTTGATCTTTTTTAAAAAAAATGTTTTTCACATTTTTTGGAGAAAGATAGAGAGAAAGAGAGAGGGAGGAAAGAGGAAGATTGACTTGTTGTTCCACTTATTCATGCACTCATTGGTTGATTCTTGTATGTACCCTGAGCAGGCATTGAACCCACAACCTCAGTGTATCGGTACAACACTCTAACCAACTGAACTACCCAGCGGGAGAAATTTTTAAATCTTCATTAAGTCAAACCAACTTCTCAATATATTACTTCGCTCACGTTTCTTCTTCCTTTAATGTTGACATTCATCTCTGGGTATTGAGGATTCCATTGGCTCTTTGGTCTAATTTATTCCCAGGTATGACATAGCAAGCCAGAGGTTGTATAAAGACTAATGGAAACTTCTAGAATATTTATATAACCTCACACAACATTATCTGGTTTCCATAAAGCACTATGGCTCAGAGTTGTCAAGTGATTTTGAGAATGTGACAGTCAGCATTGGTCCTAAAATCCAGGACTTCTCATTTCTAGCCGAGGACACAGTCTACTACACCAAGTTGCAATGGATGAATTTATGATAGTGCACACAATTATCAGACAAAAGCCATTTCATAGGAAAAGGTTATTAGCAATGTAGATGTTTCCATTACTATTCCCTGCCCAAGGTCTGTTTGCAACACTAACTAAATTGAAATCAACTAATAAGAAAACTATGTCCCTCAACAAAGTGCAGTTATGTGAAAAGGGAGAAGAAAGAAAAATGAAATAATATACTATTAATCTCAGGACATCTTTCTCACATTTCTCCATACTTCGTTCTATTTGCCTGCTAAATGCATCATTTTCAAAAGTATCCCTTTTCCACACCACTCTCATAGTGTTTGCTTGGTTAGGAGCTGCCCACATCTTCAACTAAATCTGACTGAAGCCTAGCAAGGCCTTAATGTTTATAAGGCACCTACTATCCATTAGGTTCTCCCAGAAAGATACACTGAAGCTCTCATCCCCGGTTCCTCAGATTGTGGTCTTATTTGGGAAGAGACTCTTTACAGAGGCATCAAGGTAAAATTAGGTCAGTAAAATAAGTCCTAATCCAATATGGCTGGTGTCCTTACAAACAGGGGGAAAAATGGAAACACACACACACACACACACACACACACACACACACACACACAGGGAAAGCGCCACATGAAGATGAAGTCGGAGATCAAAGCGATGCTTCTACAAGCCAAAAATGGCCAGCAAAACTCCAGAAACCAGGCTAGAGTCACAGACGGATTCTTCCTCACAGCCCTATAAGGAAACCAACCCTGGCCACACCTAAATCTCAGACTTCCAGCCTCCAGGGCTGACACAAAACACTTCTGTTGTTGAAGTTACCCAGTTTGTGTGACTTTGTTACAACAGACCAAGCAAACTCATACAGTGAGAACTGTGATATTCCTGAATATGTTCATTCCTCCCCAGATGGCTCTTGACCTTCAAGGTTTCCTGGAAGAGCTGTCGTAATAATAAAGGGTAGTCGGTACAGCATTGGGGACCTCAGTCCCCCCAACTTTCTTTTCAGCTCCTGAATGACACTCTGCCTCACACACCGAGTTCCATTCCCTCATCCTCACCTACTCACCAAACTTTTCTACCAGAAGGTCCTACCATCTCATGTAAACCACTAAATCTCATTGTTCTTTTATAAGCCCAATACATGTGAGTGTTTGTTGCTCTCACCCTGAAGACTGATTTCAAAATTGGTAGTTATTCAAAAGAAGTCTACATTGAAAATTCCAATCCTAAAATGTGATGCAGCCTGACCGGCTTGGCTCAGTGGTTGGGCATAGACCTATGAACCAGGCGGTTACAGTTCGATTCCTGGTCAGGGCACATGCCTGAGTTGCAGGCTCGATCCCCAGTGTGGGGCATGCAGGACGCAGCCGACCAATGATTTTCTCTCACCATCAATGTTCCTATCTCGCTCTCCCTCTCCCTTCCTCTCTGAAATCAATTTTTAAAAAATATATTAAAAGAAAAAAGTCATGCATATCTTTCTGAAAGATCACCTTGATGTAAAGCAGTGATGGCAAACCTATGACAAGCATGTCAGAGGTGACACGCGAACTCATTTTTTTGGTTGATTTTTCTTTGTTAAATGACATTTAAATATATAAAATAAATATCAAAAATATAAATCTTTGTTTTACTAAGGTTGCAAATATCAAAAAATTTCTATATGTGACACGGCACCAGAGTTAAGTTAGTTAAGTTAAAATGCTGACACACCGAGCTCAAAAGGTTCGCCATCACTGATATAGAGGGCCAATTGCCATGCACATTCTAACACACAGCACAGTCTCAATAGTTATTTGGTTATTTGTTTATAAGTCTGCTTTTGTTCATTAGATCAACTGCTCAGTCATATTTGTCTCACAGCCTCATGCCTAGCACTTTACAGTGTTCAGGAGTGTTTCCTGATTTAATTAATTAATGTCCTCATGCTGGGTCATTCTGACTCAGAGTAACATTCACCCACTGAGCCTAGTCTGCGCTCTAAAACCTGGGTGGGGTCTGACCTGTTTTCAACATGAGAGACTTTAAGGTATAAAATAACAATTTCATTTCCCAGAGTGTGTCTTTTCATCGTTAAGGAAACACCCTAAGCTCAGGTATTCAAATGTCCTTATAAAAAAATCCCTTACGACATCAATGTTCAGATTCCTCATCATCAGTGCCATTTTTACACGGAATGGCCAAGAGCACTCTCCCTTTCCTACACCCTGCACTTCTATAACTGTGATCTCATATGTTGGATTCTCCCACTCAGTTTTATTTTATGCACTCTTTCTAAAAGCGGATCATGTACATTTATATAGCTTGTACATGCAAACATTACAAAGATCGTCCTATATGTTTCTGCAGGATTGTAACTGTACATTTTATGCCTTCACTGGATTAGTGGTTGACCAGCTTTGAATCCAGTGTTTCTTTCCAGTCAATAAATATACACAGAAGAACCTAGTCAAATTGCCCATCATTTCTAGCACTAAGATTCACTGTGTTTATGGCATTCCTCTATTTTCTGAGGGGGTTGAGGGAGGCAGAGAGAAAGAGAGGGGAAGAGGGAGAACTGTGGAGACGAATGTAAATTATTTCCCTCTTGGAAAGACTATTCTGTCAAATGGTTCCTGACTCTCTCTCCACTTTTCAAGCACTTAATCCCTTGAAGTCAAATGGGTTCTTTCTTCAGAGCTACATGTTGTTTCCCACAATGCAATTAATAATCTGTCACTGAGAAAGAATATTGATCCTAGGAAGGACACCGATTTAATTGTCTGTAGCCAATTGCATAGAAATGTGATGAAATTCTATTCACTAAACTTTAATCTCTTCATGTTAGATAAGTCTGCTTTTCTTTCCTTAAAAAAATAAAAGAGATTCTCTCTGCCTGTTATATGGAGAAGGGACATGTGAAATCACCTGTAGGGTTACACCTCTCCATTAGAACCTGCTGTCCTCCTGTCAAAGAGACAGATAAAACCCATTAAGGCTTTCTGAGAACTGTTATATTGTATGAAAGTAGAAAAGAGTTCATAAAGTTGCTAGCTATCGCTAATCGAATTCTACCAGTATGGAGATGTTATAGCAGTTATAAGGTTTGTCAAAGATCATTATACCTAAATGGATCCATCCACTCATTCATTCCTGCAATTACAAAAAGATTCAGCACTGTGCTCATAATGCGAGACATACAAAGATTAGCCAGACACTGATTATATCCTCAAAAAAGCCACAGTCAATTACAGAAGGCAAGAGCATATACATTTAAATAAGATGATGCAAGGAAGATCCTATCTGTGCTTGCAGACTTGGTCAGGTGCAAGTGTCAAAGTTGCTATGAAAGTAGAATAGTTTTTGAATAATTGATAATGTAGGAGACCATTCCAGGATGGAAGGAATAAATTCTCCCAGGCAAGAAATCAAGAAACTCACGATAGAAATATGAAGTTTTTTCCCATCAGTATAAGAAACCCACGGTGTTGAGTAGTGGGATACGACAGTCATGCATGAATCACATCTGCACGCCAACATGAAGAGGGAGGAGATGGGGTGCTAATCAGGGCATCTGAGTCAGGAAGCGGCATAACAGAATCCTGAGAAATCACCTGCGTCTACTCTCATGCGTAACACCAGGCAAAATAGCAAGCTCTTTAAAACGCTATTTAGAGACTGCATTAGTGAAAAGCAAATCGGAATTTTTC
>NW_006293779.1:13135735-13138351 GCF_000327345.1 Myotis davidii | reverse complement strand
TCATCTCAAATGTCAAGTTCTCCTCGGGTCCCTAGAGACAATGTCTTCAATCCCTAATTCACTTCCTGAGCATTTTGTTCATTCTCTATTCTAGCACTTTCCACATGGTCTTCTAATTACCTATTGTGTGTCCTTGCCCCCCCCACCTACACACCAGGAGGAGGGAAGCACACTTTATTTCTTTATTTTGAGAGCCTCACACCGTGCCTTGGGTAGATAGTAAGTAGCTGGTGGTATGGCTGGCCAGGACCCCTCCAAATACCTCCACTCCACTTCACTCTGTCCTAACATCACTGAGGTTAGAGGCAGAAGGAACATTACTCACTGATTTTGCTCTCCACCCACAGCCAAATTTTCATTTTCTCTCAGAAATCAACATGATCAACATCCCTGCTTTGATCATCTACTGCAGTCACAAAAACCTATTTCAGAATAATTTTGCAATATTACCTCCTCTTCCACAAGCTAAGGGCATATGCAAATTTGAGTTTAAATTAGATACTTTGGATGAAAGTTTTCTACAGCATAAAGGCCAATTGAATTTGCTTGGCATGTTTCTGATCTAAAAGAAGCTGGGCAGTTTCATTGGACTTCCAGGGACTGCCTCCATCCATATATCTGAACAAGTCACTTCACCCTATATGTGGGCATGGACAAACACCCTGGACACATCAGGAAAGAAGAGGATGGTAATGCTGACCTCTATCTCCCCAATTAACTGATTTATTATTCCATTCATTTAGCGAACATTTCTTAACCATCCAATGAGTGATAGGCACTGTGCTATAGCTAGGGATATAAAAACTATATAGACATAGTCCCAGTCTGGTCAATAGATCTAAAATTTAGAGTAGGAAGAAAGACCTGTGCATACATGGTTACAGCTCAATTTAAGAAAAGCCTTCATAATAAGTGCTTGGAGTGGAGTAAGCTGAGATAGAGAGGGAATTCCTATTGGATTTTGAAGAATGCATACCATTGGAAATATAGTTAACATAGATGCCATAAGGGACTTGGACTTAATCCTGAAAGCATTGAAGGGTTTTTAAAAGAAGGGGCATTATCTTTAGAAAGATCCCTCTGGTGGAAATGTAGAATTTAGGGATGTCAGGGTGACCAAGTGGAGAGCAATTAGAAGGAATTTCCATAATCTACATGATAAATAATGGTGGTCTGGAATTAGAATGTCAGAAAGTTACTGGTTAAAAAGGAAAATCTTCAAAACTATTTAGGAGTAAGAATCTAGTGGACACTGTTCTGGTTGAATGTCAACAGTGAGCAGAACGAGTCATTACGGTGCTTCTGGTATTTCTAGTCGGCACTGAAATATAAGGTAAAGGAAAACTTAAGCTAATGATAATTCAGGTGAGCTGAAGGCAGTAGAGCCAGAGAGAAGCCAAATGATTGGCAAGAAAAAAGCTTAGTCCTTCAAGGGGCCAGGAGAGAAATGAAGTTAAAAGTAGAAATAAAATCATGAAGCAAAAAGCTTATGCAACCAGAGCAACAGGAGATGGGAAAAAGAAACAGATCAGGAAAGCCAGTTCTTCACCAAAGCTGTGAATAATGAGAAGATGTGAAGAGTCTGTTTTTATGTGATACTGACTGTGTGAAAGCGAAGATCTCAGTTCTCATGAGCAGGCCCACCTTTCCCATCTGTCTCCCAGATCAAGACCGAGGGAGGCCTCCTGTTGAGCGCAGAGACTCAGGTCTGGTTCTAATTGGTGGATTAATCTCATCAGAGAAGATCCGGGATTGAATAATTCCTAAGAGTTGGGGGGTTAAGTCAGCTTGATTTTAAAATATAGTTTTTAATGATTTCAGAGAGGAAAGGAGAGGGAGAGAGATAGAAATATAAGTGATAACAGAGAATCATTGATCGGCTGCCTCCTGCACAACCCACACTGGGGATCAAGCCTGCAACCTAGGCATATGCCCTGACTGGGATTTGAACCATGACCTTCTGGTTCATAGGTTGACGCTCAACCACTGAGCCATGCCAGCCGGGCAGTAAGCTTGATTTTAGATGATTATCCATAGGTAGTAAACCCCAGAGACTAAGGCAAACCATTTCCAGAAACCAGCTTCATTTCCAGTAAGTAACACAGTAGCTGGGTACATGCCTAGTGAGCCCAGGGCTCATGACTGGAGCTGAGGATTCCAAATCTGAAAGGACAGCCGTTTTAATATCATGGCCATGTTGTTTAAGATGATGGACAAAGAGCTGTAGCACCGGATGCTGTCTAACTAGCCATTTCATAACTCACCTTTGTAACATTTAAGATGGCCACTCATTTTCACTGACTCAGTTTGCTCATCTGTTAATGGGAATAAGAAGGCACAAACTTTGAACTGTAGCCAAAATAAAATGAGATCTAAAGGACCTACTACAATGCCTCATATATAGTGAGTATTCAGTGCTGATGACTAGTACAATTAGCCTTCTGTATGGGCAGGTTTAAATCCACAGATTCAACCAATCATGGATCAAAACATTTGAATAAAAAAGTCACATGGTTGCCGACATTTACTATGGAGTTAGGCCTATGATGGTTGTATTTGTACCAAAAAAAATGTACAGACATTTTTTTCTTATAATTATTCCCTAAACAATACAGG
>NW_006293779.1:13132449-13135640 GCF_000327345.1 Myotis davidii | reverse complement strand
GGCCCTGTGGCTCCTCCTCCATACCCACCCCTCCCCATCATACTATTGCCAAGGATATACGATCTGTGCCCATATCCCAAATGTATAATTACCCTGGAACCCAAGGCTTATAAGACTACCCAGCTATTATAGTATACAGTCAGCCCTCTGTATCCACTGATTTTGTATCCCTGGATTCAACCAACTACATATTTAAAACATTCGGGGGGGGGGGGGGGAAAACAGTTATGTTGTTGCTGACATGTACTATGTAGTTAGCCATGTGATGGTTACGTCTGTACTAAACAAAATGTACAGACATTTTTTTCTTATAATTATTCCCTAAACAATACAGTATAACAACTATTTACATAGCATTTCCATTGAATTTGGTATTATAAGTAATCTATGAATAATGAGAAGACTTGACGAGTCTGTTTTTATGTGATTTAACATGTATGGGAGGATATGCGTAAGGGTAATATGCATATACCATACCAGTTTATATGAGACTTGAGCATTCATGGATTTTGGAATCTTCCGGGGGTGTGGAGCCAATCCCCCACAGATATGCAAGGACCACTGTATTCTTCTTGACCAACTGTTCCTTCTGCTTTACTACACTTTCTATATGAATTGGTCTAGGCATGGGTGCTGGGATGAGCCTCCCACAGGAACGGTTAATGGAGAGGGATATGGAAAGATGGGACAAGAAAGAAAAGCCAAGGAAACTGATCATGAGCTGACCAAATCAGAATTTTCAAATAAATGTTTTCACTAAATGAATATGGATTTGCTCTAAAAAGAGCAATGACCAGGGCAGAAAGTCACTCACCAATGCTGGCGGGGGTTCTAGTGATGCAAAATCCCCTGAACTGTGTCTGTGCCAACAGAGGAGACTGAGAATGGCCACAGCTGGCCGGTGGCACCATCCGCTCACCAAACAGCCAGAGATGGAGCAGTTCCTCACATTTCCATGGACAGCTAATTGCTAAAGTAGCAGCTTGCTCAAAAGATGGAAACATTCTTTAGATGCAAGCTGTGTAATGAGGGAGTTGCTTGACTAAGCAAATTTTGAGTTAATGGAAAACAGACCCTTCTGTCACCACGAGCAGCGTCTGCCTGTGTTGAGATTAAATTGTGTATATTGCTGACTGCCCTACATTTTTGCATCAAAAAGGGAGCAGAGATGACATTTGCAGTAATTTGGCTAAGGGCTATAGCAAGCTAATTAGAAGTGTTCAGTGCTACCAGTTCACAAAATTGTATTGAGGCAATTGCTCTTAAAAAATTCAATTCTGAAAATGCAATAAGCAAACCCACGAACTGGCAGATAACACGTGTTCTGAGGATAAGTATTAGGAGAAAAAGCACAAAAAGATTGGGGCCCCCAAGGCAGTGATGATGGAGCCCCTGTGTTCTTAGATGCAGAATACCCTGCCAGGGCCTCCTGGTTCCTGGCTTTTTATTTTTATTTTTATATTTTATTGTCTTTTTACAGAGAGAAAGGTAGAGAGATAGAGAGTTAGAAACATCGATGAGAGCGAAACATCGATCAGCTGCCTCCTGCACACTCCCTACTGGGGATGTGCCTGCAACCAAGGTACGTGCCCTTGACTGGAATCAAACCTGGGACTCTTCAGTTTGCAGGCCGATGCTCTATCCACTGAGCCAAACCAGTTAGGGAAGTTCCTGGCTTCTTGAGCCCCATCTACACAGGGGTTTTAATCCTCTTCCTACTCCATGCCTCTCTCCTTGCCCCCCCCCCCCACCTCTCTTTCCGGGACAGTGGTTCCTGAACTTCAGGTAGAGCACATGACAATGACCTAGAAGGCTTGTAAAATGCTCAACCTCTAAATATGTTTCTTTTCCTTTTTTCATTATTCAAAATATGACTTCAAATGTCTACTCTGTGCCAGGCACTACCTTCTAATATTTTGAGTTCCTTTTAAGAAAGACCATTCCAACTTTGTCATGCCAGCCCTGGATGTTGTCGGGTATGGAATGGATATGCAGTCGCTGTGAACTGATGTTTTCTCTGTGCCAATGGTTCTCAAAGTGTGCATCAAAGCAAACACAGGAAACCGGTAAAACTGAGCAGTGCTGAGCCCTGTCCCAGATCCACCACATTAGAATCTCTAGGGTGAGATCCAGGGATAGATGGTTTAAAAGCTTTCCAGAGCCCTAGCTGGTGTGGCTCAGTGGACAGAGCGTCGGCCTGTGGGCCCAGGGTCCTGGGTTCAATTCCAGTCAAGGGCATGTACCTTGTTTGCAGGCTCCTCCCTGGCCCAGGCCCCGGTAGGGGCACATGCAGGAGGCAACCAATCGATGTGTTTCTCTCACGTCGATATTCTCTGTCTTTCCCTCTGTCTTTCACTCTCTCTAAAGATCAATGGAAAAATATCCTCTGGTGAGGATTAAAATAATAATAGTAATAATAATAATAATAAATAAAAGCTTCCCAGACGCTTTGATACATAGTGAGGTTTGAGATACACTATGCTGTATCACTGGCTCTGCTCAAGAATGAAATACTGTAATTACCGGGATCCATCCCACATATACATTTAAGCAAGAAGGTAGGGTGGCTAAATAAATAAATAAATAAAATGCACCGCCTCTATTTTGCTGCCTATTGTTTAAAGACAACCTGCCTACGGGGCAGGGTATTATTGCACATGAGCAGCAGGATCACTAGCGAGCTAATCCAACCCCGAGCAGCTGACCTAATGTAGGTAAATGTTTCATATAATCTTGGACCAAGTGATGACAAATGATCAGTTTAAAGGGCTTAAGAAGGCTGCATTTTTCAATCCTTTCATAATTAAAAAAGAAGGAATTCTTGCCATTTGCAATAGCATGGATGGAACTGGAGAGCATTATGCTAAGTGAAATAAGCCAGTCAGAGAAGGATAAATACCACATGATCTCACTCATTTGAGGACTATAGAGAACAACATAGACTGATGAACAGGACAGATCCAGAGACAGAGAAGCAGCGATCAGACTGTCAATCCCCAGAGGGAAAGTAGGGGAAGGTGGGGGTAAGGCGGGCAGATAGATCAACCAAAGGACTTGTATGCATAAATATAAGCATAAGTGATGGATGTGGACACAGGGGGTGAGGATGAGGGAAGTATTGGGGTGATGAGGGGACATTGGGAGGATAAGGACACATTTGTAATATCTTATTCAATAAAGGGAAAAACATT
>NW_006293779.1:13116086-13130405 GCF_000327345.1 Myotis davidii | reverse complement strand
CAGAGAAAGATAAATACCACATGATCTCACTCATTTGTGGATTATAGAGAACAACATAGACTGATGAACAGGGACAGATCCAAAGACAGAGAAACAGCGATCAGACTATCAATCCCCAGAAGGAAAGTAGGGGAGGGTGGGGGTAAGAGGAAGTGATCAGCCAAAGGACTTGTATGCATGCATATAAGCCAAACCAATGGACACAGACAACAGGGGCATGAGAGCATGAGTGTGTGGGGGGGAAGTTGGGGGTTAATGGTGGGATGAGGACACATTTGTAATACCTTAACCAATAAAGAAATTAAAGATTAAAAAAAAAAGACACCAGTTTAGCAATTATCCACCTGGTTCTACCTTGGCATTGCCAAGGAGAAATTTTCAAGGCCCCACCTGAATGCTGATTAGGAAAGCCTTGTGTGGCTGGTAGGAATCTGTTTTTAAATCATCCCAGATTGTCTAATGTGTAGCTGGTTTGAGAGCAAGCAGCAAGTCTACCCATCAATGACCTATTCTCTTTTCCTTTCTATTTTTTTTTTTTGTCCAGTAAGTAAAAGGTGACCTTTACACACAGGACTGCTGCTTACAAATTCTTCCCACTAAAAATAATACTCTCAATGGACCAAGAAAAGGCCCCAAAAGGATTTTTGAGATCCTTCAAAGGATGCTATTTCTATGGAACATTAGGACACCTCTTCATTCTAACCTAAGAAAATATTACACCCCCATTTGCTCATGTCAGTGGTTTGCTTCCACAGTGGCTTCTGGTCCTTTTCTACTGATTGACAAGTTCTTAGAACCAGGAACTTCCTTCATCATTCAACCAATTGCCTAATACAGTCACTGCTTACGACTATTGGCTAAAGTCGTTTGTGTGATCCGTCATGACAAATTAGCGTGGAGTGGACAGGTCTGTAGATGCTGTGGGATGAGGTCAGAGGAAAGAGGATGGGGCAGTGCCAGAGGCAGGGTCCATTCTGCCTCTGACATGGAAACGCCCAGCTCCACTCAGTTGGCTGTTGACCACTTGCTTCATGTAATTAAAGTGTCTCTGGGGGAAATACCAGTTGGGGGTAGAGAGTTTACATGCTGGTGTTCTCTCACCTGCCCTGGGGCCTGAGAGAGTCACCTGGCTGCCTTATTAAAAGGAGAGAACAAGAGTGACCCCCTGGTCTCCTCACACTTTGGTATTTATGTGTCAGCACATACGCGATAGGACAAACTCTGAAAGGATGCATTCAATGTGTTTCCTCCCTAGGATAGAGCATGATAGTGTTTACTGTTTTCACATGCTTCTTGGTGAGTCTTGCATTGTACCAGATAGCTTAATACAAATTCAGTGCCTGAGTTCATATAATTCAATAAATATTCTTAAATAGCTCCTGTAGCCTTTTAAATTACTGTTATGAATTAGACTTTCAAGCGTACAGAAAATGAAGTTGTCACCTTCATGTAATTGCACAATTTAGTGGATAAATTGCATAATTTGTCAGTCAAAAGACCTTGATTGCAACCATTTGCAGCCACAGGTTGACTTTATTATGCAGGGCACCGTTCCTATCTGAGCCTCGGTTTCCTTATCCATGAAATAGAAAATTCAGCACATCCTACCTCACTTAATTGTTGTGAGATATAGTGATGATATAGCTCTCACACATCAATCCGGCCGCCTGATAAATATTAGCTACTACAGTGACTAACACCCTTAGTAACTTCACAGTGACGGCAAATAATAGTTTGGTTTTATAGGTGAATTTGCTAAGAATAATGATATTGCAAGGAAAGGTCCAAGTAAGAGATAAACAATTCTCACCTCTCATAAAGGCAGTTATTTTAAGATTAAAGGAGAGAGAGAAAAAGCCGTGCACACCATGTCTCAGAAGGGTTAGCACAATTAACTCCTACCACGTAAAAGAGCTTCCAATCCCCGACGCCTTCACACCTGCCTTTCACAATGGCGAAATGATTAGGCAAGTCCAACCTTTTGTCTGAGGATACAGCTCCTCCGTGGAAAAGCCAAAAATACAACTAGAACCATTATAACCTCTGGATTATGTGTGCCAAGTGCTTTGTGTTTGGAAACGGTGCCCTTGAGGTGTGAAGGGGAGTGGATTGCCGGCCCAAACACCAGGAGGATCCGAGTTCTCCAAGCCAGTCCGCTTCGCACTGTGCCCAAGGGCACACCATGTCCTTCCTGAGCCACATTTCAGTTCCTCCGTCTCCCACACTCACCCACGTGCAGGGAGCTGAGGGACAGCATCGGGAAAGGGCTGAGTTGATTCCTGGACAGTACAGGTCCTCACCTCCCAGTGTCCCCACCCAGGGAGACCAGAGGCAAGTCCAAGGCTATCTTCCTCGTGTCTGTGAAGCCCAGACCAGGCTGAGCCAGCAGCCCCGTGTGCGCCGCACTGAGTCCTGCCCCCGCCTCCTGAACCTTTCTTTGTCCAAGGGGCCTCCCAACTTAGAGGCCGGTTCTTCCCCCAGTGTCCACTTCCAGGATGACTCAAACCCTTTCAAGGTCAAGTGTATGTCTCCAAGGCTCTCACTGGACTTAAAGTAAGAAACCCCATGAGCAGTGCTCAATATGTATGTGTGGGTGGATGAGCCAAAACTGAAAAGCAAGATTAAATGAGGAAGCTACTTTGCTAGATAATAAGTATGTGAAATTGAGCCACTAAAGCCCTGTGTTCCTTCGTTTACTCTTCTTTAAAATGTGCTATCCTCCCCAAATGAGTCTGTGTTGCTTTCCAATAGCTGCTGCGGCAAATCACTGCACATTTCGTGGTTTAAAGCCACACAAATATATATCCCCACAGTTCTAGAAGCCAGAAGGCCAAAATCAAGGTATCAGTGGGAGTCCCCCACCTCATCAGAATTCTGTGAGGATTATACAGATATAACGGGTGATGGTAACGGATTACCTTTCATTTCATGCCTACGACCAGGATGGATACAAGACCAAGTATTATTTTTTTCTCCCAGTCACCTGAGTCTAAATCACCTCTCTTTCTGATCACTGGGTTCTATAAGCACCTGCCTCTCCCTGTGGGCATGGGATAGGAAGAAGAGAGAAATTGTTTTTGCCCCAGAGTGTAGAATAGCCTCCTGTCCTCACACTATTTTCTGATTTAGAGCATTAACCCTGTTTGACATTCCCGCTTGTCTTATTCCATTAGTCATCTAATGGACCCCGAGTGTCTGCAACAGGAGGACGCGGGGCCCATTTAGAAGCAGGAGCTGCTCCAGGAAACTTATATGCATAAAAGCAAAGCCCATGGACACAGACAATAGTGCCATGAACGCTTGCGGGGGGCAGGGCGGGTGTATAAGATAGAAGGGGGTCAATGGGAAATAAAAAACAACAAAGGAGACATCTGTAATACTTTCAACTATAAAGATAAATTTAAAAAATAAAATAAAAACAGGCCCAGCTGGTGTGGCTCAGTGGTTGGGCATCAGCCTATGAACCAGGAGGTCACGGTTAGATTCCCAGTCAGGGCACATGCCTGGATTGTGGGCTGAATCCCCAGTAGGAGGCATACAGGAGGCAGCCGATCAATTGATGTTTCTCATCATTGATGTTTCTCCCCCTCTCCCTTCCTCTCTTAACTCAATAAAAATACATTATGTATCCATAAATACATACATAACTAAATAAAAAGCAGGAGCTGAGTTCAATGCTTTCCAGATGACTTCCAATGTCTCAGATCCTACTTCTCTTCCCAAACTCTCTTCATTGTGAGCGCCTCTCATGATGATGTCAGGTGGAAACTTAGCTTTCAACTTCTCGACTCAATGATTGAAATGTTTGTATCTGTTGCAGTTTAAGCGGGAACAAACCTTTTTCCTGAATGAAGACAGAACGTATTCTCCTCTTTGTTCATAATTGTGCAGACACCTCTCACAGCTATTTGTGCAGTCTGAAGACTCTATCCTGTGATTTCCATGAACTCCCCAGAGATCTGGTTTGATTTTTCATAAGTACAGGAATCAATATAATAGGAAAAGGCTTAAATTTTAGCTAAAAAAATTCAAATCACCTGAGTGGCTAAATAATTATGAAATCACTGACTATAGACCTAGAGTTGTTTGTTAAAGATGATGCTTGTTATAGGTTGAATCGTATCTCCATAAAATGTGATGAAATCCTAACCCTCAGTGGCTCAGAATGGACCCCAGTTAGAAACGGGGTTGCTGCAGATGTAAGTAGTTAAGATGAAGGCATTTGGGTGGTTCCTAATCCAATGTGACTACAGTCCTCATAGGGACACAGAAACAGACATGCACAGAGGGAAGACAATGTGAAGATCCAGTGCAAAAGGAAGGCCACTTGACAACAGAAGCAAGGATTGGAGTGATACATCCTCAAGGAATAGCTGCCAACACCAGAAGCTGGAGATGCATGGACAGGGTCCCCCTACAGCCAGTGCAGAGAGCAGCCAACATCCGGATCTCTGCCTTCTAACCACAGAACTGTGAGACACTGCATTCCTATTGGTTTAGAACACCTAGCTTTGGGAACCTTGTATGACAGCCCTAGGAAACTAACACAATGGTTAATGCACTGATAATTTTCAGAACAAAACTGAACAAATGTTCCCTCTGTCTATGGAAAATAATGATAATAACAGAGATGATGAGATAGCAGCAGTAGTAGCTATGGTGATAGCAGTAAGAGTAGCAATACCAGCATTTATAAAATTCTTGTTTGTGCCAGTTGCTACCTAGATACTTCATTATATTTTCACACACACACACACACACACACACACACACACACACACACACACACCACTGAATCTCATGTTAAGAAGAGCTTGCAAAATTCCAAAGTTGTTTAGTGCCAGGGCAGGATTTGAGCCCAAAGCCTTATCTCCCAACTAGCCCACTCAATTTATCCCCCTCCAAAAATAAATATTTGTTAACTGACTTATTTCCAAGTCATTTAAAGACATGTACGTTTCCATTTCATTACAGCTTTTATCTGTGAACAAAGTAAAAACTATGATCTTGTAATTTGGTGAGCAAGCACAGGGAAAAAGTTAACTTTTTTTGAGCACTTAACTCCTTGAAAGCCCATTGGATCTGAATATAATGTATCATTTCATCCTCACAAGTAAGAGCTGGTGCAGCATTTCAATATTCACTGCCATGAGAAGACTCGGGCACAGAGGGAACGAGATTGCTGTTTTCATCCTGATGATGAAGTGAACAGAACTGGGTTCCTGTACGCTGTTAAGTGGGGCTGTTTTAGCTGCAAGAACACTAAACCGTGAAGATTCATGGTGCCGAATTCTGGCCCTTGAGTTGGCTGCACATAAACCTATCGAATCTCTATTTCCTAAACCATAAAATGGTGACAATGCCAATTTCTCTCCATACCTTTCAGAACTGTTATGAGACTTGGATGCAATAATGTTTGGGGACCTGCTATACACTCTATAACATATATCAACTTAAAGTAATTTTATTTAGAATGAAAAAGAATGGAAAAAGAAGGGAGGGGGTTCCCGTGAGTTCCAGGGGCATCACAGACATTTTCCCATTTAATCTTCACAGCAAGCCACCAGCTTTTTCTCTAGGCAAGCAGAACCCAGATGAGGCCAGTGCTAGGACCAACAGCACATACCGAATAAGTAGGAAAAGGAGATATCTGGGGGAGAGAGTAGTGAGAAAAGACAGCCACAATCCCTTGTCCTTACAGAGCTGACAGTCCAATTAGATAGAGAAACATTAATCACCAAATCAAATATAAAATTACAATGGTACCATAAGATGTGGGGTGATGTTCTTCCCCACTGGCCTCTCTGGGGAGCTGTGAGAGCACCTACTGAGGAGGGGAATGGAAACCATGAATTTGGTCTTTCTAGACTCAGAGGAAACACAGCCTCTCTGGAATGAGGGGGTGGTTCTGCAATCCCAGATCACACACCACACAGGCTGAATAGCTGCAGAGGCAGCTGGTATGGGTGAGGGTGGAGAGAAGAGCCTTCTCTGCCCTTCACTGGGATTGCAGCTCCTTTTCCTTCTTTCTTTTGCTTAGTAATCATCTCATGCTGCGGGGTCTGTGCTAACATGAGTGACTTCCCATCTGGCGTGGAAGAGCTCTTCCCGTCAATTTTTCTTTCCTTCTTCCCTTCCTAGGATGCCTGCTACATATCTAACATGGATGTGGAATGGCTCATGAGGGTATCTATGCCCAGTTAAAGCTCTGCTCCTCTTTACATATCCCATTGGCTGGCTTAATGGTTTGTTTATGAGTTATTATTTGGTACCTTTGTTTTTGACCACCTCTGGCAAAGTGTTAGAAAGAAGGTAGAGCAAGCCGTGCCTGTTCTGTTTCAAAAGTCTCTTAGCAATCCCGAGTGATGATTGTGCCCATAGACCTATCAACCAGGAGTCTAACAATCTGATGAACTCACAAATGTTCAGTGAGGTTGCAGAGGAGATATAAACCGTTTTCCCTTACGACATCCAGAAGCCTGTGGCATACGAGGATTGCTGACTCCTAAGGTTGCTCCAGACTCACTTATTACTGATCATTCAGCTAACAAATATGGGAAGAAGCATACCAACATATTTAAGCTTCTGTTTTTACTGTTTTAGGACCAGATTCTTCCCTTATACCATAATTTTTGTATCTCTTTGTTGATAATAGTTTTATTAAAGAGAGGGGCAAGCTAATTAAGAAATAGCTAAAAAACAACAACAAAACACAGCATCAAATATTTTATTATTTTTGTGACTAAAGTCAAAATTTTAAGGCAGATCAGTGAGTAGAAATAACACTGGCCTGATTCAGAAAGTCTCAGTTCTCTCCGTGACTTTGCTAACTGTTATCTTTGCAACATAAAACAAGACATTTATAACTGTCTTGTCTTCCTCTTTAGCTGACCATGCTTATGAAATTAAGTGTTATGTAATAAAGTGCTCTTTAAACTTTAAAATATGCAAACATGAGTGATTATTAATAAAGAGCTTATCATACTGTAGAACTGGTCTGCTCCCCTGTCCAATACATCAGGACCTCCAATTTCACATCTATAAAAAGGTGCTTGTAAAATATCTTCTAATTCTAACATTACATCATTCTAAGTGGGTTGGACATTTCATCCAAGATATTTTAAAAGGAATAAAGCACTTTCCCAACCAAATAACTTTTGGAAAGAGAACACTTCGAACCTTCCTTATGAGTCATTTCACAGTTGGGGGACACCTGCTAATTTTATTTTCAACCAGCACCAATCAATCACTGAAGGAAGGAAGCTACCTGAGTTGGAACTTCTAAAGAGCCTTAAATTAACAATGCAGCCTAGCAGAAAAATGCCTCCAGTTTAAGGAAAGTGCTCATTTCCATAAAATTTGGACGTTCAAACTGTTCACTAAGTTGATAGCAGTTACGAGGCAAATTCAGTTGAATAATTTGCCAGGGAAGCATATAAATGGTAGATTAGGACTACTTCCTTCAAGAGAAGCATAATCAGCCTTGATTACAGCAGAACTGGCTTTTCACCCTGGTCCTAAGACAACTTTAAAGAAGCCAGAGAGTCCCAAGAACACATTTAACTATGTTTTCTCCCCTAATTTTAAAGATAAGGAATGAGAACTAGAAAGGTGAAATGATTTAATCAAGGGCATATAGCCATTTGGCAAAAGAAATCAAATTATATATAGGTTATAACTCCCAGTATTATTTTCTTATATGACATTTTTATTGGAAGCTGCATTTCTGGAAGATTCATAGTCTCTACACATCAGGTAGTGAAAGTCCAATATCTTGTATATACTGAGTAGTGGTGCTTTTTGAATAGTGTTATTTCAATGAAAAACTTTGATGATCCTCTCTCTTAATGAAATTGGGAATAGTTTTAAATTATTAATTGATTGACAGATCACTGTGTCTACAGCAGAATTAAAGAAAGTTGTTCATTAGATTCCACATATAAGTGAAATAATATGGCACTTGTCTTTCTCTGACTGTCTAATTTAATCCAATGAACAAAATAAACTAACAAACAAAATAGAAAAAGACTCATAGATACAGAGAACAGACAGCTGTCAGAGGGGAGAGGGTTTGGGGGGCTGGGAGAATAGGGTGAAGGGATTAAGCAAAAATAAACAAATAAAAAAACCTCATAGACAGAGGCAACAGTATGTCGATTACCAGAGGGGAAAGGGGAGGTAGAAGAGGGTAAAAAGTGATAAATGGTTATGGAAGGAGACTTGACTTTGGGTGGTGAATACACAATACAATATATAGATGATGTACTATAGAATTGTACACTTGGAGACTATATTGTTGGGGAGCACAGGAGACTTGGTTGGAAAATTTGCAAGGAGGATATTCCGCGATAAGGGAAGAGTGCTGAAGGCGGCCTGCCCTATTTATAGGAATTCCAACTTAGGGGAGTGACGAAGGCGGCGCCCCTAATTATTCCTTGACCTTTCCAAACAAGTCTGAGCACATGCAGAACCCCGGTGTTTACTGGAATCCTATGCTTAATCATTAGGTGTCCTTGCTTAAAGAACACTGCAGATAAATGTGTCCTCCCAAGATTACTTACCCTATTGATTGTATCTAAAAGATAAACTTTATCTCAAACTGCTATTACTATAAAAGCCTAAGGAAGCAGGTGATCAAGGCTGTCTGGTTCATTTAGCCAGGCAGTCCCTTAGCTCTCTCTTTCAGAGCAAACAGTGTGTCAGAGTAATCATTCATCTGTCACTCTGGGTCTGCTGGTCAGCCCCTGCACTATATAATTTTATTATTCCAGCCCTCCCATAGGCTTTTTCCAGAATGTCAACCTGAGAAATGAGGGGATTGCACTCCACCAAGAGGCATCAACCTTGTTATAACCAAAGGCGGTTTTGTTGATTTTGTGGGGGGTTTTTTGGACACCATTTTTAGAAAGCAAATGTCTACTAAATAAATGACATATATTCAATAATGGTTAACTCTTTTTTATTTCCATTTGTTACTGGGCACAGAAATATGTGACTGTCTATAGGAGTTTCCTATCAATATCAACTTTCCAGGTGTAATTATTTCTGCCAACTTGATATTCCAGTAAATTGATATGAACTTGTTGAGAGGTAATGCCTAATGCCTATTATAACATTAGACATGCCAATAAGTTCTGTAGGGTCTTGGATATTATCATTAACGAGCTGGGAGAACTCCTGCTTAAAATCATCCCTATGGCCTTCTAGAATTGGGAAAATTAACTGTCCTCTGATATTTGATACTTGATGCAAAGTCCAAAGTAGATAAATGGACTCTATTCAGAATAGAAGGAAAAATATCAGGAACAAACTGAGATATTTAGGTTTTATTCATTTTTAATTAGACTACACACCTCCAGGTGAAACACATTTGCTTGGTTACATTTTCTGAGGGTGTTAACGCATTCTTAACTCATGATGAGTCAAGAGTACATTTCAGAGAAATGTTGAAATTCTCCTCAGGAAAACTTGGAAACTTAAGAGAACCCTGTGGTTTGAACAGTCTTCTTTTAGAACTCCTGCCTCTTACCATATGGGTTTCTGAGCAATAGATATTTTGGGGAAAATAACACTTACCATGTGCCATTGTAGTTCTGGGGGGAAAAAAGTAGCGCTTCACAGTCACGCATCAACAGTAATGAAAATACCTGTGTTCTAGCTCTGTGACCCCAGGGAGCCCTGAACCTTTTCAGGGTTCAGTTTCTCCATCTATCCATTGAAGAGCTTGAACTTGATGCATCAAAACACCTTAGGGAATTTCTAGGGCCCTTTCTAGATGTAAAGTTCTAAGACTTACAGATCTATATACCATGTCATCTAGGTTTGGTTTTTCTGACATCACAATCCTTGTTTTCTGAAACAGAGATGAAATGTCTCTGACAGACATTACCAGTTGTAAACTATTTGCCCCATTTTATATATATGGAGAGAGGTAAACATCGATATGAAAGCAAAATATTGATTGGCTGCCTCCTGCATGTCCCCTACTGGGGATCCAGCTCACAAACCAATTATGTGCCCTGACCTGGAGTCAAATCTGCAGCCTTTAGGTACAAAGGACAGTGTCCAACCAACTGAGCCACACAGCCAGGGCTTACCCCATTTGATTTTATTTCATATACTTATTTATTCATTTATTCACTCGATCATTCAATAGAGGTTCATTAAATAGCTATTTTGTGGCAGGCACAGGAGCAGAAACTGCAGATAGAGGGATTATAAAGACACAGGTGAAGGGATTACAAAAGTCCGAGCTGGTAGTTATGGAACAGTCATGGTGCTGTAAAGCACAACAGAGGGAATATGGTCAGTAAGATTGTAATAACTATGTATGGTGACAGGAGGGTAGTGGAAATATTGGGGGAAATACTTTGTAAAATATATGTATCATTGACTACTATGTGGTATAACTAAAAGTAATACAAAATAATAGAGAATGTAAAACAAAAGATAGGATCTATCAAAGCACTAATGAATCGTGGTTAAAAACTCAAGAATTGCATATTGTGATTAAATGCGGTTTAAGTGCTGAGTGAGGCACTGGTCCAAAGACATTCATGGGCGACACACTATCAGCAAAAGGAACTCCAGGGGAAATGGCCCTCAGGGTACATACAAGTCAGCTGCATGGAAGAGGAATGTGGTGTCATGGACACACCACGCAGACATTGAAGAACATGGTAAGGAGTTTATCAGACCTGAAGGGTGAGGTGGGAGGTGGGCAGGGCAGAATGGCTTGGTGAACACAGTTGAAGACAGGTGAGGCATTATCACAGTTGGGAGGGTTTATGTATTTGGTAATGAATTTGGATTTCGGCTTAAGTGTAATAAGAAGTCACTGGAGAATGTAAGTACATAGTAGGGCGGTATGGGAGGATTGCATTTTAGAAAGATCATGTGGGCTGCAGAAGACAGATGAATGACCGAGGGCAGAGGGAGAGGGCAAAGAGAGCCTGTTGGCCGAGAAACCACTTAGAATACATTGGCTGAAACTCAAGAAGATGCCTGAACTCAAAAAACTCTAAGGAAAACAAGGCCTTGAAGAAAGTTAAGAGATATGAAAGAAAAAGGATGACATAGGGACACGAAGGGGTGAGACTCTTTAGATCCGAAGTTCAGTCTCAGATCACCTCATAAATTACAGCAGATATAATTGACCGCATGTTGAGCCTGTAGCTAGCCACAGCTGCACTTCGTGTCTTTCCCTGTAGGCCTTCCACTGAGGTTTTAATGATTGGGGGGGAAACAGCAGGACCAAAATCCTTTACCAAACAAAACTATCCGCAAACCCCATTAGACGGTGTGTAATGAAATGTTACAAATGGAAGATTACAAGGGGAAAAATATAAATGACCATAAATCCAGAGGGAACCAACTCTTCTTTCCAGATTATATTCAACTTTATTAAAGAAACTTAATAAGCTCATGCATTTCTGCCAGCCTTAGATGTCGCCACCGCTGATCAATAGCATTTATTTCTAGAGAGAAAGGAGGGCGGGCGGGATGTCAGAGCGGCATGTGATGCTAATCCTTGTGAGGAATGTCCCAGTGCGGTGGGTAATGAAGATGTGAGAGAGGAAACAGCCTAGCGAGCCTGTCTTTGCCTCTGAATTTCAAAGTGGGTGCCTCTCCCCCAGATCCTGTTAACACCTTATTCTACAACTGGGTTTGTAGCTTTATGCCGTCTCCAAGGGAAACACAATAGAAAATGCTACTTATTTCCCCCTGTGTTGATGAATCTAAATAATACTCGGAGATCTGGATTTGGAAATGAAACTTCTGCCAGAGGCCAGCTTCACCTAACAGGAGGATGAAGCTATAGAGAATCGGAACTTCCCCCAGGCTGTCTTGGAAGGAGGGGGCAGGGGGGGCAAAGATTTTCTTGTCTATAAAAAAGCCAAAGAGGGCCAAAACCGGTTTGGCTCAGTGGATAGAGCGTCGGCCTGCAGACTGAAGGGTCCCGGGTTCGATTCCGGTCAAGGGCGTGTACCTGGGTTGCGGGCACATCCCCAGTAGGAGATGTGCAAGAGGCAGCTGATCGATGTTTCTCTCTCATCGATGTTTCTAACTTTCTCTCTCTCTCCCTTCCTCTCTGTAAAAAAATCAATAAAATATATTAAAAAAAAAAAAAAAAGCCCAAGAGGAAAGCAGGTGAGCATCACTTAAGCACATTGGTAAGATGCCCAACCTCTTACCTGCAAGATGCTCTAACTCTTATCTGCTTTTGGGCTAAATATAGCTAAATTAATTCTGACCATCATGAATCCAAAAATCTCTCTTCTCCTTTTTTCCCTTTGTGTCTCCATCTTCCTTTTTCCTCCTTCTCACTCATTCTCTAGTTTAAATATGCAAACTGCGTTCTTGGATATTTTTAGAAAAATACTTCAGAATAGCTTACGGAAATGTTGACATAAAACACAATATTGTTAAAAATAAGGAAATGGAGGCAAAGTAAAAGTAGAAAACTATGATGATACCAAGAGAGGAATTAATATCCAAAATGTGAACTATAAAATGGTGTGTGATTCACGGAGGTGAATCATACATTTTTATTGGTGCTTCCTAGTGGCCAAAGTAATCTGTCCCTAAGACTAATAAATTAAAGGTAGAAGTATAAATATAGCAGCCAAATTTAGTCTTATGGTGAAAAGAAGAAGCTAGTTGCTCAGGAGAAATGACATGTTTTCTGGTCTGACCTCTGAAATTTCTCATTAAAACAGGATTTTGTCATATGATGGATCACATCCTCAAAATAGTCTTACAATTAGTCCTTTTCAATAATTTTTGTATGCTACAAGATTCTAAATTAAGTTCAACCTGTCACGATATAATTAACCCCTAAAAAACAGATCATCATCAAGTTATTTTTGTGGCTCATTTAGAACCAGCAGATATCTGGCTCATAATATTTTTTAGACAAGTTGTTTCTTGGATAAATGAATAAATGAAGAAACTAATAACTGAATACACAAACACATGTTCATAGCAAATCTCGTTTTCCTGCTACAGTGAGGAATATTTTCCTCTTTCGCCTTTAGAAGCAAGTATTTTCTTTGAGTTGTTTATTTTTAATGTTATTGATTTTTAGAGAGAGGGGAAGGGAGAGTGATAGAGAAATAGAAACATCAATGAGAGAGAAAAATCATTGCTCAGCTGCCTCCTGAACCCCCTGAACTAGGGATAGAGCCTGAAACCCAGGCATGTGCTCTGACCGGTATTCAAACTGTGACCAAGCCATTCATGGGTTGATGCTCAACTGCTGAGCTACACTGGCCGGGCTTTCCTTTGAGTTTTAATCAAAAGTTCCTGTTGCTTTTTATTATATCTTATTATTTTATATTGTAATGCTAGAGCCATAACCTGAATTATCAGTAATTTGAAATGATTGATATATTTACTATATAATATAAAACATCCTATCTAATAATAGACAAACATGGTAATTGGCCGTACCTTCGCTATGCATCCCATTGGCTAATCAGCATGATATGCAAATTAACCCAACCAAGATGGCAACCACACAGCTGAAGTGAGCAGGAGGCTTGCTTACTCCAGTGATGGAGGAAGCCAAGGTTCCCCGCCTGCTGTGGCCCGGCTCTTAGCTCTGAAAGCAACAAAGTTTCAATTATAGAAGCTAATCAAACTCTAGATACCTGCTTTCAGCAGGCTGTGGCCTCAGAGCTGGAGCGAGCAGGAGCCCGCTCTCAGCTCCAGTGATGGCAACAAAGTTTCAATTATAGAAGGTAAATAAATCCCAGAATTAAAAAAAAGAAAGGAAAAATAAAACACGAGAGGCTGGGAGCTTCAGTCACAGGCCAGCCTGAAAATGGCCCTTAGCCTCTCACGCAGACTGGCCAGGCACCCCAGTAGGAACCCCCACCCTGAAGGGGGTGTGACCAGCTGCATACAGCCATCAGCCCCTCACCCAGGCTGGCCAGGCACCCAAGCAAGGCCCCCCACCCTGATCCGGGACACCCTTCAGGGGAAAACCAGCCAGCCCCCACCTGTGCACCAGGCCTCTATTCTTTATAGTAAAAGGGTAATATGGAAACTGACCCTAACAGCAGAAAGACTGGGAATGACTGGTCACTATGACACACACTGACCACCTGGGTGCAGGCGCTCAATTCAGGTGCTGCCCCCTGGTGTTCAGTGCACTCCCACAGGGGGAGCTCTGCTCAGCCACAAACCAGGCTGATGGCTGCCAGTACACTGGTGGTGGTTGGAGCCTCTCCTGCCTCCTCAGCAGCGCTAAGGATGTCCAACTGCAGCTTAGGCCTGCTTCCCGCTGGCAAGTGGACATCCTCCGAGGGCTCCCTG
>NW_006293779.1:13104637-13114775 GCF_000327345.1 Myotis davidii | reverse complement strand
GATTGGGCCTGCCCTCTGCCACCCGGGAGCAGGCCTAAGCCAGCAGGACGTTATCTCCCCAGGGGTCCCAGACTGCAGGAGGGCACAGGCCAGGCTGAGGGACCTCCCACCCCCGCGAGTGCACAAATTTTTGTGCACCAGGCCTCTAGTATATATATGCGCGCAACCACTGTCTAATATTTCTTCACAACTGGCACAAATCAGCTGAACTATAATAACCCTATTGCAAAAATGTTTTAGAAGAGAAATAACAGAGGGTAAAGAGAGCACCATTCTGAAGAAAATACTGAGTGAAAAATGTCTGAATTCAAGTCAGTATTACCGTTTAGTACTTTTGTATTTTTATGTAAGAAAATCAACTTCAGTCCCAGTCTTCTCGTCCCTGTAAAGGAAATGCGACCGCTACTTCTCAGTTTCGTTGTGAGGCTGAAAGGCAGCAAGGCAAGCCCAAAAGCTTCTAACTCATTCTGTCTCACCCAAGGGTGACGTCATCACGTTCTCATAATTAGGCTAACAATTGGATTCCAAAGGGCACTATGTCTTTGAAACATAGACAGATGTTTTGCTAATGCAGATGTGTTCCATCATTACCTCAGGGAGGCAGTGAAAAGGTAAGATAGAGGGAAAAAACACACACACACGGACGTTGTTACTTTTTCTCCACCTTTCTGAGGATTTCAAAAAATATTTTCTAGTAACAAATAATTTCTGGAAAAACAATGGGAATTCTGGCTTCAGCTACTAATTAAGTATTTATAGCAACAAAGGTTTGAGAAGAAATGTCTAATAAAAACAGTAAATTACATAGGGCAACAGGAAGTAAAAGTTTTATTGTTAATTGTCAGGAAACCGTGATTGCACAAGTAGAGAAAAACTCAAAACAAAATAAACAGAAAATTCCATCAGCCAGGAATTATTTTTCTTCACTCTATACATGTGCAATGAATTAATAATAAAATATAGGATGCCGCACTGTGGTGTCATATCATCCTCATTCTAGGTTCCCATTCTTCTACAGACCAGAGGCAATTGCCTTTCTTTCCTGAAATCTTTCCTGTTGCCAAAACTTCTGTTTTCTGCTGTGCCTTAGACATGGGGCATTTTTCTATTCCTCTCCAATCATTTCTACTAAGTCCTGCCATTTTTTTAGGTATTTGTGGATTTCATTTATCTGATCATTGACTCAACTATGTTTTATTACAGACCCTCTGTTATATTCTAGGCACCACGCTTAGATACACAAAGGCACAGAGCCCAGGAGAAGATTAAGGCATAAAGACCTTTGGTCAATCAATATTATGGGTGCACTGATAAATAAATAGGTTACGGTGGAGGAATAAGAGCAATTCTACCTAAAGTGGAAAGAGATCGAAAAACGTGTCTTGAAAGATAAGTGTCAGCCAAGAGGCTGGGTATAATGGTAGAGCCTTTCTGGTAGAAAACATTAGCTCAGGCATTCAATGAGAAACATTCATTCATATGTGCAAGCAGAAACCACAAGCAATTGGATGGGACTGGGGGAAGAGAGAAGGCCGGAAATAGGGTCTGGAATATATATGATGTGGTACTTTGCATTCCGTGCTAAGAATTTAGGTTAAGTGTGCAAACAATGAGACCTCTGAATAGAACTAACCAGGAGAGTAATTTTTAAAAAATATTTTTATTGATTTCAGGGAGAGAGGGAGAGGGAGGGTGAGATAGAAACATCAATGATGTGAGAGAGTCATAAATCAGCTGCTTCCTGGACACCCCAAACTGGGGATCAAGCCCCCAACCCAGGCATATGCCCTGACTGGGAATTGAACCCTGACCTCTTGGTTCATAGGTCAATACGCAACCACTGAGCCATGCCAGCTGGGCTACCAGGAGAGTAATTTGATTTGTGTTATGAATAGATCAACTCATGCCAGGTGAATAAAAAGGAGAACAAGACTAATGTGTGTGTGTATGTCAGAGAGAGAGGCCAGTTAGAAGGCTCTTACAATAGAAATGATTATATCTGTACACAGAATTGTTAAATAGAATCTCCAGAGTGAGGTGACTGCTTGGATTGATTACAGAGGAGTGTGTGCAAGAGGAAGAATGAGGGGACAACTCCTGGATCTCTGATGAGGTGTCTGATTGGTTCCTGGGACAGTCACTAGAGACAGGGATTCAGAAGGAAGAGTCGACATTGCACCTGGCTGAGCAGATGTGAGGTGCTATGAAGCACTTACTTGGCATTCTCCGAGGCAGATGAGTATATAAGTCTGGAGATCAAGGGGTCTGGGCTGAGAAAACAGATTTGCATTTCCCTGAATTCCAAGCTATAATAGAAGGCCCAGTCATGAAGCAGGGGAAGGGGAAATAAATGCCAAGACAATGCCATGTATTCTATCAAATAAAAATAGAGGAGAAGTTGCTGCAAAGCAGCCGACAAGTAATGTCAGAGAGAGGAGAAGAATCGATCAACAGAGACAGCGAAGCCATAGAATGAATGGGTCAAGAAGGGGAGCCAATGGTGTCAAGTCCATTGGGGAAGAGAAGGGCCCCCAGCTGAAAAGAGCCCTACGGATTTGGCAATCACAAAGCCACTGATGGCATTTTCATAAAGTCATCAAGGTGTTTACGGAGGCAGAGCCAAGCTGCCACTGAGGACAAGCTGAATGGAGGCTGAAACAGAGACAACGGTGTGGCGGAGGAAGTGTATGCAAAGAGAAGAAATAGCATGGAATGGCGTCTCAGAAAAAATGGAATATTAATTAAGGGATCCTTTAAGAGATGTGTGCTTGTTCATAGTCCACAAACAAGTAGCCAGCCAATAAGGGGAGTTTAATATGAAGAAGAGGAATGTAAATCCTGGGCCAATGAATATTCCCAAGGAATCTAATCTAGAAGTAGAAGTTGTGGCCTTGGATAGTGCCACTGCTTTCTTTTCACAATTAGACTCTAAGATTTTCTGGAAGCAAAATTATTAAACTCTACAACTTCAGTTACCAGGCACATTGCTTAGCCCAGAGTATGTATTCAGAAAACATTTAGTGAGAATTTAACATTTAGTGAGAGTCATACTAAAAAATAAGACCCTGGGATAGTGTAATAATACAGAGAATTTTTACGGTCATGTTTATTTTTTTAAAACATATTTTATTGATTTTTTACAGAGAGGAAGGGAGAGGGATAGAGAGTAAGAAACACTGATGAGAGAGAAACATCAATCAGCTGCCTCCTGCACACCTCCTACTGGGGATGTGCCCGCAACCAAGGTACATGCCCTTGACGGGAACCGAACCCGAAACCCTTCAGTCTGCAGGCTGACACTCTATCCACAGGGCCAAACCGGTTAGGGCCTGTTTATTTCTTGAATAGGAGGTAAAAGTATACCTACAGTTTTAGAAGTTCCTCGTTCTCAGCTCAGTTTCTTTAGTGGCAGCCCCAGGGTAATGAGGGTGAACACAGCCACTCTGTGATTGTAAGTTTTGTCTACAGACGAAATTGTATCATTGACCAAATATGTGGACCATGCTGGAGATCAATCCCACATGTCTGCGAGGCATCTGTTTGGGTAGAAGGCCACAGAGCTGGCATCTCCCCAGCTAAGCCTTCACAGTCCTCTTATTTGGGAACGGAACTGTCCTTTTACTTAATTTGAACAGTTGCAGAGGAACAACATTTGTCCTTATGTTGGCAGTGGGGAAGCTTGAATAAAAAATAATTGAGAAGCTGACATATCATTAGGAGAACTTGTACTAGCGCTTCCCAGTCTTCTGTTTTCCCACCCTTCATAAATCCCTGGGTCAGCTCCTCGGGTGCACACCATGGTTCACTGACTCTCCTCAGATGCACCATCACCCAGGGCAGGAGCCTGAATGGAAAGGTGGCACCTGAGATTGGAGAGGTGAGGAGAGTGTTGGGCAAATTCAGAAATCCCGGAAGCAAGTTACCTGACTAAACATAGCAGATAATCACAAAGTCAAGGACAGCACCTGGACTTGGAAGAGTCAGCATTTAGCAGGAATCTCAAGGGCAAATACATTTCTTTTTCTACACCAGGGTTGTTAGATAGAAGGATCTCTGGAGGAGTCAGAACACTGCTATTTAGTATTTGTTTGGCATTATCCATCCATGTGACTGACCTTGGCCAAAGTCTCATCTCTTTTATGGGTCTATATAGTGAAATAATTGCTGTACAATAAAAACACAAAAAGATTATATAGCCATATTTTTACTATCGGCCTAAATTGATTGCACAGTACTTAACGTAGATCAGTACAAACCATTTCAAATTTCAAAATACACAATCAATATATTCCCTCTGGATGTACATACAGCTATGGACTGAACTGTGTTCCCCTCACATCCATATGCTGAAGCCCTAATTGAGGCTACGTAAGGTCATAAGGGTGAGCTTAAATTCAATAGGGCGAGGGTCCTTACAAGAAGATAGAGACACCAGATCTCTCTCTCTCTCCATCTCCATCTCTTCACACATGCCCAGAGAAAGGTCATGTGAGGACACATCAGGTAGGTGGCTGTCTGTAAACCAAGAAGAGAGGCCTCACCAGAAACTCAATGTTTTAACACCTTGACCTTGGACTTGCTTTGAGAACTGTGAGAAAAATAAATTTTTGTTGTTCAGCCACCCAGGCTTTGGTACTCTATTATGCAGCCTGAGCAGATTAAGACAAACGCCATTACAAGATGTCATCTGGTCAATTCAGACATTGGTTCACGATTTATAAATCAATCGTCTTAGCATATTTTATTCCATTTATTTTATTTTTTATCTTTATTGTTGAACGTATTACAAATGTTCCCCTTTACCCCCCATTGATCCCCTCTACCCACACCTGTCCCCCCACCCACAAGCCTACCATCAGTTTATTCCATGCTTCCGTGTCTTTGGATCTATTTTGTTTGTCCGTTTATTTTGACCATTTATGAACCCGACCCATTCTGTCTCGTTTCCTAGGCTCCTTTCTCCCCTTTTATAATCCTCTTTATAATTTTGACTCAAAATACCAAATTGCTTGCTTACATACTAAACTGTCTGTGTTTCTGTGCCTTTGCATAAGTAGTTTCTTAGACTTGGACCTTATATCAAGAAAAATATATAACTTAAAAAGGAATGCACATTTATGTTTTCAGCAGAATAAAATTAAGCATTCGAAAGATAGAAAACACAGTAGGTCACAGTATTTGGGGAGTGAGCAGCAAAGGTGCACGAGTCCCCTCTGTAGGCATAGAGTCATGCCGCATGCACTGTAGGGGGCACATGGACAATGGGCGCCTGCCCTCAGAGAGATGCCAAACCATCACAGTTGGCTGAATATTCTCCATGAGATGAATGCCATTTATGACAGCATGTTGTCAGTCCCAAAAGAGGCGTTTATGTTGGAAGAACTCAGATTAGGAAGAAATCAATGTAGCCTGGTCCAAAGCCTTAGAGAGAAAGAGTTGTTTTTCTCTATGGTTTCCTCTTTGCTTTGTAAACTGCGTTTTGTTTTCAGCTTTATAGTATATGTCAGCTTCAAATTGGACTTCACTTAAAAAGCTAATTGAAACATTCTCAAAAAAACGTTATTTATAAACATTTATCTTTTGAGATAAAAATACAAGGAAGTCCTACCTTAAAACATTTTCACTGATCTGTCTATAGAAGTACAGAAGGTATTTTATGAGATCATATTAAGTACCTATATAATATTTTACATTGGAATCCTTGATACTTGTGTCTAAAATCAAATTTGTGAGTCATCATTTATGGTTAGAAATAAAATATTTTCAGAAACGCAAGTACAATTACTTTTGTGTAATAAAGAATCCCTTCTTATATGTAGATGCAATCATGCATTTAGGCAACAGGTACTTCGTGGGTGGTTTCCATGCCCCCAAAACTAGATAACTGAAAGCAAGTTGCTGTCCTCAAGGAGGTCATAATCCCGTGAAAAAACAGATACGAATAAGATAATTATATTAAACTTTCGGACATAACAACATGAAAGGATGCACCGACAAGAGTGGGATGGAAAACCAGGAGTGGGCCTATGGGTTCTGCAAATATTGGGGGAAGCATTCACCGATGGGTCACAAGTTGCCTCTCAAATTTTGCTTGGCTTCAACATAAATACAATTTTTTTCTATAAATGAAATAAACTAATAATTGAATTGTATTTTTCTTATTTACATGCATTTTCTTGAAGCAGGAAAAACTGTTAGTTAAAAATAAAAAATAAATCCACCATCCCCACCTCTGAGGACTATGTTTTGAAAACTTCTTTTTTTTTTTTTTTTTTTTTTAGCTGTGACATTCTTTTTATCTTTATTTTATTTTATTTTTTATTTTTTTTTCAAATTTTATTTTTTATTACAAAGGGTATTACATATGTGTCCATTTTTTTTCCCCGCCCTAGACAGTCCCCTAGCCTCCCCTATTCCCCAGTGTCTTATGTCCATTGGTTAGGCTTATATGCATGCATACAAGTCCTTTGGTTGATCTCTTACCCCCCTTGAAAACTTCTAATATGAATAAATAAGTTAAGATCTTTATGTTTTACAACCTATTGATCATTTCCATATATTTTATCTCATTTAATCATCAGAATAACTCCATCAGTTAGATGTCACTCCCCCCCCCTTACTAAAGAAAACTGAACTCTAGCCAGACGGCTTTCAGCAAATCAGAGGCAGGTTTTGGAAGCAGCTCTGCATTGTTCAGGGACACAGGCCGCCTGTCCAGCCCTATCCAATGCTTCTCAGTCCGCTCTCACAGATCACCCTCGGGACCGCTGATGAGAGTCATGTAAGCTAACAAACGTTTTGAAATAGAAGGAAAAATGCAATCATCCTTAGTTTCGGAGGAAAGAAGGTGAAGTAGTAAATTTCACTGCATTTACAGTGAAGGAGCATGGGTAAGCTCATTCACTTACCTACATAATCTTGTTATAAAAGTCAGGGATACTAAACTAAGATGGCGGCAGAGATAAACACCGGGAAGTTAATGCCGCTCACAACAATTGATTAATACCTCAGAGAAACAACACGGACTTCATCCAGAACCACAGGAAGCCTGGCTGACTGTAAGCTCTACAACTAGAAGGAAGGAGAGGCACATTGAGACCCAGAGAAGCTGCAGGAGAGAAGCGCAGAGGTACGGGGCTCTCGCGCGCGGAAAGGCGCTGGCACCCGAGGACGCGGCTGTCTTTTTGAATCCGGAGGGAGTCCAATGCTGCTCAGTCCGCTCTCACAGAGCACCTTCGGGGCCGCTGATGAGAGTTATGTAAGCTAACAAACGTTTTGAAATAGAAGGAAAAATACAATCATCCTTAGTTTCAGAGGAAAGAAGGTGAAGTAGTAAATTTCACTGCATTTACAGTGAAGGAGCATGGGTAAGCTCATTCACTTACCTACATAATCTTGTTATAAAAGTCAGGGATACTAATTACAGTAATAGTAAAGTATTATTAATAGATTAACATTAAATGCTTCATCATGCTTTGGAGATTACGAGTTGCCCTGCCACACATTACCTTATTTGACCTTCATTTTGAGAAGTTACCGGCATGAGTGTCTATATTTTCCATTTGACCGGTGAGTAAACAAACTCAGAAAGTACTTTACAGACATGGATCTAGCTAACATGGCAGAGCTCAGACACAGCTATGCTGCTTCCTGTGAAAGACCTGCATGATCATCTTAGATGCAAAACACACAACTTCTTTAAGACGCGGGGAAGGTCAAAGGCCCACAGGAGAAGGGACTGTCCTTGACCTGCTTATTCCTAGCACATCATGCAATGCCGGGCAGGTGCCTAATATTTATTGATGACTAATAAATGATTGAGCAGTGAATAATGAAAACATGTATGATCTGCTCTCTCCTTCAGCCAGATACACAACGGTTCTGACATTCAGCAGGACTATAAGCTGAAAGTCAGCAACAGGAAGTATATTCATAATTAGTAGCTTGTAGCTGGTAGCAAGTTCAGTATCTTAAACATACACCTGTGCACAAGTGCCCACACAAACACACATGTACATAATCAGGTGACCTTAGCCCGAATTCCACTGCATTCACATTCTCCAGGACAGAACGGTTCACTGTACATTTCAAATCATTTGCCTCCGAACTCAGCCTGTCCCTTTGAGAGCAGCAGTGGCCCTGGAACAGAGAGCTGGGAGTAACAAAGTGCTCAGATTTCAGAGTTGTGTGACTCTGAAAACAACCGTTAAGCTTTCAGAATCTTTGTTTTCGCACCAACAAAGGGTGTTTCGTATCTATTTTGAAGGACTGTGGTAAAGAAGCACGACAATGTTTTAAAAGCACCCAGAACAGTGTCTACATACAATAGGAGCGCAGGAAATGCTGCTCTTATTATGTTCCAGTTCCTAGAATAGGCTTTTTCAGGGGGAAAAAATAGCCAGCCTTTCCTCCCAGAAGCTTTTGGAAAAGAATCGCCCATGCGCCAAACTGCAGAGAGCAGCGCGCTGTACCAGGGCCAGAACCGGGGTGGCTGGGGGCACGTGTCAGGCCCAGCCACGACGCCCACGCTCTGTGTGGCATCGTGGGCCCCAAGTGAAGCCACACAGAGCTGCTGCCTGTGACCATTTGCAGCCGCCGTCAGCAGCGACATGAGCACATTTCTTAGGCAGGATCCGAACAGACGGTGATATTTCTCAATTGCATTCCCAGGGCCATGCAACTTGGCATGTTCCGGCACCGTTTTCACCCTGAAGGAAAGTGATTTTAAGGAAGTGAAATACCAGCTGTACGAATCCCAGTCAGGAGATGAAAGAGAGAACGGGGACAGAGCGTGCGACTCGGAGAATCCTTTGTAGTTACCTCCTCAAAGCACAGCCAGTGCATAGTCAAGGCAGCACAGCTGGGTGTTGCAGGGGAGCAACGCAGGTGACACAGGGCAAAGTCAACGTGCTGGGAGAGGACAGGAAAGCGTTAGTGCTCAACACCCATCGATCTTTTCCACGGAGGAGCCTAAGGTATAAATCCACTGAGTGATTGGAATCAATCTGCCTTCCAGGCTAGGATCAACACAAAATTATGATTAAAAAACAAGCAATTTCTATAAATAACATTCAGAAAGATAGGGAGGAAAAATAAATGAGGAAAAAATTACGTTCCTAATAAGTGACAAAAATTAAGCCAAGTGCTCCAAAAATACCAGTAGTTGCCCACTTACTCTTCATCAGGTGTCTTAGCATCAATACCCGATTTTAACTTTGACAGAGGCTCAGAAAGGTGTAAAACCACAGCCAAGGTCACGCTGCTGCACCTCAGATTTCTAATATTTCTACTGCTGTGCTTCTCAAAACTGAATGTGCACCAAAATCACATGGAGGGCCTGTTAAACACACTGCCGGGCACCATCCTCAAGGATTTCTGATTCGGGTCTGGAGTGGGGCTCAAGAGTCCACACGTCTCTCCTACTCCTTGGCAATACCGATGCTGTGGTTTGGAGGCGGCATTTAAAGAGCTGCTGCATAGCGCTGTAAAAACCAAGATTCATTATTTAGTTGCACGCTCTTGTTCTGCTCAGACCCAACTAGTCAAAAGAGGACACTCTGGAATCAGGACTGGAATGATTAATCTCAGGGAGAAAAAAAAAAAAAAACACTGCTAGAGGGTGTTGGCAAATCTAATGCATAAATTGCAAGATGTCCTAAACAGCTCGCACTAAAACATATGCACCACTCTTTATAGCTCAGTAAAGACTCTGAGAAGCAAAAAATGAGGTATTAATTGATGGAATAGGGCTGGGGGCAGCGGAATTAGAAACAAGGGGGCAGGGGCAGCTGAGTGCCTGGGCCTGTCGGTGTCCAGGTGGGTCAGAGGGAGCCAAAGATGCAGGTGTTACCATCTCATCAGAGCCAGTCAAACCCAGGGAGGTTCCAGGGTAAAGTAGGACAGCAAGGATTTGGAATCAAAATCAACAGCTGAGAAAAGAATTAGGTAGCTCTTCTGCCGGGTCAAGTGGCGGTATTTCAATTCTGAAGCCAAACTGACAGCACAGAGAGTGTTGACATTTACCTGACATCTCGTCCCTTCTGTCCTGCTACCAGAATCCTGATTCTATTAAGGATTCTATTACGCCTCCAGGCATAAATCATAATTTGCCTAAACAGTGATTTTTCTAGGTGTATAT
>NW_006293779.1:13076597-13104327 GCF_000327345.1 Myotis davidii | reverse complement strand
TTAGGTTCCTATAGGTCAGCGGTTCTAAACATGTGGGTCGCGACCCCTTTGGGGGTTGAACGACCCTTTCACAGCGGTCGCCTAAGACCATCAGAAAACACATATATAATTACGTACTGTTTTTGTGATTAATCACTATGCTTTAATTATGTTCAATTTGTAACAATGAAATTCGGGATCACCACAACATGAGGAACTGTATTAAAGGGTTGCGGCATTAGGAAGGTTGAGAACCACTGGTATAGGGTCTTTCACATTCTATTTTAAGTCTCCAGTCTGTTTTCCTACAATGCACACAAAATACTAATGCTTACTTCCTTTTTCTAACAACTGCCATTTGTACTATATGAGAAAGGCACTTGTTGGGGTCTGAGCCATAAAGGAAGTACAGTGTGTTGGCACTGTCTTGCCTACCTAATTTTGTAGACTGAAGAATTCACCAGCAATTAAAATTCACCTAAAACAGATTACATTTTAATGTAAATTCAGGGTAAAGAACAAGAATATGAATGTATTAAGAAATGGTCCAAAGAAATGAGAGAAAGAGGCAATACCCCGGGATCACTCAGAGCTGCCACTAGGAAAAAAGGAACCCCGCCACATTTCTCTTCCTAATGAATCCTTCCCCTAGGTCCCGCTACCTACTGCATATTCAACAGGACACACTCCCTATATCTACTTCAAAGGCTAAAAGTAGAGCAGTTGGTAATGAAGTCATCAAGTGCATTAAAAACATCAGGCACTCCTGTAGCCTCCTATGCCAGATGTGGTTAGAAGTACCATTTGTTCTAGTGTTCATCTGGTATATGGATGGTGTGCAAGGGACAGAGGCATGTGGCTCCCCCTGGCCTCTGAAATCACTCCCACTCTTAGAGGGGCTCCTGCCGGAAGAAAGGATATATAGGGCCTGCACCATAGCAGGTAACGTCTGAATCATCACTGAGACTGGTCTTCCTATATCTTTATAAATATGAGCCAATAACACTGACACAATATTCAAGAAATAGATGAAGAGAAACAGCAACTCCAAAGACAAAAGAGAAACCTAAGCTAAGATAGAAAATATTGAAATGTCTGACAAGAGCATGTTAAGACATTTAAGCAGGTATTTAATTGATTAAAATAATAGCTGACAAGTCTAAAAAGGGGTGGGAAATGATGAATAGAATTATTGAAATTAACAAAGTTTCACGATATAGAGAACAGACTGATGGTTGCAGAGAGAAGAGGTTGGGAGACTGGGTGTAATAGGTGAAGGAATTAAGAAGAAGTACAAATTGGTAATTGCATGATAATCATGGGGATGTAAAGCACAACACAGAGAATATGGTCAATAATAATGTAAAAACTATGGTGGCAGTTAGGAACTGGAAATAACAAGGGGAACACTCTGTATAGTATATGACTAAAGTATATGCTGAAAACCTACAACTAATAAAAATAATGTGAAATGTAAACTGTAATTGAAAAAGAAAATAACAGTTTGATTGCAAAAGCAACAAATCAACTCCTAAGAGTACCAGTACATATCGGAATGGACATTGCTGAAAAACTTTGTCATTTAGAAGATCAAGTCACATTTTCAGAATATAATAAAGAGAAAATGAATGAGAGAAAAGATCAGGCATAGATGATAGATTTAGGGAAGCCATTACCTGCAAACAGGGCACTGTAAGGAGAGAAGGGGATGATGTAGTGAAAGCAATTATTAAAGAAATAAAAGAAGACAAATGACCAGACCTGAAGAATACATGTCTTCACCCTGGAGGAGACCCTCACTTACACATATAATAGGGAATTTTCCTGAACTCTAAGAATAAAGGAGGAAATGCTAGAAACATCTAGAAAGAAAAATAGGGAACTAAAAAATAGATATAATTTTTAAATAAGCAAAAGTAAAAAAAAAAGAAAACTAGATGAATAAACAAATAATGATAAGAGCAAAAGTTAAGATATTAAAGGCAAACTTGTAGAATTAGAGAATTAGTGATGGTTAAACCTCTCTAGAAGCTCTTTAAATAGGTCATTAAAAGAGAGAGACCGCTAATCTCTAGCAACAGCATGGGTGGACCTGGAGAGTATTATGCTCTGTGAAATAAACCAGTCAGAGAAAGACAAACACCATATGATCTCACTCACATGTGGAACCTAATGAACAAAATAAACTAATAAACAAAACAGAAACAGACTCATAGATACAGAGGACAGCCCGGCTGTCAGAGGGAAGGGGGGATGGGAGGCTGGTGGGAAAGGTGAAGGGATAAGAAAAACAGAACAAAACAACTCAGACACAGACAACAACATGGTGACTACCAGAGGGGTGGGGAGAGATAGAAGAGGGTAAAGGGGCATAAATGGTGATGGAAGGAGACTTGACTTTGGTTGGTGGCCACACAATACAATGTATAGACGATGTGTTATAGAATTGTACACTTGAAACCTAAATAATTTTATTAGCCAATGTCACTTCAATAATTTTTTAAAAAGAGAGACTGCCTATGAGCTGAACAAGTAAAAGTGCTAATTTACAATATTAAGAATGGGAACAAGATACAAACCTAGATATAAAATTCATTAATTAAGGGAATATTAAGTACTGTTTTACGGCACTAAAATAAACATCTAAATGAACTAGATAACTGACCCTGGCTTTTCTACTCTGGACCAGCTACATAATTTGTCATATCCCATGCCAATAAAAATATGGGGGCCCTTCTTAAAAATAAGCAGGAAGAGTGAATTTTAGAGACAAGTATCAAAATAAAAGCAAAATTTAGAGCATGACTGTGTAGTGCTATATGGCCTACATCTTTTCACACCCATTTTTCTTTTTAATCTGCACAACATTACATACTGTTGAGAAAACTGTGATTTGGATGATTCAATAATATTCCTGAAGTCACAAAATCTAAAGGCAGCAGAAGTCAGACTTCAAATCAGGTCTCCTGGCTGTAAGCCCACACTTCCATCAACTCTCTGATTCCATTCCACTCCCAGAATAGCATCTGATTCCTCTAGCATCAGCTCTTCACCACCTCCTATAGCAGTGATGGCGAACCTATAACACACGTGTCAGAGGTGACACATGAACTCATTTTTTTGGTTGATTTTTCTTTGTTAAATGGCACTTAAATATATAAAATAAACATCAAAAATATAAATCTTTATTTTACTATGGTTGCAAATATCAAAAAAAATTTTCTATATGTGAGATGGCACCAGTTAAGTTAGGGTTTTTCAAAATGCTGACATGCCGAGCTCAAAAGGTTCGCCATCACTGTCCTATGGGAAGAACACGTGGCCCACTAGTACTAAAGGACAAGATCAATATTTGAGGAGATAGATGTTGGGCAGGCTAGAGTCTAAGATGAAAAGCTGGCCAGAGCTGCCCTGAGAGTCGGCTGAGGAGAGAGAACTGTAGGGCTGGCATTGGTGAGTTCTTAGAAGCCCGGTGGATCCGTCAGAGAAAGCCAGGAAAAATCGTATCCATGTGGACTTCCTGGCAGGAGTGAATCAGCTCCAGCAGATAGAAGCTGGAGATGTTCAGTGAAGAGGCTGAGGAAGGAAGGGAGGCCCCAGGCCATCACCTACAGACCCTATCACATGTGCTTTGGGGTTTATTGCTGGAAAAGCGACAGCGAGACCTCCATGGAGGCCACAGCAATGCCCATGAAAGAAACAGCCAGTAGTTGGCATTTGTGTACCTGTAATACCCAGGGGCCATCAATGTCTAATTAACGCTGCCCGGTCAAGTGAGATATTCGGTGACCTTTAGCATTCTGCTATCCCTTATTTCAACTCTGGAGATGATAGATATGAGTACGAGAAATGGAGGAATAAAATGAGAAAATCATGTAAAAGCCGTCCACAGCCCTCCTCTCAACCAAAAGTAGGCCCGCCTACGTGAAATGTGAGTTGTCTCTTGGGATGAGGTAGGAGTAAGAGGGAAGCTTTAAGTTGAATAAAAAAGTTGAAGTTTTAAACTCGACAAGAAGTTGAAGTTTTGCTTTGGAAAAAGAGCTGGCCCAGCGTGGAGAAGGTAGGGAGATGTGACAGAGATCCATGAAAAGGCGGGAAGAAAACCAAGCCGATCCCTTCTCTCCTTTCACCAAGTCCAGATCTTTCAATAATCTGTAAAACATACATTTTTATTACCTACATAGTAAAAATTTAAATCAAAATAACATGATATGGTTATTTTAAGGATTTGAGATTATTATGAAAATTATTTCTTATAGAATCTGGTAAACATGGTACACGATCAAGCAGAACTGTTAGTATTACAACCCTGTAGTTATTACTATAGCGTAAGTTCTATGAAGGAGACAACCTGTTGCCTAGTCAGAAGTTCACACAAACTGGCTTGGCTTCGTGGTCCACGCTGATTTCAGAACCGGTGCTTTTTCTGCTAAAGGTCTAGTTGGGGGAGATTGCCATTTTGGGTCCCAGGATGAGAGGAAAGGGAACTACTTTTAAATCCAACACTTCCATGGTAGAAGATTATACATGGTCTGGAAAGGCTAAGGGTAGTCTATGTTGGGAGCAAAATGAGGTGTACATTAGTGTTCTCTGTCCCAAGTTATAATCAAGGGGGAGGGAACCTAAGAGGGAGCAGTGTGCAGAACAGCTTCTGGAAACTCCACTAGCAAAGAGGGTGCCCTAAAAGACGAGGGCAGAGCCGGAACCAGTTTGGCTCAGTGGATAGAGCGTCGGCCTGTGGACTGAAAGGTCCCAGGTTCGATTCCAGTCAAGGGCATGTACCTTGGTTGCGGGCACATCCCCAGTGGGGAGTGTGCAGGAGGCAGCTGGTCGATGTTTCTCTCTCATCGATGTATCTAACTCTCTATCTCTCTCCTTTCCTCTCTGTAAAAACTCAATAAAATATATTTTAAAAAAATAAATAAATAAAAAATAAAAGACGAAGGCAGAAAAGCCCACTCAAATTGGGACTGACAAGCAAGGCTCCATATTAAAAGAGATGAAAAGTTCATGTTCAAGACATCTGCACGAGGTTTAACAGGGTTATCTTTTTGGCAGAAAACATGGCCCTATTAATAGTAAAGCTCTTTGCAAATAGAGAGTACCATTTCTCAAGAATTGGAGATGAATCATTATCATAGCTGTTATATTATAAAAGGTCATTGTCGGGGATGATAAAGTTTCTAGTCAGCCAGTGCATCAGTTAAGTTGTGGCATTCTTTAACCAAGTAATTGCACTACTGTGTAAAAATCTGAAAATGTAAAAAGCTTCAAGTTCAAAGGTGTTCATCACCACCTTCTTATTATCATGAACTATTTGCTAGTGGTCCGAACCCAGCAATATGCAAACGGTTAATGAAACGATGGCGAAGCTACTGTAGGAAGCTACTGTGCAGCTCACACTTGGGAATTTAGACATCTATCCAAGGCATCCTAGGCCAGGGGCCCAGGAAACAGCGAGGACACGGGAAGGTGCAGGCCCAGAGGGGCAGAGCTTCCTTGGTTGAGATATTTGGGGGTTCCTTATGGGACCTGGAAGATCAGTGAAAAAGTTCTGAGGGATGGAAATCTAGCCGATAACAAAATGCACAATGATCTTCTAGGATAGAAGATAGGAGGTGTACTTTCTTGTACAATTTTCTCCTTGGAAGGCATTAATTTTTTTTTAAAAAAGGTGTAAAATAGAAAGGGAATTTCCATCTAAAAATGAAACCAGGATGTAATTGTAGTCACTTCTTATTGCACCTTCTAGATGTAAAAATAGACTAAATAAAATATAGGTAAACATTTATTCAACAAATTTTGCTAGGATCTGAGATGCAGTGACAAACGGGGAAGATGTGACCTCTAACTTCATTGGGTTTATTTTAAAGTGCTAAGGTCATAAGCTAATTAACTGTAACTGATATCATAATAGTAGCAAATGTCATGGGAAATAATTGGAGGGAGAGGGCAGTATTCTAAATAAGCAAGGCCAGGAAATATTTTCGGAGGAAGTGACATTTGGGCAGGAACTGAAGCATGAGGATGTAAAAGATGTTTGTGTAATTTATTTCTGGTCATTTGTGTGATTTAAATCCTCAGGATTTTAGAGAGAAAAGATGAGAACTGCAAATAAAAACCAAAAAGTAATTATGTGCGGTGATGGATCTGCTCATCTGATTGTGATAATAATTTTACAAAGTGTACATACGTCAAGTCATCACTGTGTATTCCACTATGAATACATACAACTTTATCTGTCCATTATACCTCAAGAAAGCTAAAAACAAATTAAAATTTTAATTAAAAAATGATATGACACATCAACCAGAAAATGTTGAAATAACATAAATTTTCAGTACACCATATTTATAACTAAAATACTATGCAAACTAAAATAAACCAGATTTTTGTCTTCATAATGTTTAATCAAATAATTGTGCAATGAAATATGCAAAATGGTAGCATTATAGCAAATTAAGAACAAAGAAACACACCTACAAAGGGGCATGGAAGGACACACCCAAATCAGGATAGAAGTTTACTTTACGGATGGAGACCATCTTGAAATCGAGTAACAAATGAAAATGTTATTCCACAATGTAATGTATGATAGGAGCTTAAATAATAAAATATTTTATTAGTTCTGGACTCTGGGTAAAACACATACACAGAACACTCAGTGATCACTAAAGTGAAAGATGGGAGAAAGATGGCACTTAAAATAATAGTAATAAGGAACCAAGAAATGGGACAGTTAATGACGTAAACTTATGTGAGATACAGAGTCAAGGGATTTTTTTTCAGGTGGAAAAGACTAAGGAATGCTCCGAACACACTGGAAAAGATTCACCAGAGATGCTAAGATGAATGATGCAGTAGGAAGTGTGACTAGACAGAGGCTGTTGAAATGCAAGAGGAAAGAAGTCTAATGTAATTGTGGAGTCGTGGGAAGGCAGAGGGATGTTTTCTTAATTGAAAATAAAAAGGAGGAAGATCCTGGTTGGGGTTTGATACCCAGTGGGGGGTGCCTGCAGGAGGCAACCAATGGATATTTCTCTCTTCTCTTTCTCTTTAAAATCAAAAAAATAAATAAAAATTAAAATAAAATAAATTTAAAAGGACAAAATGGCACCAAAATATAACACAGGTTTGATGGTGTGAAGAATGTTCAAGTCTTCCCCAGTCTGGTGGCTGTTTTTCCTGGTAGATTTTTCCTGGAGTCAGCTAGAGTCCTGTCTTCTGATCATCAGTGGAGACCAGAAGCTGCCCAGTCCTGCTGTCATTGTTACTGGAGCCCAGTCTCAGTAGAGAAATGCGTCTGCAGAGAAGCTGGACTGATGTACAATGTACTGCAGCAGCTGGAGAAGAAAACTCACAAAAGGCTAGCGCTGACCTTCAGCCACTTCCCACCCCGAAGGCCATATTCCTGCACGCAGGTGCCTTTTTCTCATTGTGTTCTAACAATTCCCTCTCCAAATCTGTTCCTCTGGCAGAGAGTTCTCTGCATGGAGGAGAAAACACCTGCACCAACCCCTGATGTCATGAAAAAGAAACTTCATGTCCCCTTTGTCAGACCCTTCTCCCCAAAAGCAAGTTGAATGGGACACGAAAGAAGCTTGGAAGTTGTAAAGGGAGGCATGTTCTTAGTCTTGAATGTCTGATCTCAGACATATACACCTGAGAGATGAGTATTTATTAAGAGGACCCCCATGCCAAAACAGATGAGCAATTCACATCTGATGATTTCAACATCTGGTTGGATATATAAAGGGAGGTCATCAGCTGAGAATCATGAAGGGATGGTTTGAGGAGAGGATGAACTTTGGGATAATCATCTTAGACCAGCGGTTCTCAACCTGTGGGTCGAACGACCCTTTCATAGGGGTCACCTAAGACCATCGGAAAACACATATATAATTACATATTGTTTTTGTGATTAATCACTATGCTTTCATTATGTTTAATTTATAATAATGAAAATACATCCTGCATATCAGATATTTACATGACGATTCATAACAGTAGCAAAATTACAGTTATGAAGTAGCAATGAAAATAATTTTATGGTTGGGGGTCACCACAACATGAGGAACTGTACTAAAGGGCCGCAGCATTAGGAAGGTTGAAAACCACTGTCTTGGACCATGATCAAAACAAATGTTAGAGACACATGGACGGATTCCCAGGCAGTGAATTCTCCTTTTACCATAATGCTTAGGTATGGAAAACTAAAGTTATTAGCTCACTTGTGTGATTTCCTCAGCTAGAGTCAGCTGCTCAGGTGCAGACTCCCAGAATATGGATTATAATTTCCATCTGAGATGAGTAAAAGAAAGGAAGATAAAGATAGTATTTTGAAGAAAGTAACAATAATGATGAATCAAGTGTTTCATGACTAAACAGTTGAAATTAAGGGATGTTTTAACAATGAGAAAATGATGGGATCATTGGTTTGAAATCCTTGGTATGTTTCCTGTTTTGTTTTGTTTTTTATTTTTAAGAAGTGAAGGGAGAAATGGAAGTTCTTAAACAAAGCAAGACAAATAGGTAGCTGTGGATGAAAATTAGGATGTTTCCTGTTGTGACTTCAGAGGTTATCTAGTGTTAGGTGGTCATAAATTCTAGAGTGTAGCCTCTCACTGAGTTGCAAATAAGATTTCTGGAGTTGAAAAGATAAAGAACCAAAGAACCCAGAGACTGTTGGATGCTTTATTCATGTAGATGTTGAAATCCTTGACAACCAGGAATTGAGATAGAGAGAAATACCACGGTCCTAGAGGCAAAAAGAAATGAAGAAAAGGCAAGACTATTCATAAAAGCGTCTGACTAGGAGGGAAGATGAGGTCCTTGTTAAATGAGAGGAGCTTTAAAGAGCAGGAGATCTGTCCACGCTGTCCACACTCCCAAGCAGAAGGAAGAGTGTGAATGATCTGAAAGTGGCAATTAAGAACACCTGAACACATAACCAAACGCCCAGCCCTAGGACAAGAGCGGGAAAACAAACCAAAAACCATAATCAGCTTAATTTTAAAAGAACAGAAAGAAAAGTGGTATCCTCATAGAATACCCTTAATTTACTTCAGCCGAAGTAGTAAAAGGAATATTCAGAAAGAGATTCAAAGTATAAGAACATTGACAGATAAGAGTCCAGAAGTTTCAAAGTCATGGAAGATTTGGAGAGGGAAGAGAGGAGTAGGAAATGGTGTCAGATGAGAGGATGTGTTCAATAGGGGGAAGAGAGGTCATTTCCCACCTAGGAAACAAGGACTTCAACATAATCCCAATCAAAATTGCAAGAAGTTATTTTGTGGATCCTGACCAGCTGATTTGGATGTTTATAGGGAAAGGCAAAAAGCACAGAATAACAAACACAATACTGAAGGGGAAGGACAAAGTCAGAGCACTGGCACTATCCAACGTCAAGCCTTGTTCTAAAGTTACAGGAATCAACAAAACAGAATAGAGAGCGAGAAATAGGTATACATAAATACAATCAACTGATCGTTGAGAAAGGCACAAAGGCAATATAACAGAACAAAGGTCATGTTTTCAATAAATGGAGCTGGAACAAACTGATATAAAAAAAATCTAGATGTAGACTTTACACTCTTCATTCATAAAAATTAATTGAAAAAGTATCACAGACCTAAACATAAAATGAAAATCTATAAAAATTTTAGAAGGTATCATAGGCTAAAACCTAGATGACCTTGGATATAGAGACAACTTTTTAGATACAACACAAAAGGTATAATCCATTTTAAAAATTGATAAATTATTTTTATTTGAATTCAAATCATGTGCTATGGAAAAAGACACTGTCAAAAGAATGAGAAGACAAGCAACAAAGACTGGGAGGAAATATTTGCAAATGACACATCTGATAAAGAACTGTTATCTAAAATATACAAAGAATTCTTAAAATTCAACAATAAGAAAATGAACAGTCCAATTAAAACATGAGCCAATGATCTTAAAAGACACCTCACCAAAGAGAATCTACACTAATAATAGACAAATATGTAAATTGACCGTGCCTTCATGACACCCCACAACCAATCAGGAGTGAGAATAAAAATTACCCTGACAAAGATGGCGGGCCTGAGGGAAGTGCACCAAGTGGCCAGGGGGCAGGGAAGGGCAGGGTGGGACACTTGAGTTATCACCATGGTTACAATGCAGGCATTCCACACCACCCCAGCCACTCCAGGCCTCTGGGCAGCATGGGAAGGCGGAAAGGCGGCTCTGGGCCAGAGTGAAAGTGATGCTGGCAGCCAGGGGAAGGAAGGCCCATTCTTGCACGAATCTTCATGCATCAGGCCTCTAGTATACATATAAGCATATGATAAAATGTTCATCATGTCATCAGGGAAATGAAAATTAAAACAAAATACCACTACACACCTATTAGAATGGCCAAAATCTAGAACACCAAATGCTGTGCCTTCCAGTTAATTTGCTATGAACTTAAAACTGCTCTAAAAAAAAAGGCCATTAAAAAAAATCTTCCTCATCAGATAACTCAGTCATGTTATCTGAGAGTTAATCACACAACAGTATGGTTAAAAAAATTAAAAATCTTGTTTACCTTTGATTCAAACTAGTCATCCGATCAGATCAGTATGTACCAAACCCCTAAATCCAAAGCATCTTTATTGGGAAAAATCTTCTTTTACTTCATGTCCATTCTCGACTAGTTCTCTCACCTTTTTTTTCTCTATTTTTTTTTTTTTTTTTTGAGGACTGGCAAGCAAACTCTGCTACTTTAAAAATATACTTTATAGGCTTGAAGCAATACAGTCCTTGCCAACCAACCGAGCATTTACTCCAAAATTGGTAGGAAAGCCATTTTTTGCTGAATGTGAACATTTTTCTCTAGTCACAAGTTCAAATATTTAATAAAACAACTCACAATAGCATTAGTCAGATGAAAATTTAAAAAGTAGAGTATTCCCTGCTGTCAGATGACATTAAAAAGTCTTACGTAATTTTAAAAGTATAAATAAAGTACCACAATTACAAAGAGAATGAAAGGAAGATCAGTCTTAATGACAGTGAGAGGGATTTTTGTTGGTAATTAGTTTGTATAATAAACACCTTATTCCTTGGAAAGTTGTGCTCCGGACACCCAATTGAAGGTCATGTCAATGTCACTGGAAATGAGTTTGCTCCAGCTTTCCTTTTCCCCCTTCCTAATATAAGTAACTCACATGCTCACTCTTCTAAAGGAACACCTGTCTCCCCACATCTCCCCATTGATGCTCTGGAGGGCCCCCTTCAAACGCAGCCTCTCTGACCCCTGTATGAAGCGTCTGTCCACACACAAGGCCATGCGCAAGTTTCAAAGTCTGGAGGGAATGTCAGAAGTACGCTGGAAATAAGACAGGCCTTCAAAAACAGAAACATAAAAGAAGGATTCAAATGAAGTTATGATTCTTTTATTTTTTTCTTACTAATCACTGGAAACTCAATTCTTTATTAACAGGTAGTCCAATAATCTTCTCTAAAGATTAATCTCTTTAATTGTCCAAGAGTCACGCTTGACCCAGAGAGCTAAATCTTCTCCTAATGCCTGGCATGGAGCAGACTAGACTCCAGCTAGCCTGCTGCTGTCACGGATCCCATAGTGCCCCGTTAGGAAGGTCACCCTGCACTGCCTTATGGGCGATGCTACCCACTGTGACAATGATGTCTCTGCTTGCTGAATCCCAGGCTCGTCTCGGAGGGATGATCCACTTTCCTGGATGTGGGCCCAAGCTGACAGCTCTTAGTAATCTTAGCTACGGGTCCCGAGTGAAAGCAGCCAACGGCTTCAAATCAAGGATCTGGACTCCCCACGCCTCCTGCCTCCCCACTGATTATCAACCCAACCCCCCAAACCATGAGGTCACCTTCTTTGTAAATTTTATAAAAAACCAGGAGCCTTATTAAACCTCTGCTTGGATATTTGAAAGATATTCTCCACTCTGCTCACACTTAATAATGCCAAGGTGATTTGCCATTCTAAGACATATCCTTAAGAATTTTGGGGCAATTTTCTGCTCTGACTCATACTAAGAAGTATAGTACTTCTGTTGCTAAAAAGGGAAAACTGTTGATCACCTTCAAGGCAACCCTTTGAGAAAGCACCTGGTTACACTAAGAATAGAACCTTTTGTGTTTCCTGCCTTCTGGAAAGAGAGTAATTTATCAAAATGTTACTCTCTACTACCGGTTTTATGCTATATTCTCACTACTTCTTTGATCAGTCTCTATATCCCTACGCAACAGAGGGAAAAACCGATAGTAACGTATGTATTATTTAGTGCCAGCTTTTGACCTACAGGATCTTCCTAGACAACATTGAGGGATACTTTTTGGGAGAAAAGGTGACTCATCAAGTTTGAGTGACCTGCTCTAAAACTATAGCTCAGTGGTTGAGTGTCCACCTATGAAGCAAGAAGTCATGGTTCGATTACCGGTCAGGGCACATGCCTGGGTAGTGGGCTTGATCCCCAGTAGGTGACGTGCAGGAGGCAGGCAATCAATGACTCTCATCATTGATATTTCTATCTCTCTCTCCCTCTCTGAAATCAATAAAAATATATTTAAAAAAATAAAACTATGGTTGTAGGCAGGATTTGAACCCCCCAGGTCTACTTATCTCTGAGGCCCATGTCCTCCCTATCACCCCACATTGTATAAATAGCCCCATTTCAGAGGTAATGAAAATGTACCTCAAAGGTATTAAATGACATGTTATTCAAGGTCTCCCAATGGGAAAAACATCAGAGTTCAAAGTCAGACTCTCCAAAAGCTGGGCCTCTTTCTCACAGCAGTTCTCTTAAAAAATAAAAACAAAAATCACACCACCAGTGGCTGTGCCTGGCTCTGGGACGGTTCCTTTTGTCTGCCCGTCAGCACCAGAAGGGAGGGGGGCAGGCCCAGTGAGGGCAGCCAGCCATTTGGAAGAAACCCTGATGGAGCCCATTAGCCAGAAACACAGGATGTCTGGGGGCACCTCTTAGAAATTCTTTCAGGGACCTTTTCAACACAATAATGACCTTGTCTCTGTTGTCAAAGGGCTGTCAGCAAGCACTTAAGGAGCTCACCTGCCCGCTAAATGCCCCCACGGGCCAGTGGAAATCCCTCAGCCAGGAGCAGAAGTGCAGGTTCTCCCTGATGGCCACCAGGTCCGGACAGCCTCGCACAGGCCAGCCAGGGGCCACCTGCCGCTCCACTGACCTTTGCAAGAATGGGCCTGAGCAGCAGGGGACAGAGAATTTAAAAAGGCAACCCCTGAGGTCCCTCCCTCCATGGCCCCTGAGAACACTTAACATTTGCACTCTCAGGAGCAAAAGCAAAACAGGAAACAAGCAAACAGAAGCCTCCACTGGGGGGACAGTCTCCCAAGCGGGCCACAGAGCTCCTGGCCATCAATTCCAAGCAGAAGCAGCTCCCAGAGAAGCGCCCTTTGCGTGCAGCGGGCTCTAAGCCCCATGAAATGTTCTTTATAAGCTTAACAGGCTCTGAGGAGGTCCCTGGGGCAGGCTTAGCCAGTTCTTTCTTTTAAGAAAATAAAACAAAACATGTGCATTTATAATACAGCCTGGCATCTAGCCCTGATCTCAAGAACAGTTTAGAAATGTCCCTGAGACAAGGCCGAGAGAACAATGTTTCAAAATAAAAACCCTTGTCATTTCCTTGTGTTCTTAATTGTATTCTTCCCTATCATGTCCCCATAGAAATTGGCACTCAGACCTTCTAATCATACTCTTCAGAGGAGAGAGGGCAGAGACCCTCTGCAAATCTAACAGAAAGTTGTCTGAAGGCCTCTGGGTATGTGATTTTTTTTCCAAAAGAAGGCTACGCTGAGTTTTTTAGAACAATATTACTATTCTTCTAGGTTGGTCAATTAATAGCAACTACACTGGGCTCACTGAACTAAAGTGGGACACTGTTTCCAAACTAAATAACCAAAACCATGGTTTCCCTGACGTGGTCAAAGCCCTTTTTATGTCAGATCAAGGGATCTCTCTCAAAAACAGCATGAGGTGACTTTGTTGGTGCCTGTCCCAATAATTCGGAAAATGTTGGGAAAATTAATCTCTTGGGAGGGAGGGGGGAGGGAGAGAGAGAGAGAGAGAGAGAGAGAGAGAGAGAGAGAGAAGGTCATCGCTACTAATCTGTTACATATATAAATGCACATGTTTGGCAAAAACATATATTCATAACTATACTAGTATATATTTTTGTTTCATATCCATTCCACAAAAGGCTTGAAGCCAAGACAATGATGAAGTTCTTTCAGTGCTTTGAAATCTACCTTCAGTCCTGCGATCCTCAAAAGTGTATCCACCCTCATTCTCCCGAGGAAACCGGTACTCAGGACGTAACTGCTATCACGTGACACACAGGAAGCTTTGAGTCAGGAAAAATATTTCAGTGTTTTCTTAAGTACGTCCCATGGACCATCCACATCAGAATACTCTCCAGCGCTTATGAAAGTCCAGATACTGGACCTCCTTACTCAATACCTGAACCAGAACTCTCTTCCTATTCCATCATTTCATCTGTAGAGAAAGCACCAGTGGTCATAGAGCCATAAAGACTGAATGAGATCATTTCTACAGCTTCGTGTATGGTCCTGGGCACTGAGAAGAACCCCATCGAGTGTTTGTTGAATCTGCCGAGTATCTCATTCGCAGCCACATTCTAGCATGTAGGTACGGCCCACTCCCTTCAGCCAGGTGCTTGCTCATGGCCTGTCTCCCGCAGGCTCCCGAGAACGGATTCTCATGCCCCTCCCCCCCACCTTTTTCTCCTGCTGGACTTCTTTAAGAAGACCTCATCCCTGGCACAGAGCAGCCACAGCACATAGGGGTTCAGGAGACACGTTGGGGCTCAGGGAAATGTTTTCTTTTTTAAAATCATAAAGTAACTTCATGTAATGCAGCCTGGGGTATAATCATCTTTATACCGTCACAATCGTGAGTGTATACACATGGCAAAACATATACACATTTCTAACCCATTATTAATTCCAATGGTTTAAATCTGCCCAGAAAGAAACGTCAATTGAGCTGTCAGTGTGCATACATTTTTGGGGCACCCTGTGTGTCCGATCGATTGATTGACTGACTGCTTGAGGTAAAATGTCTAGGGCCCACAAAGGTTACAATGAAGCCCAGCCACTGCTCCCCCCACTCCTTTCCTGGCCATCTGCTACCCATCACTTGCGATTCAGTTAAGGAGTCAACTTCTACAATAAGATTTCTTTGAAATAAGAGAGAGAGAGCAAGGGAACCTTAAAAACTAGTGCCCCGAGCTGTAAGAGGGGGAGTGGGTTCAAGGCAGTGCCAGAGGGAGAGAATGAGGAGCTCTGTCCTGGGAAGAGTATGAGGAGAAAACAAATAGAAAATGAGCAAAGTTGCAGATCCCGGCAGGAGTCAAACCCAAATTACTTTACAAACATAATGAGGGATGAGAGAAATCTATAGAATCTCATTTCTTCCTCCTGGTTTGAGAGCACACTTATTTGCCAATCAATTCTAATAATTGATTAGCTAATCAGAGGCTGCCTTTACAGCTGCAGGCAACAGTAGGTCCCATATCACTAGGCAACCACTGCCTCCCAGGGGAAGGAGCCAGCAAGGAGAATGCGGGGGCGGGAGCACCCCTTCATCAGGAGAGTCACCGGAAGAAAAAAAACACTCCTTATTTTGTTATGAAAATGCTTCTGACTTTTCAACAACTCCTCCAGGAGAGCATTGTCCTGGGAGTGCAAAAACAGCACTAGTGTCCATTACAAGTTCAGGACAGATTAGTTGCTTCTGCAAATTTCATCCTCTCATTTTTTTATTTTGAAGAAGAAAATGGAGAGTGGAGGATCAAAGTTGAAGCTTTAATGTTCACAGACCATAGTTTTTTTGAATTGACACAGCTGCCTGCTTGGATTAAAACTTTAAAAAGTCATCACTTCAAAATTAAGACTTTTAGAAGTAAGTCTCTGAAAAGAAGGTTGTTTTAAATGCCAATTGTGTGAAGGGATATTTCTCTTTTTAAATGATTAATAGTTTTAAAATCATTCTATACCTGCTTTAAAATCTTTTTATTTTGAAATCAATATAGACTCACAAGAAGTTGCAAAAACAGTATAGTCCTGGGTACCCTGCCCTCACCTTCCCTCAATGGCAAAGTCTCATATAGCTATAGTACAATATCACAATGAAGAAACTGAACTGAAATTGGCACATTTCATGATATTTTTCATCTTGCATTCCTCTGTGAATATATATATATATATATATACACATATATGCATATATATATGCATATATATATAGAAGCCTAAGTGACTGAATGACCAGTCGCTATTATGCGCACTGACCACCATGTGGCAGATGCTCAATGCAGGAGCTGCCCCCTGGTCATCAGTGAGCTCCCACAACCAACCTCCTGCGGCCCCTCCCCTCCCTGCACAGGCCAACCTCCCATGGCCCCAATCAAGGGACCCTACCTGTGCACAAATTTGTGCAGCGGGCCTCTAGTATATAAGATTATGTAAAATAACATAATATATAAATAATAATGTCTAATATAAAAATAATGTATAATATATTTAAATTAAAATCAGGTATCTATATACTGACAGTATTCCTGGAATTCTTACTGAATAAATAAGGTTCAATTTTAATTATCACTTTTTAGAACCAGCTCCTACTAACTCTTCAAACATTCTTCTATGTATTATGCTATTAATTTGATAAAGAAATTATGTAGAAATTATTAAAGAAATGTGTATACTGAGGAATACAAGTATAATGCATGTGGGTTTTGAGTAAGTGAAGTATAGATATACAGCGGGGCCTTGACTTATGAGTTTAATTCATTCTGTGACGGAGCTCATAACTCAAATTACTCGTATGTCAAATCTTAAAGTGAACGAGTGAGACACGTGATGCTGGGCTGATGTTGTGGTGTTCACTGTGACGTTCGCTGCACCAACTAGCGGTAGGGTATCTGAAGCTGGCTCGTAACACGAATTTTAGCTCGTAACTCAAAGCAAAAAAATCGGCGAGAGACGGCTCGTATCTCGAAAAACTCGTTAGTCGGGACACTCGTAAGTCAAGGCCCCACTGTAGATGTTTTCACAGTATTAGTGATTGCTTTTAACACGTTAAGCACCCAGTCACCAGTGACTGACACTATACTTTCCGTCTGGGAGACAAAACAGGCTGGGCGCTTAGTATGTTAAGATAAAGTTCAAAGATTTCAAATGCTAATTTGTTCACACTCATAATCTCAGTAAATGGCAGTGTCTCCTGAACTTCAGGAGAACTAGAGGTTAGGAAACCCAAATAATGTAACCACAGTAAGTAATTAAAGTATTTTAAGCAGCAAAGTTTCATTATGTTGCTCCAATTTTTTATAGCTATAAATTAGCAATTTATCTGACTTCTCCTCACCTCTCATGTTAAAAGGGGGCTAAAACCTACATGGTCATCACCAGTTGTCAAGAGGCAATAATTACTCATGAATTATCTCAGCAAATATTCCCTGAATTTCTGCTATTACATGTCCTGTTTGATATATCAAACATCTATCAGGGCCTGGAACATGCTAGAAAAATGCTATTATTCTAATTTTTTATGGGTTAAAGGAAGTGACCATCGAGTTTTCTACATTAACCCAAAAAAGTGATATTCTCCCACCTAAATCAGTAAGTTGCATAAAATTCTCCTCGTTATGCTTTTTTTTCAATCCGCCATCTGCAGTGGAGTCCCCACCAAGATGCAGATTTTCGTGAAAACCCTCCCGGGGAAGACCATCACTCTCGAGGTTGAACCCTCAGATAGGATAGAAAATGTAAAGGCCCAGATCCAGGATAAGGAAGGAATTCCTCCTCACTGATCTTTGCTGGCAAGCAACTGGAAGATGGACATACTTTGTCTGACTACAACATTCAAAAGGAGTCCACTCTTCCTCTTGTGTTGAGACTTCATGGTGGTGCTAAGAAAAGATAGAAGAAGTCTTACACCACTCCCAAGGAGAACAAGCATAAGAGAAAGAAGGTTAAGCTGGCTGTCCTGAAATACCACGAAGTGGATGAGAATGGCAAAACCAGTCACCTTTTTCAGGAGTGCCCTCAGACGAATGTGGTGCTGGAGTGTTTATGGCCAGCCACTTTGACAGACATTATTGTGGCAAATGTTTCAACAAACCAGAAGACGAGCAATTGTATTTAGGTTAATAAAAGACATGGACTAAATAAAATAAAATAAATAAAAATTCTCATTATAATGATATCATAGGGTTGGTCGTTTGCAGCAAGTACAGAACATCTATATATATAGATAGAGAGAGAGACTTCAGGTCAATTTTATATTTGCATTAATGTAGAGAAGGTTGATAAAATCAACTAACCAGAGTAGTTAATATGCAGTTAAGGAGAACTCTATTTTCTTTTATTTGTGTTTCTTTTTTTCCACCTTTATTATGATATAATTGACATATTGTGTAAGTTTAAGGTGTACATGTGTTGACTTGATACATGTATATATTGTGAAATTGTTATCACAATATGGTTAATTAACACACCCATCCCTCACATAATTACCTTTTTGTGGTGAGAACATTTGGGATCTACTCTCCTGGCTGTATTGAAGTACATAACAGTCTGTTCCTATAGTCACCATGCTGTACATTAGAACCCTAAGACTTACTCATCTGATAACCGGAAGTTTGTACCCTTTGACCAACATCCCCCCATTTCTCCTGCCCCCCAGTCCTGGCAACCATCATTCTATGATCTGTTCCTATGAGCTTGACTCTTCTAGATCTACATATGAGTGAGATATTACAGGAGAACTCTATTTCAAAGTCGGAACCTTTGCAGTTAGAAAAAAGTTCTCACAGTTCAAATTGGCCTCACAAGCAGAATCCAAGGTAAGCTGACACATCTACATATGAGTGAGATATTACAGGAGAACTCGATTTCAAAGTTGGAGCCTTTGCAGTCAGAAAAAAGTTCTCACAGTTCAAATTGGCCCCACAAGCAGAGTCCAAGGTAAGAGATACTCTCGTGTTGAAGGAATACCATGTGCTTTTGGTGCCTAGTAGACAGAACAGAGCAGGTGTTCCTTCTACACCAATATTTAGGTGACCTTCAAGCCTTTAGTCCAAAGAACCCCCCACCTACTGTGAAAGACGTGCAGGTAGTTTACCAGTCCTCTGTTGCCCAAAGTAAGTTCACCAGTAATATAATGCCTCCTAACAGACTTGGAAAGGGGCAAGGCCACACCTTCCTCTGCTTGGAACGTCCCTGAACATAACTGTCATGAGATTTAACACCAGGCACTGAAGAACACTTTCGGGCAGGAAGTTCTCTTGGTGCCCTTGGCTTTATCCACCTGTGACTCATTGAGAAATGCCTTATTTTCTAATTGGTCTGCTTTTTTCTTCTCTTTCTTAAAGTAACTCATTATGTTTCAGAGGTGACTTGTCACACCCAGAATCCCTCTGTGCTTACAGCAGCCCACACACTTACTTGGTAATTGCTCAACTTCTTATAATTTATTTGTATAAAATCCAGTTCTAAAGCCTTTTGCCTCCCCACCAGCAAATCGGTACAGTTCATTTAAGGAAACATTTTGACAGCCACGGTTTAATTTCTGCTGGAATTAATTGGCATAAGATTATCATTTCATTAATTCCATTAAAGTTGACTACCCATTTAAACATTGTTTTTACATCATCAGTGTGTTTTTGTTTTTGTTTTTAAATCCTCACTCGAGTATATTTTTCCCATTGATTTTTAGAGAGAGGGAGAGAGAAGGAAGAGGGAGAGGCAGAGAGAAACACCGATGTGAAGACACATCGATTGGTTGCCTCCCCCATGCTCTGACCAGGGCTGGGAGCCTGCAACTGACGTACCTGTTCTTGACTAGAATTGAACCTGGGACCCTTCAGTCCACAGGACAGTGCACTATCCACTTAGCCAAACCAGCCAGGGCATCAGTGTTTTTTATAAAAATCAAGGCTTTGTGTAATGTCACAGAACGGAGTACATTTACTCTGTGTACCCAGTTCAGTTTGATGTCCATTGCCATTTCAAAAGGGAGCGCCATTCGATAGAGCTCTCTAATCAATGCAACTCACTTCAGGGAACGGTTTGTATTCATGCTGTCTTTTCCTTCCAGTTACTAAGCACAGCCCAGTCTTCCTACAGCCACCATAGCTGAACAATCACATCGATAGTTCTGTAGATAGAATCAGGCAGTGTCAAGTTCAAACCAAAAATTTCCATTTTTCACAAAGAACTAATATTGACTAAAAGAATGATAATTTAAAAAAATAACAAACTCTGTGGTTTAACTAAAAGAGCATCTTTTTAGTTACTACTCTCCCTGGGTCTGCCAAACAAGGAAAGTCCATGCCTGGAGCCAGCGAAGCGAAAGGAGGCGCTGTGAGTCCGTGAGGAGCCCCCCTCTCACACGGCCTTGCTCGGGGACAGGGTTCTCTGAGCCTCACACACTTAATGACGGGCCTCCTTGGGGTGAGGCCCCATGTTCCATCCGCTTGTGGCATTTGAGGAAACTAATGGCATCTTATAATGTTTATCTTTAAATTAAAATTATGTGCATTTGGCAGATTTCAATCTCTTGGGGAGAAAAAAGCTTAGTCATTTCATGAATCTTACCTTCGGTCCAAGTATTTTTCATTTGAAAAATCATGACCTTGATGCTAAGCTATCATAGCAAGTATTAGGGGCACCCTGCCTATTCCCTCAAAATCTCTCTCTCTCTCTCTCCCCCTCTCCCTCTCTTTCTCCCCTCCCCCTCTCCTTACTCTTTCTGCTGCTGCTGAATGCTGCCTGTCTCCTGAGTCTCCGGCCTGCTCTGCTCCTGGGTGACTTCCCTACAGCCCTTGTCCTGCCTAGACCCATTTACCCATTGCCAGGCCTGCGCTCCCAAATCCCCCCGTACCGCCCTTTACAATTTGTAAACAGTCACCCTCCCTTTATCTCCTTTGCCCAAAGCTGCATGTAACAGATTAAGTTTCTGTAATCGCCTTTCCTGTGTCATTCCTCTAATCCTTTGTACTGGTCTCTGTGGCCTTGGCGGTATTTATTGCTGCCATTATCAGCTTCCTTGGCTTTGTAAAGGAGACGGCCGCGGCGGCAGTGCCCGGGTGGGGAGGCACTGTCTCACACACAGGGGCACAGAGAGACCCTGGGAGGCAGGTGGGAACCTGGGGGAGGTCACACTGCCCACAGGCTTTCTGTGTCACCTTGATCAAGGCCAACACGTGCTACCAGCCACGGTCACTCAAAGCCTGCCGGTGTCTCCGAAGAAGCAGGGAATGGAATTGGCATCCACTAGGGAGCTCTAGATGACAAGGGGTAGACTGCACAGGCGTGAAAATCAATCTCGGGGACTTGTTCCAGCCATAATTACTTACCCTCAAGATCTAATTTTCTTTTTAGAAATGACCTCGTCATAGACTTCTCCATATCACAGAGGGCTGTTTGTGTAGCCTGATAATTAATGTACATTTTGAGACCAGCAGGCTGCTTCCTCGGGGGGATTAAGATCAAAGGCACCCACCATCTCGCTCAAGTCCTTCAAACGGAAGGAGGGAAACAAGGAGCTTAGAAACCATCTTGAGAAGGTCAGTCAGCTCTGTCTTCTCAAAAAATAAATAAATAAATAAAAGAGAGAGAAGAATGAGAGCCGGAACCCAGGCTGCCTTACTGGTCATTCAAGGTCCTTAACCAAAGCTTCAGACCAGCTTCTAATCGCTGCCTCCCCGCAAGCCCTCCGGGGCGCAGGCATTAGAGGGCACATTAGATCAGGCCTTTGATGTACTTGGTCTCTGGTGGGGGCCATGTAAGTCCTCGGCGTTGTCACCTTTGGCTCTTTCCACGCCTGTGACCTTAGCTCACTGACGGTGACTTACAGGCGGCGTGTCAGGGCTCCTGAGAACAGCTCCCTCCGCCTCACAAGAGGTTGAGACCAGGAGCACTGGGTAGTCACCCTTGACAGCAGGACCCCCTCCACGGCCCAAGTAAACATAACTACAGGACAACAGCAGCTGTGACCTGTGCCAAGGGGTGGCAGGCAGCAGGCGAGTCACTGCCAGGCTAAGTAGGGAGGCTAAATCAGAAAGCTGCCTCGCAGGTGACCAGACGCCTGCCCAGGTTGAGCAAGTGATCCCCCAGCTTTGTCAGGGGGAGAGGGGCCTGTGTCCACTAGGAGTCCCGTAGAGAAAGTGCGGCTGCGATTTTTTGTGCATTTGTTTGTGTGTGTGTTTGTTTTCTTTCACTGGGTTCAGGGAGTCAGGAAGGGGTGCAGACCATCCCCCTAAGGAGGCTGATAAAATCAATAACAATTAACAAAAAAGCAGGCATATTAATTCCCTGTCTTGTTTAGTGTCATCATTTTCACCTGGCCATGCAGATCATAAAGTTCCATCTCCCTTACAACCCACATCCTGCTACAATTTCCTATCAGTTGTGTCTCCTGCACATTTTCCAGCTCACCCCGTCCTCTTAGTCTACTGCTGTTGCCTTCTGGGACCCAAAAGCCTATTTCTACGGCTCTTCAGAAAATATCTGTGTCCTGGGATTTCTTCTAGTGCAGGGAGTTTTAACCGGTGTGCCACAAGAATTTTTAAAACATACAAGGCGTGACTATTTAGTCAGGAGCACTGACCTCTTTCCATATAGATTGTCAAATAAAGAAATGAAAACAGCCAACACAACAATAGCTGCCTGGTGTAAACGAATCAAAATTATACCTATTTTTTGCCAGATCAGCAAAATATATATATGGTGTGTGTGTGTGCGCGTGCGTGAGCAAGGGAGTACTTCATTGAGAGCTTTCCATGCTCACCCTGTAGAATTTTAGCAATTCATTTGTGTGTGGCATGAGACCAAAAAAGGTTGGAAATTGCTGTTCTAGTGTATCCCTCTTATCAATCCCTTGTGCATGTAGGAACCAGAGAAATTCTAAAAGGTGAAGTTGATCCCTGTCCGGTTTGGCTCAGTGAATAGAGCGTTGGCCTGCAGACTCAAGGGTCCCAGGTTCGATTCCCGTCAAGGGCATGTACCTTGGTTGCGGGCACATCCCCAGCGGGGAGAGTGCAGGAGGCAGCTGATCGATGTTTCTCTCTCATCAATGTTTCTAACTCTCTATCCCTCACCCTTCCTCTCTGTAAAAAAATCAATAAAATATATTTTTAAAAATAAAAATAAAAGGTGAAGCTGAGACAGACTGAGTGGGCTGGGGGTCAGCAGACAAGTGAGGGCCAGCTAGGAAGACGGGGTGAAGGCCAGAGCGCCCTACTTTCATAGACCTGGGGAGGGAAGGGACTGTCTCAGGTGTCACTAACAGACACCTCCTGAACTTCTTTCCATCGTGAGACACAGGAGCACTCAGCATTTCATCCCAAAATACATTTTCATCCTCACCTTTTATTTCTCCCCCAGAATCTCCCAAAACTCTAAAAACCAAATGTAACGCTGACTGACTTCAAGCCTTTCTTGCCCATATCATCACTCCCGGGAACCGCGGTTCCCTCACCCAACTAGCAAGTTCTACTTGGTCTTTACAGTTTAATTGCAGGATGGCTTCCTCTTCTGAGGTCTTCTTTATCCATGGGCACCTGCCTCTATACATCCACTGACACTTTTTCATCAAAATGGTGTGTTGTTACATGACTTTAATTATTTCTTTATGTTTGTTCCCTCCACTAGGCAGAGTTTTTCCTGGAGGAAAATCCTAGATTTGTCAATGATTTCATTCCTAGCATCCATCACCATGACTGGAATACAGTTGCATAGCACAGACTTTTACTTAAAGTTAATTAAACTGCATGCAAGGATGGATTACAAAGAGGAAGCGAGTGAGAAAGAGAAGGCAGGCAAGCATGAGCATTTTAAGAACTAAAGATTATTTTCCCTGCTATTCCACACTGTGAGCTTAGCAGCACAGAGAGGAGGAGGTGGGACATGGGATGTGATGAAGATACGCCACACATCTTCAGTATGACAAATCAGTGTGCCCAAATACCCACACCCTCCTTGTGACTTTCACTGTGTCGCAGAAAAAGAGTTTATTTGAGCATAAATTGATGCCAGTCAGGCAGTGCCAAACCAAAAGTGGTTAGGAGCCCTTCGTCAACAAGAACTAGGGGCAAGGTTTTTATAGGGAAGATATGAAGGCAAAGCAAATAAATAGATTGGTTATAGCTGCAGCAGCTGTCTTATTCGGGAAAGCCTTGTTGGCTATTTCTGAGGCTCCTTCTTAAGTTTCTTTATCAGAGTTGAGTGCTCAGACTCTTGGGTTCTGGCTGACTTACATAAGCTGCCAGGGCATCTGAGCCACCCAGTCTGTGGCCCCCGTGTTTAGAGCCCAACCGTGCTTCTGTCCTCTATCCAATCTAGAGTAATCTTTTCTTTTCCCTCATTTAATGGATTCACTGCAATAGAACTATTTTAAGTGTCTAAAGTGTTTCATAATTTGTCAGAATCTGAAAGATCATGGAAATTAAAATTTGCCACATTCAAGCCCTAACCGGTTTGGCTCAGTGGATAGAGCGTTGGCCTGAGGACTGAAGGGCCCCAGGTTCGATTCTGGTCAAGGGCATGTACCTTGGTTGCTGGCATATCCCCAGTGGGGGGTGTGCAGGAGGCAGCTGATCGATGTTTCTCTCTCATCGATGTTTCTAACTCTCTATCCCTCTCCCTTCCTCTCTGTAAAAAAAATAAATAAAAAATAAATAAAATAAAATTTGCCACATTCAATATTGAAGCTGAATGGCTTTAGTTGAGTATACCATCCAGTTGGATTTTTTTTTTATCTTAATCTCCACCAGTTATAGTATCTGTAGCATATTGAAGATATTTTAGTAGATATGTTATATGAAATACTTAATACAAAATTTTTAAATCATGGTAATCCTGCTCTTTCCATAAGGAAACCACAGCTCAGGAAGATGAAATCACTTGCCCAGCTTTGCACAACCAGTCAGTAGCAAACTAGGAATCAGACTGAGAGTGTGCCCAACCCAAACCATGCACCTCCCCCACCTTTCCTTATGCTCCTTCCTATAACCAATGTCAACGCCAGTCCTCGGGCCTTCACTCTTCCAAAATCACAATCTCTATCATGATTCACTCCAACTTCACTGTTTTGTTTTTTTTAATGCATGTTTTGTTCCTGTTTTTTGTGTTTTTTCCCATGGAAAAACTTCTCTCCTGCCCACTCAGGGATTCATAATTCAGCTTCAGAACCAAAGCACATTTCCTTCTTAGGCAAATTAACTACAAGCTTCGGTGGAGAGTACCTAAATATTTTTCTTCTCAAATGTGTTTAGCAGGGGTGTGCACTATGGTTGGAATATCAGATAAAAATAATAGGTTGGGAGTTTTGAATCGCTTATCCACTAGCCAAAATCACTAAGAAGATGGAGAAATTAGCTCCGTAGCACTTTTCTAGGTACTCTGCCTGTTTGAGTGTATTTCTTCACTTAACATGTATTTTGAGCTATGTGAACATGTTTTAATTGACAACGTAAGTGTCTAGCCAAACTGAATCTCTGTAAAGTGGAGAAGCGCTGGGCTACGTGATCCTGCACTAGGTTCTCTCAGACCCCACTCTCCCTGGGGACCATACAAAGTCCTGCTCACATGGTTCTTTTAACAATATATAATTTTTTATTGATTTCAGAGAGAAATTCTCTCAGACCCCACTCTCCCTGGGGACCATACAAAGTCCTGCTCACATGGTTCTTTTAACAATATATAATTTTTTATTGATTTCAGAGAGAAAGGGAGAGAAGGAGCAAGAGATAGAAACATCAATGAGAGAGAATCATTGATTGGCTGCCTCCTGCATGCCCTCTACTGGGGATTGAGCCAGCAACATGGGCGTGGGCATGTGCCCTGACCCATTATTGAATCTTGACCTCTTGGTTCATGGATCGATGCTCAACCACTGAGCTATAACAGCTGAGCTCACATACCTCTGTAAAGAAGATCTGACTTTGATCTTACATGGTAAGGGAAGGACATAGAGGAAATGTCCCTGGGTATATTCAATATCTGTAAATTTCTGGATTTCCTCCATATCATATATTCTTATAGAATATAGAATTCAGTCTCATTTAAGAGCCTAAACCTTATTGGTAGGATGGAACAAATTTATTCTGTATAGCCTAGTAAGCAGAATGAAGGCTAGAGGATAAAATGTAGGCTGTAAGAAAGACTTTTAAATTTGAGGCAACTAAGTGTAATAAAAACCACTGGAGATGTTATGGATTGTGCACCTACTATGTGTCAAGCATCTAATTAAATAATGCATAGAAATCAATGCCATGGATGGGTCAGAGAAAGGCATGGATGCCTATTATTTAAGTAGACTTCAGACCTCTGAGGTATGTTAGATTGAGGTATGTTGCCTTTTTTAATTACTAGATTTGTATGAGCAGAGGAATTTGGAAAGAATGTTAACTATATCATATTTATGGTGCAGAAATCGTATGGGCACATCTTCAGTCTCAAAAGAAGGGCCTTATGGTATTGAAGGACAGGATGACATTCAAGGCCTCTGAGGAGCAGAAATGACCCGTCCCCATTAGCCTAACTCAGTACTCAGGCCTGAGAGCTGAAGGGAAGGAATGCTTCCAGTTCTAGAACGTGTTTCCTCCTGGCAGCAGCAGCTCGTCTAGAGAAGGACATGGTCACTGGGAGACTAAAAGTAACTACAATCCTTACATCCAAAGCAAAAGTTTGCATGGGACCCAAACAAAGGGGCAGAACAAAGGGGATGTTCCACCTAGAGGAGCAGAATTACAGCATCCCGGGCTAGCGTACATGGATTCCAACAAGTGAGAGCAGGAGAAAGCAGCTCACAGACAGAGTTCAGAACTCAAGGTGGGTGATGAGGACCCGAGCTGGTAGCTGTGGCCAGTGCAGAGCAAGGTGGCCCTGAACGCAACATGGCCAGTGTCCTCATAAGAAGAGGGAAGAGGATACAACGACAGACAGGAAAAGCGCCGATAGGACCGGAACAGGGACTAGAGGGACAGCTGCAAGCCCAGGAGAGCCCAGGACTGCAGGCCCCATCAGAAGGTAGGAATCAGCCAGGAAGGACTCTACCCAGAGTCTCAGAGGAGTCACCGCCCTGCTGATGCCTACAGGTTGGACTGCTGGCTTCCAGAACTGTGAGCCAGTGGATTTCCATTGTTTGAAGCCCCCGAAAACCACCAGGACAGCTAATGATGGGGAATGAAGCGCCTCTTTCCCAGACTTCTGAGTCTAAGCTATTCTTATCTCTTGACTGCGAGAGCCTGGTTTTGAAGTCTCTGGGGACACGTGCAGTGTGTTCCCAGAGCACTGATGAAATCTCTTGACTCTTCCAGCCAGCCCTCTCCCCCAGGGCCCCCCACGAATCTCCTCTGGAGATCACCTGTCTCTCCTGCTGCCTTTACTGGGAAGGGGGTTCCAAGACACAGACACCCCTGCTGTAATGTCCCTGAGAGGGGGCAGCAGACTACATACCAAACTGCATCCAAACCAGCGATTCTGGCAAAGGAAAGCTTTCCCTCTTCTGGGAGGAAAGAGAGAGCTATGCCATTTTCAGAGCAGGGCCTCTGAGGGCCACTCAAGGGAAGCAGCCTTTTGAGGGTGACATGTTTGTGCAGCCTGACTGGACCTGAACATTTGTAAATCAGGGACTGAAGCGAATACAAATGACAGGAAGAAAGGCAAGGCCAAACTCCC
>NW_006293779.1:13055919-13076531 GCF_000327345.1 Myotis davidii | reverse complement strand
TGAAGGCACATTTAAAGCCCGAATCCCAGGATGAATCAGACCAAGTGTTCCTATTTAGATAATAGCAAAATCAGGCTGCAGAGAATTGTTAGTCAGCAAACCGCATTTTGGGGAAGGCCATGCTCCCAGAAAGGAAATGAAGAGTTGGGATTCCAGATTTAGACCTGCAAGAGCCCAGAACCACAAGGTACCGAGAAGAAAGATCCGAGCTGCATTCTTTTTGCTTGAATAGAAGAAAAGCTGGAGTAAGCAGCATGAAAAGCAAGGTTCGCTCACTTTGCAAAGTCCTGTGACCTCCTTCCAACGACAAGATCAACACCAAAGCACTGTCTTACAGTGGCTTCAGGCAGTTCACCCCCCCCCCCCCGAATGACCTTCCTGTTTCTCTTGGCCGCAGCCCCTCCATCAGCCTCTCCTTCTACCCTGGCTCACCCCCATGACAGCCAACCCCACTCTCCAGTCTCAGAGGCTGCAGCCCATGCAGTCTTGACTACTGTCCGGGTCCATGGAAGCAGAGGCAGCTCTCCACTGAGCCTGGGGAAGGCGGGGGCTGTAATTTCCCTTCCTGAAGCTTCTCCCATCTGAGGATGGATGAAAACAGGCTTTGGAGGAAGAGACACTACTGTACATGCTGCCCTTGTCTGTCAACAAGTGCGGGATGACTGTAAGTGATGGCCAGACATGGTCCATTGTATTTCTCTAACAGTCCACAGTTCTCCCAGCCCTCTCAGAATAACTCCAGTAATGAATGACAGATGTAGCTAGCAGATAGGAGCACTGATATGCAATTTTAAAATGACTTTATTTTTTGTTTCTGGTCCTGAGACAGATTTATTTGAAGCTGCTCTCATTTCATTCGGTGGTTTATAGGCACATCTCAGAGATATCGCAGATTTGGCTCCAGACCACCACAACAAAGTGAATATAAAATGAGTCACACAAATTGCGTGCTTTCCCAGTACCTATAAAAGTTATGTTTGCATTATACTGTAGTCTACTAAGTATGCAATAGCATTTTATCTAAAAAATGTATATATCTTAATTAGAAAATGTTGTATTGCTAAAAAGAATAAATAATGCTAACCATCATCTCAGCCCTCAGCAAGTTGTAACATGTGTTTGGTGGAGAGTCTTGGCCTCCAGGTGGATGGCTGCTGATTGATCAGGTTGGCCGTGGCTGAAGGTCAGGGTACTGTGATGATTTCTTGAAATGAGACTACAATAAAGTTTGTCACATTGATTGAGTCTTTCTTTCACAAACAATTTCTCTGTGGCATGAGATGCTGTTTGACACCATAGTAAAAATTATTTCAAAACTGGAGTAGGCTCTCTCACAACCTGTTGCTGCTGCATCAACTGATTTCACACAATACTCTAAATCCTTTGCTCTCATTTCAACCACTCTCTAATGTCTTCACCAGGAATGAATTCCATCTCAAGAAACCACTTTCTTTGCTCATCCATTAGAAGCAACTCCTCACCCTTTAAAGTTCTATTATAAGATGGCAGCAATGCAGTCCTATCTCTTAGTTCCATTTCTCATTCCAGTTCTCTTTGATATTTCCACCACATCCACAGTTACTTCCTCCATTGAAGTCTTGAAAACCTACAAGTCATCCATGAGAGTTGGAATCAACTTCCTCCAAACTCCTATTAATGTTGATTGATATTTTGACCTCTTCCCATGAATCACAAATGCTGTTAGTGGCATCTTTAATTAATCCTCTCTGGAGACTTTCGATTTACTTTGCCCAGATCCATCAGAGATATCACTGTCTATGGCAGCCTTGTGAAATGTGTATCTCCAATAATAAGAATTAAAAGTCAAAATTATTCCTTGACCAATGGGCTATAGAATGAATACTGTGTTGGCAGGCATGATAATAATGCTAATCTTGTTGTACATCTCCACTGAAGCTCTTGGGTGACCAGGTGCATTGTCAATAAGCAGTAATATTTTTTAAAGGAATCTGTTTTTTTTCTGAGCAGTAGGTCTCAACGATGGCTCAAAATATTTAGTAAAGGATGTTGTAAACAGATGTGCTGTCATGCAGGCTTTGTTGTTCCATTTATAGATCACAGGCCCTAAGATTCTCAGAAGAGTAAATGAGCACTGACTTCAACATCAAGTCCCCAGTTGCATTAGCCCCTAACCAGAGAGTCGACCTGTCCTAGGAAGCTTTGGAGCTTTTGGCTTCTCCTCTCTAAAGGTGAAAATTTTAGATGGCATTTTCTTCCCAGATAAGGCTGTTTTGTCTACATTGAAAAACCGTTGTTTCGTGTAGCCACCTTCATTAATTATCTGAGCTAGATCATCTAGATAACTCGCTGCAGCTTCTACATCTGCATTCGCTGTTCACATTGCACTTTTGCGTTATGGAGATGGCTTCTTTCCTTAAACCTCACCAACCTCTGTTAGTTTCAGACTCTTTTCTGGCAGTTTCTTCACTTCTTTCAACTTTCACCGAATTGAAAAGAGAGAGGGCCTTGGTCTGAATTAGACTTTGGTGGGGATGGGGAACATCTGGTCCATGGGCCATATGAGGCCCACAGAATCATTTGGTCTAGCCCTGAGAAGACATTAGGGGTGAGCTAATTAAAAGTTTGACCAAACAGAGCAGGCTAATTTTTAAGCTGATAATTTTGTATGGCCCTCGAATGATGTTATAAATATCCAAATGGCCTTTGGCAGAAAAAAAGGCTCCCCGCTACTGGTTTAAGGAAATACTGTAGCTGGTTTGATTTTCTATCCAGACCTCTACAATTTTCTCCATGCCAGCAGTAAGGATGTTTTCCTTTCTTATCATGTGTGTGTTCACTGGAGTAGCACTTTTCATTTACCTCGGGAACTCTCGCTTTCCATGCTCACCCTGGCTAACTCTCAGGCACCAGAGGCCTCGCTTTCAGCCTGTCAGCTTTCAGCAATGCCTTTCCCACAAGCTTCATCATGTCTAGCTTTTGAGTTAAAGTGGGAGGCATGTGACTCCTCCTTTCACTTGAACACTTAGAAGGCACTATAGCAGCGGTTCTCAACCTGTGGGTCGCAACCCCTTTGGGGGTCAAATGACCCTTTCACCGGGGTCACCTAAATACATCCTGCAAATCAGATATTTACATTACGATTCATAACAGTAGCAAAATTACAGTTATGAAGTAGCAACAAAAATAATTTTATGGTTGGGGTCACCACAACATGAGGAACTGTATTAAAGGGTCGCAGCATTAGGAAGGTTGAGAACCACTGCACTATAGGGTTATTAATCGGCCGAATATCAATATTATTGTATCTTGGGGAATAGAGAGGCCCGAGCAGAAAGGGAGCAGCTGGTCGGTGGAGCAGTCATCGCACACACATTTATTAAGTTTGCTCTCTTCTATGGTGTGCGCCATGGCACCCCAAAGCAATCCCAAAGGTAACACCAGAGAGCACGCTCCACCAGATCACCATCGCAAACATAATAATAATTTAACCATTTGAATTATTGTGAGAATTACCAAAATGTGACATGAGGACCCAAAGCGACCAAACGCTGTTGGAGAAGGTACGACGGACTCGCTCAACTCAGGGCACCACAATCTTCAAATTGTTTTAAAAAAAATGCAATGTCTGTGAAGTGCAATACAGCAAAGCACAGACACCCAATATATAATTTTTATTATATAACCTGGTTATTATATAACCTGGTTATTATATAACCAGGTCTGCCTATACTTCACTTTCAAATTATGACGAATTTTACTAAGCAAACAAGAGTGGCTCAAAATGTTTAAGAATCACCCAAATTAAGTGTAAGCACTGCAGCATACATCGCATCCCCATTTTCCCAGGTCATTATGGTTATGTATATCCTACTTTATTGAATATATCTGATAAAAAGCTTAGAACTATATAAAAAAAAAAACTAAACCTATTTTCATTCTGTTATTCTCCAAGCAGAGTATCTGGCAGGCACTGGGCCAGGCTATAGGAATGAAGAAAACCCTGCATTTGCCCTTAAGGTGCAAGTACCGGTGGAAGCAAAATGCACAGTGAGAGAGGCTATTACAGGGAGGACAGCACAGAAGTGAGGAGAGAGAGCAGGGGCGGGAGGGTAGACAACTCTGCTCAAAGGTTTGCAGAGGTATTGACACGGAAGAGGAGGAAAAGAGGTAGGGGAGTGGAGGGTGGGGATAGGGAATGGTAACAGAGAGAGCTTAGGTCCTGAGTCCAAGTGGGAGCAAACCTTTGGCATTTTCGGAAAATAATAAAAAAGTTCAATGTAGATGAGGGAAGATTTAAATAAGAAAAATAAAAGGGTTATGCAAGCGCTTGAATATGAAGACAATTTTGAAATAGGAAATGTAAATGTTCTCTTGCAATGCAAAGCCATTGACAGGTTTTAAATATAGGAGTGAAGGATCACATAAGCTTCAGAAAGGCCTCTGGCAGCGGCCTGGGGGAGGGTGATTTAGAGAGAATAAACCTGGGGTGGGGTGGACAGACCTGTTTAAATACCATTGCAATGATTTAGTGGGCAGGCGATAAATGTCTATGATGAGGACAGTGGCTTAAGGAGGCAGTGACATTACCCCTGCTTCTCTGCAAAGTCCGTACACTGTGAATCAGTCTGGATCAACTTGCTAGTTGGGTAGAAAAAGAAGAGCTGCCCTGGCCGGTGTGGCTCAGTTGGCTGGGCGGCATCCCATGCACCTGCAGGCTGTAGGTTCCATTCCTGGTCAGGACACACGCCCAGGTTTCAGGCTCTACCCCAGGTAGTGGGGTTAGCAGGAGGCAGGCGATTGATATTTTGTTTTCACATCAATGTCTGTCTGTCTCTCTCCCCCCCCCTCCTTCCTCTCGCTCTAACAATCAATTTTAAAAAAAGAGCCAAAGACAAAAATTTCCAGAGGAAGGTAAATGCTTTTCTCAATCCCTCCTCCTGTCTAAGCAAGTGAAAACACCAGCATGAATGGAAGGCTAGAATTAAAAACCAATCTGAGATCGCATCTATGCCAATCTTCCCGTGTAGAGGGAAAATAGCTAAAATATTAACTGATGCATTTTTTCCTGCACGATAACTTTCTTCACTTGCCAATATTCCAACATTAAAGTGTGAAGCTGAGACTTATGTTTGTAAAGAACAAAAAGGGGGAGGGATCACAAACAATTCCAGTGAGAACCACCGATTAAATCCTTAACTTGACTTTCGAACTCGATCTTGAAAATCTGTGATGCAGATGCGGTAACCAACCCACTGTAACCCCATCTGTAGGAGGGACTTTTTAAATTTTTTCCTGGTAAATGCCCTGCTCTTTAATGACAACCCAAGACAATCCGTGACCTGATGGCCACTCTCGGTTTTGAGATCAAGTCCTGCTTTAGTAAATCAGACTCCCCTTCTGGTACCACAAATGTTTCCAGGAGAACGAGCTGAAAGACCCTACTCTCACCCAGTGACCGCTCTGCACTCTGCCCGTCCCTCAGCGGGGACCTGAAGGACTTCCCTTTCCCCATAGAGCAGTGGTTCTTCACCTTCCTAACGCCGCGACCCTTTAATACAGTTCCTCATGTTGTGGTGACCCCCAATTTCATTGTTACAAATTGAACATAATTAAAGCGTAGTGATTAATCACAAAAACAATATGTAATTATATATGTGTTTTCCAGTGGTCTTAGGTGACCCCTGTGAATGGGTCATTTGACCCCCCCCCCAAAAGGGGTCTCGACCCACAGGTTGAGAACCGCTGCCATAAAGGCTCTTACAGAAAGGCAGGCAGGAATATGGGAAAGGGGCAAACAGTCCCCGTTGTCACTTCTTAGGTCCTGCTCTCAGGATCCTCTTGTGGCTACAGCTGACTGGACAATGCTGTCCCTCTGCGTGGCAGGTGTCACATGCGTATTCTTCCACAGGGCCCATGTATGGGTTTCCCAGGACCCCATGTGAGCAGCTCACCACTGCACAGATTCCCGACACTGACAAACTGGGCCTTTAGTCCCTCCCTCCCTCCTCAATTTCTGTTTCTTGAAAGGCATCCACGGTCTCTGCTGGCTTCCCTTTGTCCCCAAAAGACACCGTGTTGGATTTCTACAAGATGGCTCAAGTCCTGCTACTTGCCACAGCATCCACTGGAGCCGTGCTCAGACACCCTGCTGCACCGAACAGCGGGAGGGAGGGCAGTCTGTCCTTGGCCGCCCTGCCTCCTGGCCTGCGACCCAGGGGCTTTAACCACCTGCTGCTTCTGGGCTCGCAGCAGGCACCCATTTCTATGGTTATCAGGGCTCCTGTGTTCTTGCTTTGTTTTTTGTTTATTTTTTGTGTCTCTTTTTTGAATTTAATTTTTCAATTACAGTTTATATTCAATACTGTTTTTGGACTTGTTTCAGGGCTACAGCATAGTAGTTACACAATCATATACTTTTCAAAGTGTCCCCCCCAATATTTCTGGTTCCCATCTGGCCCAATACATCGATTTTACAATGTTATTGACTATACAGAATCCCTATGCTGTAAATTTACATCCTCAGATTAGGCCACCTCATTCAGTGCTGGGAAGAACCACCTCATAGAATAACCTCTCCTTTGAGGGCTGCAGCAGGGACGTGTGAACTGGGCAGCTCAGCCCCTAGCTTGCTGACCGCCTAGAAGTCTCTATCTAGCTCAGCCGTGGGCAAACTATGGCCCGCAGGCCGGATCCGGCCCGTTTGAAATGAATAAAACTAAAAAAAAAAGACCGCACCCTTTTATGTAATGATGTTTACTTTGAATTTATATTAGTTCACACAAACACTCCATCCATGCTTTTGTTCCGGCCCTCCGGTCCAGTTTAAGAACCCATTGTGGCCCTCGAGTCAAAAAGTTTGCCCACCCCTGTGCTAGCTGATTCTCTTGGAGAACCCCTCCCCTCTCAAAAGCTTCAAGTATGACTGACACTGAAAAGCTTCTTGTCCTCTAATTCCCTAAGCATTTCTAGTCTCCTGTGTGCAGAGGTTGTCTGGGAGCGGAGGATGGGGGATCACCAGGCAGCTCTGGCACTGTCTTTCCAAGCTTGGAAGGGCTGACTGGCAGCCACTTAGGTCTCTGTTAGAATGTCACAGTACATACTGTTCCACGTGTGGGGCTTCAGCCAAAATTCCAAGACAACAGGCAAAGCCTCATGCACTATCCCAATTTAAGAACTTGGAAAATTTAAGAGGACTGTTGTCAATGCCACCATTATTGTTGATGTTAGCTGTTCCAGAACTTACTATGTAATCACAATACAGAGTTTTTCTATCAAATAGGGAGAAATAGGGCAGAAAATGCAACCTAAGAGCTGTGTACCATGAAAAGATAAGAACGAGTTCTGCAGTGGACACGGGTGATGGGGACAGCGTAGGGATAAGATGTCAGTGTGCCTCTATGTGTGAGGATTAGGTATGGGGAGTACTTCATGCTCCACTTTGGGGCCCAAATCTTGGGGTTTGTGGATTCCTGTGCTTTGCAAGGAGCCAGAGGGTGAGCAGCAACAGCTACAGAGAGACCCAGAGAAAGCACCTGGGGTCTCCCGCAGCCCCGAGAAGACTCAGTGTGTTACAACCAGAGGCCATGGGGAGCTGGCGAGCACGTGATACAGACCAGCCTAGACAGGGCTGTGACCAAGACCCGGCCAGATGAGACACAGCTCAGTGGTGGCCCACAATGCACTGGGACTCAATGCCCCACCTCCCTCCACACCTCGCCCCCGCTCAAGCCTAGAGCTGAGTAGACTCTACACCAGTGATGGCGAACCTATGACACGCATCAGAGGTGACACGCGAACTCATTTTCTTGGTTGGTTTTTCTTTGTTAAATGGCATTTAAATATCTATATATATAAAAGGCTAATATGCAAATCAACCGAACGGCGGAATGACTGGTCGCTATGACCACACTGACCACCAGGGAGCAGATGCTCAATGCAGGAGCTGCCTGTCCCCTGGTGGTCAGTGCGCTCTCACAGGAGGAGCCCTGCTCAGCCAGAAGCCGGGCTCACAACTGGCGAGCACAGCAGCAGTGGCGGGAGCCTCTCTCACCTCTGCAGCAGCAGTAAGGACCCCTTGGGTGATGTCCGACAAGGGGGCCAGGACTGCGAGAGGGCACAGGCTGGGCTGAGGGACCGCCCCCCCGCCCCCAGTGCACGAATGTTCATGTACCAGGCCTCTAGTATAAAATAAATATCAAAAATATAAGGCTTTGTTTTACTATGGTTGCAAATATCAAAAAATTTCTATATGTGACACGGCACCAGAGTTAAGTTAGGGTTTTTCAAAATGCTGACACACCGGGCTCCAAAGTTTCACCGTCACTGCTCTACACCCTGCTGTTGCCCCAGAGGAAGAGGCGGGGAGGGAGGGACTCAGCGGTGGACTTGGTGCAGTGGTTGCCTCAATGAGACTGGGTTTAAACTAAAGGACTGCCTGACTTACTGTGCATATTTTGGTTTTCTGCATCAGAAGAAAATAGGTGGGTCTTGAGCGAGGCTGAATTCGATATTAAGAAACATCAAGGTGTCCTGTGGCCACTCCAGACTATATAACTAGGCGGTCCCACTTCGCACTCAGTTTTAAAGAAAGGTGCATTGAAAACTGGGTCGGAGTTTACCTTAGAGTAAACCATCCATCCGCATCGAAGCCAGGTTGCTATCCTGATTCTAGTCATTGCCTTACATCAAAAGAAGTATTTCCATAAATTGACTTGGAGTATTTATAAAAGGAAGCATTTTGCCAACACAATAATTTGATGGGATGAATCCTGCCCTGCCATAGCCAAGCCTGCAAACAAAGCCAAAACCCAGATCTCTAAATAATGGTTTCCTTTCCTTAATCCCTGCCTATTTGGACACACATCCGAGGGCATTCAAATTGCCATCAGGATTCTTGGAAGGGTTATAAACCTCATTTACAATAATCAGGATCCACTTCTCAGGTGAGTAGGCAGCAGCACTGATGTTCAGTGAGCAAGGAGGGTCTAGAGCAGCGGTTCTCAACCTGTGGGTCGCGACCCCTTTGGCGGTCGAACGACCCTTTCGCAGGGGTCGCCTAAGACCATCCTGCATATCGGATATTTACATGACGACTCATAACAGTAGCAACATTACAGTCATGAAGTAGCAACGAAAATAATTTTATGTTTGGGTCACAACATGAGGAACTGTATTTAAAGGGCCAGAGGTTGAGAACCACTGGTCTAGAATCAGCCTCCTGGGGTCCATTGGAATCTAGAATCCCAGATAGGTCACCTTGAGCAAATGCTGAAAAGTTGTACAATACCTATCAGCCTCCAGGATAATGTGCAAAGGAGTGAGTTCTCCATCAGTTTGGACATTCAAGTGTAGGTGGGCCACACGTGGCGGGATGTTGCATTGGACTGCATAAGTGCCGAGATCTTTTCGAACTCTGAGTTCTTTTGAAAAGGAAGGCTCGGTGCCAAAGAACAGACTCTCCTTTGAGATAAACACCACTGGTGGCTCTCATTTGGAAAAGGAGGCCAAAGACTTGCACTCTGTTTAAAGCTAAGATAGGCCGAAACCGGTTTGGCTCAGTGGATAAAGCGTCGGCCTGCGGACTGAAAGGTCCCAGGTTCGATTCCGGTCAAGGGCATGTACCTGGGTTGCAGGCACATCCCCAGTAGGAGGTGTGCAGGAGGCAGCTGGTCGATGTTTCTCTCTCATCGATGTTTCTAATTCTCTATCTCTCTCCCTTCCTCTCTGTAAAAAATCAATAAAATATATTTTTTAAAAAAAGCTAAGATAGAAAGAGGCCAAGTCACCCCTGTTGCTGAGTCAGCAGCTGGGGAGTCATGGCGAGTGCACTGGATTTCAGTCAGGAGCCTGGGCAGGAGTCCCAGCTCTGTTCCCAGCTGTGCGGCCCTGGGTAGGCAAGTAATGGATACGCTCTGAAGTTTCTTCACTTGGAAATTGGTTGTACTTTTTTTCTTCTTCTTCTCAAAAGGTACTCCTGAGGACTCAATGAGCCAACATGAAATTGCTTTGAAAATGGTAAAGCACGGGATGAATATAGGTCTTATCATTTTCAGAGCTCAGATTATACTATACATCCTTAGCTCTGAAAATAACATATGTAACCTCAGACCCTGGCTGAGATCAAACTATTATTTTAAACATCATGATGGGTATAGAAGTTGGGAAAATAGCTATTTCAAAATCTCTTGCTTATTTTCTCTATTACTCTAGAGTAGAGATTCCAATTTACCTTGAAGGCAGGTAGCGGTTTTGTTCTGAAAATTAAAAATAATAATCAAAACAGAAACAATGGTACCAGGCCATCTATGTTTATGCAAATATCCCAGCTCTCACTTATTGTTTTAGAAAAAGGGAGATCATCCTCAACTTGAAGGCTAATGTCTTACACTCAGTACTTGACTGTTTCTTCCCTAAATAAATATACCTTTTATCGAAGATTTTCAATACAAATATTCACTCAAATATTTATGGACAGTAACACTATCATGTCAAGTGTTGAGCGAAGAGTGTTGATGAGTCAGATACACTCGTTCAGGTGTTAGAGGAAAGATAAAATAGACAAGAATTACACAAATGATTATAAGCATCGGTGAGAAGGTAAGAAGGGCTCTGAGGATCTAGCAGAGGGTGCTCCTGTGGAGTTGGGAGGTTTTCCAGAGAAAGGAATGTGGAAGTGGAGCCTTGAAAGATGAGCAGGAATTATCTAGGTGGGAGATGCCAGGTGAGGGCAGAATGTTCCAGCAAATGTTTCTTTAGCGTCTCTTTGAAGACAAATGTTTGCTCCTCTGGGTGAATTCTGACTGCTGTGTCTATAAATAATTGTTTATTCTTAGCAAATTTTGTGTGCTCTTCTCTGAATAAATGTTATCAGGAGAAGCAAGCTGAGATGAGAAGGACTCTGGAAGGACAGGGATGTGCCACCGTACTTTATGTCTCATCCTAGAGGAGTAGCTATGAAAAGAATAAGGCTGTCCCAACCAATGTGGCTCAGGAGGTCATGGTTCAATTCCCATTCCTGGTACATGCCTGGTTGTGGGCTCAATCCCCAATTGGGGGAGTGCAGGAGGCAGCTGATCCATGATTCTCTCTCATCATTGATGTTTCTCTCTCTCTCCCTCTCCCTTGGGCTTACTATTGACTGGACATAAGATCCTTCATACGGGGCCTTATGGAATGTAGTCTTGTGGGTTTGATAATCTTTATAGCTTCACTCAGAGCCTAAGGGCAAGATCCCTGTCTGATTAAGGCTGGACTGTTACCCTATTTAAGTGGATAATCCCCCTGTGTCATCCTGGGGCAGGACATGGAGACTCATTTTTTGCATATTTCATTAAGGGTAGTCTGGGCTTGATTTGGAACCTAAAAGTAACCCATGAGCAGACATGGCTGTTAGGAGGTGTTCTCTGCCATGCCCTCTCTTCTTACCCCCCCTCCCCTCACTTTCAATCCATTTTTACTGAAATTCAAACCCTGGGCTCAGCTACGCTCTGCTGAATCAATGGCGCCTTCTCCTTCATGCTTGGCAAGGTGTGGCTGAGGGGAGAGTCCCCTAGGGGGCCTAAAGCAGGGGCAGTGGGAGCATCATCTACATGAGTCCAGTGTGCCGAGCAACACAATGATCGCACGGTAGTCAAAACTGCGAGGAGAACATTGACGCTTCCCCTACCTGTGATTCTGTAAAACAGCCTGCCACCCATTCTTGTGTGTCTGGGAAACAGCTTCCTTCGAAGAAGCATGCTTCCCCAAATGACTTAAGTAGGAGTCACAGATGCTCTTTTGTTGACATACCTCAGGGCCAGACACAGAACCTCCGGATTCCCATTCTTTGTCTCAGAAATTACTAGCTGTGATGTCCCCCAATCAACCAAACAAAATGCTTGCTAACCCATCTTTGGTTAAGTTTCTTTCCTCCCCCAAAGCCCCTGAATTCTGTGAGCCTTCTAGAATACAGCCTCTTCTTAGTAACCACCCCTTCCCCCAAGAAAAGGCGGACCTCAGAGTCAGACATTCATCCCTTCCACACCCCTGGTTATTCTAGCCTTGTGTGTTTCCCAGATAAGAAAACTGGTTTTGCCTAAACCTTGAGCATAAACCTTGCAGATCAAATGGTCAGAGAGTTCTATTTGTTGTAATAGTTGAACTCACTGATCACATGATGAGAGAAATAAGCCTTGAAATAATATTTTCAAATGAAGTCTCTCTTGACTAAGTTTGGATTTGTTTTCCCTTTGACGGTGATGAACGAAAATAAGTCCCAAGCAGAAGAACACGAGGGACCCCTGTCTGAACACACATGAACTATCTTCCTGGAAAACCCCCAGAACAGATTTTTAAAAATGGGATAAAGAAGGGCAATTAGATCACAAGTTCTCATGCTATCGTTTTGGTCTTAAATATGACATGTACACTTATTTTGCAGACAGCTTTTGGGAACAGGGCACTTGGTTTATACATAGAAGAATATTTGATGGGAAAAACACCACGGATTATAGAATCCAGCCAGCTGAGAGCAAGCTATTCTTTCTCAGATATTGGAAGTTGCTCTCACATTAAAATCTAGCCTATTATGAAGAATAAGCAGTTCAGAAAAAAAAAATCCTCATCTCCACAGGCAAAGATTCTGCCTTTGGCAGAACACAGCCAGGAATAACTCCTCTTTCCCCACCTGCCAGGAAATGCATCCCTTCTTTTCTCAAAGGTGACCCCCACACCTCTGAGAAACTTTAAAACTCAGTACATTCTATCGCCACCGCATCCTATGTTCTGACCTTCTCTGGACACTGAGGTTCTGTCAATCTTCAAGAAAAGCAGAATTATTAATGCTTCAACTTTTTATTGACTTACCAGTTAAATGAAATAGAAGGACTGGGGGTCGGGTAGTGGGGAGGCCAGCCTTGACATCAGAAAATCCAGGTTCCATTAACATCTGCTCTGTGATCTTAAGGGCAAGTCATGGAGTTAAGTGTGCTCATCTCTAAAGTGGAAATAACAACAGGTATTGAAGAGCATTATTATCAGGATGGATCAGTGGTCAGCAAACGGCGGCTCTCAAGCCACATGGGGCTCTTTGACCTCTTGAGTGTGGCCATGAAGTTTTAATCGCACTGTACGTGCGCGCCCGCACGTGGTATTTTGTGGAAGAGCCACACTCAAGGGGCCGCAGTTTGCCGACCACTGGGATGGACAGTCACTACATACACTATGTATGAAAAAGTGCTTGGGCCCAGCCAGCGTGGCTCAGTGGTTGAGTATTGACCTATGAATCAGGAGCTCACAGTGCAATCCGTGGTCAGGACACATGCCCGGGTTCAATCCCCAGTGTGGGGTGTGCAGGAGGCAGCCAAAAAGTAATTCTCTCATCATTGATGTTTCTATCTCTCTCCCCCTCTCCCTGCCTCTCTGAAATCAATAAAAAAATATATATTTTTTTTAAAAAAAGTGCTTGGTACTTTTCATCCAGGGCTTCCATTTTCTCTTTATCAAGTCCAACACAATAATCGGTATCCATCACTCAAATTTGATTATTTAACCAACCTTACAATTGCCGTGCTTAGAGTATATTGAAATAGCCTCCTGATTTTCCCTCTTCCCGCCTCTTTTCATATTCACTGTGGTAGTTACGTTGATAAGTCTGAAACTAAATGGGCTCGTGTTACTCTTCTTCTTAACATCCTCCAACAGCTCACGCTGGTTCCAGGCCAACGCCCAAGCTCTTCAGCGTGAGAGACCCTCCGGGTCTGGCTCTTCGCAGCCATATGCCCATGTGGAAACTACCGCCTCATCAGAGCTCGATATGAAGTAGGTGAGTACTCTTTCGTTGTTTTTTTTTTTTTTTTGGAATGAAAGAATAAGGACAGACAAGTAAATGTATGAGGCCATTGGTGCAAGGCCAGTTGAATATTTCACATGGGTTCTGAGTCACTTTCATTTTGGGGGAAAGTGTTTGGAGAACAAGGAACCCCTCTGACTAGAGGTGCACTCACTATGTCAGCATCCACACAGCTGGGAACAAAAGACGATTCTGCTGGTAGATATTTTCCCCCAGATGTTGGCTCCGGAGAAACTTTAATAATAGAAAAACCTCAAGGCTAAGTCTGTTGCTTAAGTTTCCCTTTGTTCATATCAACATCTGAACAGAGATAAATATGCCTTTTCCCCACGTAAGCGAAACTCCCAGGGAGCAAATGTCCACCTCCATTGATTTCAAGCCGTAGCTATGAAGAAATTGCACAGTAGTTCATTAAAGATAGTCTCCATCCTTCCCTCACTCCCAATATATCTTCCAGACAGTAAGATTTAGCTTCCTGTAACACCAATCTCCTTCCCTCCTCCCTCATCCTGCCTTAATAATCTCCTTCCCAGTTAGTATGTTAGCATTTTAATAGGAGCAAGCTAGTAATTGACCAGAGGCTTAAATGTGTGGCATACATTAGGAATGAACAATGGCGAAATGTTAGGAACCACGGTAAACAACCATAAAACATCATTAGACGGAGAATGGTCAGAAAGGGGAATGGTGCCTCCTCTTTGATCTTCATTCATTATTCCTAGAACATTTAGCTATTTGTGTGCCGCGAGTGTCCTCTGGAAAAGGTAGGAGCAGCCTGCCTCGCTTCACAGTCCGGACGGTGTTAGCGGTGGCAGCCCGCACAACTGATTCTTCCCCTCTCAATATGGCCCTGGCAATAAAACCCTGTTCCTGGCTACTCAGATTCCCTCTGAATGCTGGCCTCTGTTTCGAAAGCCATCTTTCTGAAAGCACCCAGAGCTGCTATGTTTATGTATAACAGGGAGTGAGAGATGTAATAAAGCCAGGATCGATTGCCCGGTAATAGCCATGATTCCATAGACATGAAAGGGTATTTGTAATTTAGGTCTCATAATGTGGCCTAACTCCCTATCTTGTGTAGTTATTGATTTTTCAATACGAGGACCGCCCAGCAAGCCTTTCAGGGTTGTTCTCCCTGCTCCATGCAGCCCAGAACAAACACCCCTCTCATAGGAGGCCGGCCTAGAGAAGGGTCTTCTACTCTGAAAGTTACAAGGACTCTCTGGTTTTTGAACTTGCTAATGTGGTTCCTGCTTATATAAAAAAAAGGAGGGTTTAATGGGTTACATAAACTTTCCACAGCCAGTCAGTTCTTCCCGGCGTCCTTCCTTCTGTGGCCGCCTAGAGTGAGAACTGGTAAACGTCACCCCTTCTCTGTCCCCCCACGGCCAGTCTGTGCAGAGACGGTGGGTCTCCCCTCATCAGACATGTCCCCTCCCTCTGGCCTCCTCTCCTCTCAGGCTCTCACATCCCCTCTCCTGAACGCTTACGATTCCATGCTTGTGCACGCTGTGAGGGGATCACTACAGTAAGTCATTAGCAAGTTTGCTTCTCAGTGCAGACTGTACGTGAACACGGTCTAACTGAGGGTTTTCGCTGGTGAAGATCACAGCTCAGGACAATTCCTCCGATTCTGTCGAGAGCAAATGAGATGGAGCGTGGCTTTACTGACTAGGAACCCTCACTCTATCCACCGTCAGAGCCTCCAAACTGCTGCTCAGCGTGTACCCTGTACCCCCTTCCTCTGTGGGGGATCGGCTTTTACTGCTCGGCCTTCCTGGAAATGCTAACCTGTGCTTTGCTGGGTCCCACAGCTCCTTCGTGGTGGAGCGGCAGCCCTGCATGCCCACGCACCCACAGAGGCCGCTGGTCCTGAAGACGGGCGTGCAGTTCACCGTGAAGCTGAGGTGAGAACACCAGGCTGCAGCGATGCCTCCTGCGCCACGCTGCTCCTGCCTCCTCCCCACAGCCCTGCCCGGTGGTGCATTGGAGGGAGGCGTCCCCAGAGGGCACTTCTTCAGGCTGAGAGTCCGCTGGTCTTCTCCCACTAGAGCTGTAGCAGATGTGTGTGCAAACACGTGCACACACACACACACACACACACACACACCAATGTTTTCAGTTAAAGAAACAGTACTAGGAAGAGGTGTTTTACTATCTGGCAGTTGCCAGTGAAGAAGCGCTGAAAAGCAACAGCTGCCACCACTGAGTGACAGTGATGCTCTAACAGTGATGTCCTGAAATGACCCATCGCCTGTAATGACATTCCCAAGACCTGCCGCACTGACCCAGCAGCTACCAGGCCTCGGAAAGCATGAAGACAGACTGGCTTTATTATAGGCGCAATAACGGCCCAGGGCATCCTTCAGGCAGACATGTACTACCACCTTCCTCTTCCTCCTCCCCTGCCTCCTCCCTCTCCCCTTCCCCTCCCTTCCTCCTGCTCTTCCTCCTTCTCCTTTCCCTCCCTTCTTTCTCCTGTCTTTGCTATTCCCAATGAGTCCTTCAAGAGTCTTTGCTATCATCGCTGGGTTCCAGGTCAGATCCTTGCTTTGGAAGGATTTTGCCTTTCTGTGAAAGGCCAGATCAGTTCTATTCTCCCATAGCTCTACAGTCGCATAACTGAAGCTTTTGGGCTTCCACCATAGAAGACCTATTAGATAAATACTATATTAAGAGCTCAAGATCAAAGACTAAGTAGTACTTGCCACTATATCCATGCTGGCCTGGTTTTGTGTTTCTCTGAATGGGTCCTTGTTCTATATTTGTATAATGGAGCTTTTTGTTGTTAACCCTCACCTGAGGATATTTTTCCATTGATCTTTTAGAGAAAGTAGAAGGGAGAGGGAAAGATAGAAACATCAATGTGAGAGAAACACATCCATTGGTTGCCTTCTACTCCTGCCCCAACCAAGGCCTGGGTCAGGGAGGAGCCTACAACCCATGTATGTGCCCTTGACCAGAATCAAACCAGGGACTCCTTGGTCCATGGGCCGACACTCTATTATTCACTGAACCAAACTGACTAGGGCTGTATGATCAAGCTTTTACTCTTTCCTAAAACATATAAGAAAAACCTCACAGGGAAATGACATAAATTCATATTCTGACTCTACTTCTGGCCATATCCCATGACCTTGGGTATGTCCTTTTAACCTGAGGAACACAGATTCCTCATCTGTGGTGAACTCTTCTCTGCCTAACCCAAAGGCTAAAGCAGCAGTTCTCAAATATTTGTCTTCAGAAATCCTTTAAAATCTTAGCAACTAGTGATGACCTCAAAGTGATTTTTTTCCTTCAAATGTGGATTTTTTTTCTATTATTATTTAATTAAAAGTTAATAGTGAGAATTTTAAAAATACATTCTTTTAAAAATAAGAATTTTATTAGATTAACAAATATTTCATTAAAGTATGTATTAATCTTTCTAAAAACAAGAATTTCATTATGTTAACAAATATTTTTATTAAAAACACTTTTTCAAAACATTAATGAGAAAAGTTAGCTTATATTACATATTGAAAGATCTTTTTAGTGCCTGATTTAATAGAAGACAACTAATTCTCACATCTGCTTCCGTATTCAATCTGTTACAATCTGTCCCTTTGGTTGAAGTACATGATAAAAACTTGGCCTCCCCAAACATACAGTTGGAAAAGGGTCGAGTATTATTATAGACACTCTGCCATGATACTGCACTAAAACGAGAGAAGCAGTAGCCCATTAAAGCTTAGTTAAATGTGGAATATGAAACCACATCACTGAACTTTTATAATCTAGTGAATTAAAATCTATTTGCACTTTGAATAGGTTTTTTTACTCACACATATTTTAGTTACGCTGGTCATTTGAAAAATGTTGGTTTCGAAGATTTTCAACATGTTGACATATTTTAATATATTATATTTAAAAATCACAGTTGTAAATAACACTCACTACAGATCTCAGCGGAGAAGTCTAAATAAAAGCTGTCAAACTTACTGTGACAGATATCAGTTTTCCAAATCCCAATATTTATCCAGAAACTTAATTTTGGTCATTGGTCAAGAAGGTTGTCAATTGCTATCCTTGGTGTAGAGAACTCCCTACACTCAACCTGGAGAAACGATCTGCCCAGTCCTCGAGCCTGTAGGGCCACTGTCGGTCAGTTGTTCCCCTAAGCAAAAACGGTATTCTGTGAAAACAGAGCTGGTTCAACTTGTAGCTCAAGCAACTGTACCGTGCTTTCTTGTGCACTGCACTGTATGCAGCAGAAATAGTTTAGCCCACATTTCCCAAACTGGGTGCCGGAGCACCCCTACAGCGCAAGAAGCTCCGCAAATACTCTACATTTCCAAGGCAGACACAGTGACATCTACTGGATATCAGGCAAAAATCAACAAGCGACAGGAAAAGACACTGGCGTCCAATCTGATCCCAAGATTTGAAAAATTGGTGCAGGGACCAATAGGCATATCCCATTAGCAGTCGATTCTATTCATGACATATATTATTACTTCTTTAAATTTATATGTATATTTTTTTTTTCAAATGGGCACTAAGTCATTTCGACCTAACCACTTAATAAATGGAACTGGTGGTTTAGTTTGTTAGCTTACGCCCTTGCTCCCATAACACACATGAGTGAGACATGGAGAAAGCTGAGGAGCTTGATCACACAGACTATCAGGCAGTTGTATACTCAAAGTTAGATACGTAATAAAAATAACATTTTCACCACTTTATCAAGACAGTCTTAACCAAAATTGCCTCTCCTTTTTTTTTTTTCTGGAAGTGCATGGTGATGAAAACTAAAATAATTACTAGAATAGTTTGGTGCTACTGCCTTGATTGATGCTAAAGGGCCAACAGTTACACCAGCCATTGCTTTTGCTGCACCAGTAAATGCCAACACAGTGAAAAAGGCAACTGATTTCTCACTGTTGCTATGAAAATACTTTGACCTCACAAACCCATTTGACCTGACAGGGGCCATACTCTGAAAACCACTGGATTAAAGAAATGATCCAATATAATCAATGTGAGAATGTTCCATGTCACATAAAACGATGGACACATTCTGCTCGGTAATGTCTTGCTCTCTCCTGCCTTACTGTGTTAAGTCCTTGCCTTGGAAACCAGTGGCCCCATGCTGGGCGTATGAAGCTGTTCTTTGTCCTTAGTTTTGAGAAGGAATCATCTAACCTGAAACTCTAGATCTGGGCTTCTTGCAAGTTACTGACAAAGGCCCTGGTTTCCTGCATGTTTGTCACTCTCAGACTTGTGCCAAAAAGATCCACTGACTGAGGCAGAAATCTTGACATCAAATAACAGAATACAATGGTGAATTGAAGCAAAAAAAAAAAAAGGAATTAATTGAAAAGGAGCTAGGGAGCTCACAAAGCTGACGGAAAGGCTGGCAGGAACCAAGGGAGGAGCAGCAGAAACAAGATCCCGCCCCAGATACGGGCGTCTAGGATGTCACAGCTGCCTCGGGACCCCCACCATCTCATCACTGAATTCCTGACTGCACTGCAGCTGCTGCAGATAACCTCTGATAGGCTGTCCACCTCGGTGTCACTCTCGCAGGATTTAACCTCCTGGCGGAGCAAGTGATTGACTGTAGCTCCGTCATGGACCCGTGCTCTGTCAGGAGGCAGTGAGAGCAAGAGTCTTTCCTCACTCAGTTGCTGACTCCCTTCCGTTTAGAGCTTCAGCTAAGATAGAAAAGGTGTTTGATGCTGAGCAGTTAAATTGACAAACGCCAATACTGTTCACTCCAAATACACTTTCTTTCCATCCTACAATTTTAAAAAATACCCTGCATTAAGTGGCTCCTAAGGAGAGAGATTTTAAAAATATATTCTGTGGTTCCGTCTCGCTACAATCTCAATGTATCCTGGTGAGACCTCTTTCTCCTACAGGTGGTTGTGATTTTCCCGTAATACTCTGTATCCATCACTCTTAAACTCTTCAGCAAATAATTGGGGGAGTTGAAGGAAATCTGAGACATTTGTTAATTGATGGAGCTACATAATTAACCCATCAAGGAAGGACATGTAGATAGATGCTATAGTACTTAAATGTGCAACTGTTCAGTATGTATTGTAGTTGATACTGAGGGCTTCTCTCTTCTCTCAGCCAGCATTTTGGTTCTTCAGAAATGAGTTACTTTAGCTCGTGACTCAAATGTTTATGCCGACAGGACCTGAACACTTAGGACGGAGGTTGTTTACCAGTAACTGTTAATACTAGTATGCCAGGAAGTGTTCGGTGCTCCAGGGAATCTCTGTCTGCCACTAATACTCTTTCTTATCCCCATTGGTTAGCAACAACCCTATTTTCCTGAAGAGCTGGGCTCAATCACGCTAGGCAATGCCATCATCCCTGTTGTGGCTTGTTTCCGTAGTGTTAAGAGGAGCCTGAAACGGTCGGACAGAAGCAATGAACTGTTTTTCGATCCCCAGGTAAGTGCATTCTTCCTTTGGTACTAAAATCTGTAAACCAGTAGAGGCAAGAGTAGCAAGGATGGAAAGCAAAACTTACACAAATGGTCCATGAGAAGCAATTAGCGCCGAAGCCTTCCCCAATGCTGCCTGCCATGGTCCTGCCGTCACTCAGAGCCAGGGGAGGGTCAGCGCCCATGCTGATGCCTCCTCAGAATGCGCTCTATTGAGAAGACAGTGAGGTGTTTGCCCAGCCAGCACCACAACGGATCCCTAATATCCTACTTCACCATCACACGGCGCCAGCTCCTTCAGCGTGATGGGTTATGTCATGCATTCACTCAGTAACTTTTTTTAACTAGAAAGTGTATTTGTTG
>NW_006293779.1:13029032-13055185 GCF_000327345.1 Myotis davidii | reverse complement strand
TTAACTAGAAAGTGTATTTGTTGAAAAAAAAAATAAGTAATGCATAATTCACCACGTCTGGGAGATCGTGATGGGATAAAAGGCACCCAGTAGGTGTTGAAGTCGAGTATTACAAACAGGAAATAAAGGGACGCAAGTCAAATGTCCGTGCGATGTTTATTCCAGTAGATTTCCCTCTTCCATGATCGGGGTCCAATATAATCGGTCTACGTTCTGCAAGAGCATAACACGCTGGCTGGAGCTCAGAACTGGTTGTTGCTCGTGAGAGCTGGGGCACTCGGCCGCGGAGGGGGGAGTTTTTATTAGGGAAAGTGTGGCCTCATACACTTCCATCGCTCCCATAACCCCTGAGTGGAACCTACTGGGAAACCACTTGGGTGAGTGAAAAATACGGTTGACTCACGTCCATTCTGTTCGAACAGTAAATTCTCCATCCAGGATGTTTTCTGTTGGTCCATTTGTTTTATCTTGTCTTTGGTCATTCCTATGGGACATGAATATGACTGCATTATAAGGCTATGTTAAGGAACGTATGCATATATCTTCTGTTCAGATGATTAGCCGATGCCAGCGAATGTCTGTGGGTTATTTTAGGGCATAGCTTCTTTGAAAAGTGAATATTGAGAAGCATTTCCAACGTTCTACTCACTGGGGAGAATTTCCCTCCCCGCTCTCCTCCAGTGTCTTCTCAGAGAGAGACGGTAATGCTGAGTCCACTTGTAATTATACAAATCTTTGAGGCAGCGCCACGGGTAAACCAGATGTGATATATTTTCCTCCTGAATTAGTGATTTATGGTTAACTTGCCAGGTGGTCACAGATGTGAGCTTGAGTGAGACGCGCTGCACGTAAGTAGGACACTGGGAAGTGTGAAAAAGCTCATTCAATTTACTCACAAAATCCGAACCTACGTGACCCCAATTCTGCAAACGCACTGGCAACTGACAGCAGTGTGCTGCTAGAAACTCTCGATTTAATGCCAAGGTGAATGAAAGACACCCAGGGCAGGATAGGAAGCCGAGGTAGCATAGCTTCCTGGTGACCCATAACCAAGCATCTAGTAAGGGATTGGCAGGCTTCTTTTGTAGGGGCCACCTATTTTAGTTTTGGGGGGTCATACAGTCTGTATCCTCACCCAGCTGTGCTGTGGTAGTGTGAAACCAGCCAAGGATGAAGAAGAAAAAAAAACACCTCAAAGACAGATAACAGCACGTCATTATCAGAGGGAAAAGGGGGTGGGGGAGGCAGGAGATGGTAAAGGAGGGATAAATGGTGATGCAAGGAGATATGACTTGGGGTTGTGAACACACAATACAATATTCAGATGATGTAGAACTGTACATCTTAAACTTATAGAACTTTATTAATTAATGTCACCTTGACAAATTCAATAGAAATAAACAAGGAAATGAGTTACTATGTCCTAATAAAACTGTATTGACAACTGTCCAATCTCAGAGGGAAGGCAAAGGTGGGTGAGTGGATGGGAAGAGATCAACCAAACAACTTGTATGCATGCATGCAAAACCCATGAACACAGACATAGTGTGGTGAAGGCTGGGGCAGAGGGGGCAACGGCAGGCTAGAAGGGGTCATGGAGAAAGAAAGGGAACATATGTTATACTTTCTACAATAAATATTTAAACTTAAAAATATGTTTACTGACAGAGATTTGAATTTCATGTAATTTCAATATGCCAACATCATCGCCAACAACAAAAATAATTAGCTACTACTTCATGGGCATTTTCCATGGGACAGAATTGTACTTAGTGCCTAAAGAGTATGGTCACAAATTCTCACCACTATGTCCCACTGATCAGGAAACTGTAATGAATTTCTGAAATTCATATAACTTCAGATTGAGGGGTAATTTGAATTTAGGTCTCCTTCTCAAAGATTCCTTGGAGCTTCTCTCTCTCTCTCTCTCTCATCTACTCTCATTACCTTGGTGATCTTAACCATTTTCTCAAATTTTAGTGCCTGTTATAAGCCAAAGACTTCCAAATTCATGGATCTGGCACAGACCTCTCCCCCGAACTTCCTACTCATTTATCCAATTGCTTGTTCTGGCTATGTATCCAATTCCTAACTGACTTCATATATTCTCTTCATTGCAAGAACAAGAGAATTTAACTCTTACCTCCATTCCCTCTAACTCTCTCTTGCATCACTGAGCACTTTAATATTTTTCCTTGTCATATAGGTTAAATGAACACAAGTAAAATGCATGCTGGACTCTATCACACTTATTTATTTGTGGGTTGCTTTGAATTCCAGGCTGGGTCCATAGTGCAATGAAAACCATAAGGGAAGGTAAAAGTGATGTTTTCCTTAATTGATTCATCTTCTTGCTCAAACTGAAAATTGAAAAGGAGAGTGTTGCGTAAAAACGTAAAGATATTGAGGAAGTTGGCTATGCATGTCCACGAAAGGAGCTTTCCAGGCGGAGGGGCTTGAAACCGAAGCTTGCTTCATGTGCTCAAAACACAGAAGAGACCAGTGGGACGGCAAAGAGACCCGTGAAATGGTGAGAATGATAGGAGATGAGGCAAGCAAGGGATTTGGAGACTCAAAACACTAGAGGTCTTGTAAATGATTGTACGGAGGCTGGTTTTTACCCTGATAGATCTAGAAAGCCCCTGGAAGGCTTTGAATAGAGTAATGGCATGTTTAAAAACATAATTTTTCAAGACTCTCTGGTGGCTGGGTTGAGAACACAGTATAGAGATGAAAGGACGAATAAAGGGATACTCCTACTGTTTTACTAGGTTTCCAAGTAAGAAAAGATGGTGGCTTAGATGACAACTATGGAGGTGATGAGAGGGTTCTTGGATTCTGAATATAATTTCAGGGCAGAATTTACTGATGGGTTTTATTTTGCATAATAAGGTAAGTGAAGTAAAAACTGACTCAGATTTTTATCCTGAGCAAAGAGATGGATGGAGTTGGCATCAACCTAAATGGAGCAGAGTGTGAGTAGATTTAAAGTGAGCAAGATTGGTCCAGCCAGTGTGACTCAGTGGTTGAGCATCAACCTATGAACCAGGAAGTCACGGTTTAATTCCTGGTCAGCGCACATGTGGACTTGATCCCCAGTAGGGGGCATGCAGGAGGCAGCCCATCAATAATTATCTCTCATCAGTGATGATTCTATCTCTCTCTCCATCTCCCTTCCTTTCTGAAATCAATATATATAATTATTTTATATATACAATATACTAGTGCCCGGTGCATGGTTTCATGCACACTGAAAGGTAACTAATTAGAAGGTAGCCGGCGGGGTGGGACTGGGCAAGATGAGCTCAACACACCCTGGAGCCAACCCCCCTCCCTGGCCAGCTGCACCTGGGGTGGCACCTCAGCTCAAAGGGCATCTGCAGAGTGAGTGAGGTCCTTCCAGCAGGTAGGGTCCCTCAGCCTGGCCTTCAGGGATAAGGTTGAAACCAGCTCTCCAACAACCCCTGAGGGGTCCCAGATTACTAGAGGGCAGTTCACCACAGCTCAGCAGCTCCTGCATTGAGTGTCTGCCCCCTGGTGGTCAGTGCGCATCATAGCTACCAGTCAGACAGTTGGACAGTCACTTAGCCTTTTATATGTAGAGATATAGATTGAGCAAGATCAGAAGTTCTACTTTAGCTATGTTGTCTTCTTTTTAAAAAAAATTAAATTCTTTACTAAAGTATTACATAAGTCCTTTTTCCCCCATTGACCTCTCCTTGGCTCCCCCCACTCCCAGCACCTGCCCTCACGCCCCTCCACCCCCATCTGTGTCCATTGGTTATGCTCATATGCATGCATACAAGTCCTTTGGTTGATCTCTTACCCCTTCACTCCCCACCTTCCCTCATAGTTGGGACAGTCTGTTTGATGCTTCTCTGACTCTGGTTCTGTTTTTGTTCAACAGTTTATGTTGTGCATTATAGTCCACAAATGAGTGACATGTGATATTTATCTTTCTCTGACTGGCTTATTTTGCTTAGCATAATGCTCTCCAGTTCCATCCATACTGTTACAAATGGTAAGAATACCTTCTTTTTTACAGCAGCATAGTATTCCATTGTGTAGATGTACCACAGTTTTCTAATCCAAGTCATCCACCTGGAGATGTCAAGTGAGCAACTGGATGAGTCAGCAAAGTGCTACTCAGTACCCCTCAAGGACACATCACGGTCTCTCCTATTTGTGCCAGCCTCCTCTGTGTGTCCTGCTGTCTTAACTATCCTGAATTTGACTGCTCAACTGAAAAAAAAATGCACTGATAGGATTGAAAGGGGAGGATCCTATAAGTGCCTTCCCTACAGCGCCATCTGATGCTCCAGCCACTTCTTCCATAGAGAATGAATTCACACCAATAAGTTTACTAAAAAAAACTTTACAAAAGAGAGAGAGAATAAATGCTTATAAGCAAACACTTTTCCAGAAACCACAGCCACAAACCCTGGCTCATTCTTTTATAAACAGACTCCTAACAAAAAAAATGTGCACCAGATTAGAAAGTATATATGTCTTAACTGAATAGGTTAGGTAGAGCAATTCGGATGAGGCCCAGATCCCCCCTTGTGGCTTCCCACTAGCTCTCTGCTCTCCTGAAACTAGCACGCATTGATGGCCATTCATTTTACTTAAAAATATGTAAATTAAAAATAATCTATTAAGTGAGCAAACTTATGGTATTGCCCAATCAAAAGTAATGTATTTTAGAGTTTTATGAGGACTCTCAATTCAGAATTTTACGAGGAAATCTGGTCCCCCAGCCCAGCAAAGTGGGACTATCCGTGCAGTACAAGTGTTCTCACCAGTAATGGAAGTTCCTCCATGTTACACAGAAGGATACTTGGTCAGATATAAAGTGTCAAGACTGCTGTGAGTTAGTTGTATTTTTCAGTTACTACTATTCTTACTTTTTAATCTAAAAAAGTGCTGTAAATTGTCCTCTGTTATTGTCAATGTTTTTTGTGGGTTATTTAACTCTGTAAGGTACGGTGGTTCACATTTAAATTAACGATCATTTAAACTTCAATTTGCTGAATGACACGATTCAAAGCACAATTTTCACTGTGAGTCACTCCATCACAAAATACTTCCCCGGGCATCTGTTCTGGGCCAGGCGCTGTTCTGAGTGTGGGGGACAGCACCGAGCCAAGCAGGCCAAGGGCGCAGTGAGCCATCCACGCCCCACTGTGGCGTTTTTAGTGGTTTGGTTTGGTTTTATTGATTTCAGAGAGGAAAGGAGAGGGAGGGAGAGAAAAAAGTCAATGATGAGAGAGAATCATTTATCAGCTGCCTCCTGCGAGCCCCACACTGGGAATCAAGCCCGCAACCCCGGCCTGCGCCTTGACGGGAATCAAACCGTGACCTCCTGGTAGCCGCTCAACCACTGAGCCACGCAGGCCCAGCTCCACACCCCACTGTTAAAGTAAATGTATAACAATCTCTGCTAAGGTTTGCTTTTATTTTGACATCATTTCAATAACTGAGTTCTTTTGCAAGTGGAACAAAGGATGGCATAGGTGACGTCAAGGGAATTTCCTCATGAAAGTGAAATACAGTCAAAACTGGTTGCGAATTCAACACTAAATTGACATTTGCATTTCTCTGGTTCTCTTCTTCAGGGATGCTGCTCAGGGAACTCTTGTGGACAAGAGACTAAAACAGCATTTTTCAAATAGACTCCAGCTGAAACCCACAGAATTCTGCTTTACTGCCTGCCTAAATGTACTCATTTAAGCCCAAAGCTCCCCTAATAAATTGAACACGGCACACCCATCACGTAGCCCAACAGCAACAACTGAGCCACGCAGGCTCCCCTCTGAGCCTGTGCCACCTCCCTCTCCCCCAAACCAATCTGGGCTTTTGTTTCCTGCTGGTACTTTAGCTAAAGCGTCACTGCATGTTTTCTGGGCAGCAAATATAATTCCAATACAGGCAAGTCGCTTGGTGGAAATTACTCATGGTTCAGCAAATGTGAGTTGCTCAACAGAGGAATGGGCTTCGTAATCATTCCCTTCACTGGTCTGAGCTGACCTTCTGATGGGAAATGGCATGAGGCTGAGTCACTGCTACTCCCCAAATCACCCAGACACTCCAACGATGGGGAGAGGAGAGGTGTTTCCAAAACTAATCCATTGTTATAAATATATGTCCTAGTATATGTATTTTAATTCCTAGAATTCATTTTTCATTGTCATCCTCAGAACACAGGTTTTGAGGATGGTGATTCTGCTTTCTATTAAGGTCTCACCTCCTCTTGTCTGTTTGATATGCGGCATCCTAATCCTCTCTGCTTTGTCATCTGTAAAGTGGGGACATTTATATCCATATTGCAGATTTTAAAATTAGAGATAAACTAATAAAATTTATAGCACTTAATTGAGACTTAATAGGTGCTCATAAGACATATTATTTGTTTAGTAAGTGGTAGTTTTCTGCCCTTTCATTTCAGAATTTGAATAAGCTTCATGTCTGGCCCATTCACAATGGAGCAGTATTTAAACATAATGTGTGTAGGCATATGTCAAAAACTCAAGACAGTGAGGAAGAAAAGGAGCCTCACAGATTAACTAATCTCATGGGCTTATTTGTTTAATATACAGGATATTTTCTTTAACTGAAAATACCTTTGGCATTCTGATATGAATAAATAAAAAGATGGGTGATGATGGTCAGAACAGGAGATAAAGCCTAGGATTACATTTCCCCCCAGAATTGAACCAGAAGAACTTCACTCAACTTCTTTGGCTCCGTGCAGCCTAGTTTGAAGGCTACTGACCACATCTTCTATTGTGTGCATGAAGCCGTTTAGAAACAAACTAGACAAAAGGCTTTCCCAAGATCTATAGATACCAGCTGGGATTAGAATCTAGGTTTGCAACTAAGAGACCAAAGTATTATACTCAGCTTATCTATTTCATTGATTCAATAGATATTTAAGTACAGACTATTGTGCCAGGCACTGTGCCACGTTTTGCCAAGAATTAAATGTGATAAAGTCTTAGCCTTGCTCTTGAGCAGATGAACTAAAGAGGACGCTGTTGACCACACCCCTGAGTAAGTGCCAGAGGGAACGCGGGAACTCCTCCTAGAGGGCACACAAAGTACCATGGACAAGCGAAAGCAGAGCGATTTGTGTGGTGCTGAACTTACATTCTGGATGCCAAGAGTAACTGCTCTAAAGAGAGCCTTTAAGGAATAGAATCATCGCCGGGCAGAGATACAGAGAGAACATGCCAAGAGTAGGACAGAGGCTGCACAAAGGCATGGAGTCGGGGAAGCATCTTCTAGGAATAATGAACACTTCGTGTTTGGTGTGCCAGAATCACCTAAGGGGGATGGTAAGAAATGAGAATTCAATTTTAATTTTGTTCAAAGTTATGTAGGGTCTTGAGTGCCTGGCTAAAAGGCTTGGACTGGATCCTGCAGGCAGTGAGGAGCCATCGAGAGATTATGAGGGCTTGAAGGAAAGATTTGGAGCTGTGTCTCAGGAAGGCTAATTTGAAGCAAAATCTGCATTTAACAACCTGAAAATGTTATCAATGGAGAACACTCCACCTGTTGCTGGGGGGATGGGCTTCTCTGATGTCTTGAGAAAAGGAATTTCCTGAGCCTTGCACAGGAAGATGAGATATTGTAGGAAGTTTTATTTCTGTGGCATTAAACCCCTGAGTTCCCAAGGTCCCATTGCCCTCTGTCCTGCCATGGAACAAGTGGAGCTGTGACTCCAGAAGAGCTGGGATTAAAGCCATTGTCAAGAGTTTCCCTTCCATGTTGCCATAGTCCATCCAGCATCAGGCTGGCTTAACTCAGTGTGTGTTCCCTGCGCAGCCCATCCGTCCATTGCGTTGGGGGTCCGCATGGTCATGGGCCGTGTGGCTTCTAGGAACACAAGAGAGCCACAAGGGCCAAAAAGTGCCAAGAGCCACAAGAGAGCAAACTTCCTTTGGGGAATTATGTTCCCAAGTTTCATGGGCTTGTAGTGCCTCCCCGCTCTGGTCAATTCAGGGTTCCCCAGGCTAGATTGACAGGCACCTTCCCTATGTCACCCCTACTTCACTACACATGTGCTCATCTCCACTTCGTAGAGCCCCTGCCCCCATTTCTTTGCCTGGAATGGACCTGTGTTTCCCTGGGGAGTGTGAAGTTGCAGCTTCCTGGTGAAGCTGCCCAGATATATGCTTATAATGTCTGGCTTCCCTTTTGTTCCTTTCCTACTATTAATAACCAGCTAATTACAATGTTAATAAAAGTAATTTAGATGAGTCTGTTATCTGTTTTAATGCATATATTCTAATGAGTTAACTTTTCAGTGGTCCATTTCTTGTTTTCTATACCAACTGATCACTAAATGTGCTTTTTTTTCCTCTTAAGTCTAGGAAGAAGAGAAAGATGTCACTATTTATTCAGCACTTACTACCTAATAAATGTTAATATTTATTCTATTATCTCTCAATGTGGGAATTATACCTGTGGTTTTCAGATAAGCCAGTGATACAAAACGCTGTCCAAGTCACACCGTTAGTACAGGATAAAGGCGAGGGCCTGTGTAACTCTACAGTTAGTCACCGAAGGTTCACACCCTTCAAACCCTGTGCTGAGTTTGCAGTAAGACCTGGAAACTTATGCAAGGCCTTGAGAATAGCAAGCCAGATAGGCTGGGCCACAGGCAAGGGAGGCCTGAGAACAAAACAGAAATGCCCTCTGGGAAATGCATGCAGGGAGACTGGCACCCTGACTAGTGAATGCTTTTTGTAAAAAGTTTGATGTTATTGAAGTCTGAGCCACAGGCTCTGCTCACATGATCTGAGTTAGTCTGTTCAGGGAAGGTCAATGCATGGGGTGGGGGAGGGAGGGATGGGAAGGCGGGTTTACTTGGACTTAAACCCATGAGAAGAGAAACTGTTAAGCTCATGATCCAGAACCACTTCTTTCTCATTTCACTCATGTCTTCTGCAAACAAAATTTCTAGACAACTTGAAACACTGAAATGTAAAATCTTCCACCTCATATATTACACTCACACTGCACCAGCATGGGGTATTCATGAACCAGGAAATACCTGTTTTGATTGTCTGTGATCAAAACCAATCTCATACTTGCTAGTTAGATGACTAAGTGCTTGTTAATTAACTTCTTTTTTCCTCAATTTACTCATCTGTAAACTAGGATGCTAAAACCTGTTACCTCATAGAAGAGAATTAAATAAATTAATATATGAAAAAGCTCTTAAAGCAATTCTTGGCATGTAGTATGCACTATATATTATATATATTTTCTATTATTTTATTATTATTATTATTTCCACTAACAATGTGATGATGATGATGATAACATAGTCTCAATGCCCAGAACACAACTGCACAAAGTAGATATAAATGATATTTGTTTAGTAAATAGGTGGATTAATGGAACTTCTACCAAATTAATGTCTACCAGAAATCTAATTTCCATCCAAGTAATATCAAAGATTTTAATACAAAGATTTCAGGATTGACTGCTCACTGAGGCAAAGCATTCAATAAATTCAGATTCATGGTACACAAGGTGCAAGGTGATTAGCATTCGTATTCTTCTGGCCCTTCATAGAGCAGTTAAATCAAAAGTGATATTTTGGAGAAGCATCACGACTAATGTTGCACTCTATGTAACATCTGAAGACTTCCAGTGATGACGAAAAAAAAAAAAAAGGGATAGTATTGATTTAGCACTGTTAATTAGCTACAAAATCCTTAGAAAGCTTTCTTCCTCTGAACCAATCATTCCATTTATAAAATAAATATACCCACAAAAGAAAATAAAAGCTTATGCTCAAAGATATTCTCCATAATATTATTTATAATAGGAAAAATGCAATTAGCTAAACATCTTACTACAGCAAGATGAATAAATAAGTTGGCAAACATACCACAAAAGGAATATCAGCCAGACATAGGCTAAGAAGGTTGGTCCTGTTACACAAAGTTCTCTTAGAAGATACTTCTATCAGTATGTAGGAATGATGGCCAAATTCCGGAGGGGGGCGGGGGCGGGAGCGTGGACTACAGAACATTTTCCCAGGACATATTTTCTTTAGCCTAAGGTTTATGAAAGACCGAGACGCCCTTTGAAACTTCTGAATTTTATGCTGTTGACATAAGAAAACACTCGCCCTGTAAAGAATTTCTGTGAGTTTATTTGAGCCAAATTGTCGACACCTCCCAGGAAGCAGGATCTCCATGTATTGGGATAATGCGCCCACGAATGGCAGTGTTTCACCTTGTTTTATACATGCCAATCAAAGGAGCAGACATAAATGGATTACATGAAACCCACTGGTGCTAGATTAGGGAGGTGGAGGAAAGCAAAGCGGGGGAAACCTCAGGGATTGGATAAAAAGTAAAATAATAGACACACTCTTCTTCTACATAGGTGGGTAGAGGATAGTTAACAGTCAGCAGTTACCAAGGTAACAATAATAATGGTGGAATTTGGGGTCTCTGCCCTGGCACTCTGGGTCATTGGTTGTGCCCTGAGGGGTCAGGTAAAAGGGAATTTACAAGTTACCCTGATATTCCACAGATAGGATATCTTAGGTGCAAAAAACACAATGGGTTCAGTAAAGATCGAAGTTGATCTTTGTCAGGGAAGAGACTGGCCTAGGACATGACTACCCACTATAAACTGCTTTTTAATTGAAAGGTTTTAATTTCAGACCCTCCTTTGTGATTGCTTTAGGTCTCTGAGTTTGCAAGCTGCCACGCAGGCCTCCCCTGAATTAGGTTGGCATGTGGACCCTTTTTATCCACAATGCAATATTCTATGTGGAAAAGGGAAGTGTCCATGGTTCACATTAAATTTTATGTCTACATATATGTTCCTTCAACAAGATAAGCATAATGCTTGGGAATACCTCTAAGTCCGGACTGATGGACCACCGGTAGATCAGCTACAGATCCATGTATTAAGAGAAGACGAAATATATCTTATATCAATTCTATAGGCACGGCACTCAGAGGCTTATACAGGGATAGGCAAAGTAAGGCCCATAGAGCAAACCCGGTCCATACCTGTTTTTGTATGGCCCATAAGCAAGAATGGTTTTTACATTTTTATTAAATAGTTATGGTAGGCGGGAGGCGAGTAAGGAAGAAAAGGAGATGAGATCATATGTGGCCTACAAAACCTAAGTATTTATTCTGACTCTTCACAGAAAATAATGTGCCAGCCTCTGTGATTTGAACAATGCCAACATCCAGAAGAATTTCAACAGAAAAACTCCATATCTGCCCTTTAGTTTTGTACAGAAAGTGAAATTTAAAATAATGTTTCTCAAAGTGGGTTGTACTTGTTCATTCGGCAATTTGTAAACCAGAACTTCAGTTATGACATTAAAGGCCACTGAATTGAATTGTCTGAAGTTAAATTTTCCCAACATACAGTTCAATAAATCTTAGATTGTAAAACAAAAAAGGAGGGGAAAAAAAGAATGCTCATTCTTCATTTTTGTACAAATATAAATTTTGTACAACCAAACTGAGCCTCTGGTATAGAGCTAGTAGAACCTTCATTAAGTAATACTTTAAGAATGCTAAAGGCTAGTGACTTTGTTCAGTTGAAAAAATTAAGAACTGTATTTATATTTAAATATTGAATATTGAATAATTCAGACTAATTTATTACTTACCAAGAACTCTGAGTCTTCTCCCAGACAAGAATAAGCTAAAAGAGTTCATCACCACCAAACCAGTATTATATATTATGAGAAATGTAAAAGGAATTTCTTTAAGAAGAATTTTAAAAATACAAAATACAAATAATAAAATATCAATAACTACATACCTATTAATAATTACTTTAAATGTAAATGGACTAAATGCTCCAATCAAAAGACATGGGGTGGCTAAATGGATAAGAAAACTAGACCCTTACATATGCTGCCTGCAACAGACCCACTTCAGATCAAAAAACACATACTGACTGATAGGAAAGGGTTGGAAAAATATACTTTATGCAAATGCAAACAACAAAAACAGCTGGGCAGCAATACACATATCAGACAAAACAGACTTTAAAACAATTTTATAACAAGAGACAAAGAAGGACCCAGCAATTCCACTTCCTGGTATTTATCCAAAGAAACCCAAAACCCTAATTTGAAAATACATATGCATCCCTATGTTCATCACAGCACTATTTACAATAGCCAATATATGGAAGCAATCTATGAGTCCATCGATAGATGAATAAAGATTTGGAACATACATACAATGGAATATTACTCAGTTATAAAAAAGGAATCTTGCCTACTGCAACAAAATGAATGTATCTTGCTAAGTGAAATGAGTCAGAGAAAGACAAATACTACATGATTGCATTTATATGTGGAATCTACAAAACCAAATTAAATAAACAAAACAGAAACAAACTCATAGATATCTAGAACATTTTGATGGTTATTAATGGGAGCGGGTATAGAGGGATGAGTGGAAAAGCAGAAGGGATTAAGATTTATAAACCACCAGTTATAAAAATAGTCACAAGGATATAAAAATACAACATAGAGAATATAGTCAATAATATTGTAATAACATTGTATGGCTATTACATAGGAAAATACTAGATTTATTGGGGTGATCACTTAGTGAGTTATAGAAATGTCTTATCACTATGCCCATACACCTAACATAATATTGTATGTCAACTATAATTTAAAATTAAACATTATTTTAGAAGAGGAATTTGATCCTAACACTTGAGAATGTATTGGTTCTATAAAGGGTGTCCCAAAATTCATGCAAGAAGTAATTTTGATATAAAACACAGGTTTATAAGGAAAAATTGTAAATTTTTTATTGATTCATAAAGTATACAGTATAGGGTTATGTATGGAATAGCATATTGGGTAAATGGCCTCCACAGCTTTGCTGGCACATACACACTCTTTTGTTGAAAAGAGTGCATATGTGCCAGCAAAGCCGTGGAGGCCATTTACCCAATATGCTATTCCATACATAACCCTATACTGTATACTTTATGAATCAATACAAAATTTACAATTTGTAATTATAAACCTGTGTTTTCTATCAAAATTACTTCTTGTGTGAATTTTGGGATACCCTTTAGTTCAATAGATCACCATCTGTGTTTCTTCACACTAAAGAGGCCTCTCCTGGTGGGGGGGATGGAGGAAGAAAGGGGAAAGGGGGAGGAAGAGAGGGGTCAAGGTTTAGTTTGGCTCAAATATTTTATTTTGTTAGAACTGCACTGATTCACTCAAGTTCATGAGGATTTCCTGTATTTGGCTAAAGAAAGGCCTTTGTAAAGCTTATGAGTTCTGCTCTACTTGTCAATTGTGACCAGAAGATTCCTAAAACCTTCAAGCAGGGAAAGAACATCATCCGATGGCACAATTTTGGGGGTATTTCAGAAGAAGGCAATCTAGCAAGCACTGTGGAAGCCATTGAAACGGCCACAGACCCAGGGCCTTTCTGGGGTCCTTGCCCATCCCTGGGGGAGCCAGCATGAGGCCGGGACACATGCCCCAGACCAGGCTCTGTCTCTGTACCAACCTGAGCTGATCACTTTACCTCTGTGGGCCTCAGTTTACCTTGGGCCTCTACTGAGGGGTGTGTTGGGGTCAGTTACATGACTGGACAATCTCTAAGCACTCACCTGTTCCCTTAGTGCTTGAATCCCATACTGTTCAGAGACTATCCTAGGACCTCACAGAAGCCAGTTGCAAAACCAGGACCAGAATCCTGTTTCTCTGGCCCGAAGCCAGGTCTGAGCTCAATCACCACACAGCAGAGGTTCTGTCTGCACATCAGGGCCGTGTATTTCCTCAGCAAGCTGGCCTCCCCCACACCAATCCTGGAGGCCATCCTCCCAAAGGGCTCTCTTCTCTTTATGCCACTTCAGCCCACATCCATTCTGTTTAGACTTTTCCCGAATTCTTCTGTAGATGTTAAAAATAGGGTCCGTCATTCACATATGCACGCATTCAATCGGGTACTCCTGAAACATCGAATCTACAGCTCAGGGTCAGCAACATCAACTTTCCGTCTCAATGCCAGGCTTCGGGAGCCTGAGCTCTCTCCAGACAACAGAACCCATTCCAGTTCACTCAGAGTCCAGTTCCATAGTAACTCTTGCCCCAGGCGACCTCTCCGCCAGTGGGATTCCCTCTCCTCAGGCTGAGTTGACATTTTATCAGAGGAACTTCACACCAAAATAGTCTTTAAAACCTTGGGAGTAGTTACTCTACCCATGACTGTCATCCTGGATCACGCCACATATTTTTCGGTTCTTAAAGTCAAATATTCTCTCTCCACCTCGTTCTGTGCTTTCCTAAACCTCCTTCTTGGGTTCGTTCTGCTGTTTCATTTGAATCTGTACTTTTCGGGTCAACAACGTAAGTAATTACTTTGCTATGCATCTCCCCGATCTAACCACGGCTGGGCTGGCCCTGGGAATGCCACTTCCCCTGCTGCTCCCTCTAACAAAGGATCTTAAGGTCGGTATCCTTCCCCATCCACATTGGGCCAGGTCTTTCTTACGCAAAGTCTTGTCCCAGGAGAAAAACATATATTTGCCTCCAAATACATCACATGAAATAACGACTAACGTTTATGTGCTTTTAACTGGAGAGTCACACTGGTGATCACATTTTATCGGAAGCTGAGATTGCTGCTTGTTGACACAAATACAGGAATATGAATTACAGGAATAAAGGTTGCATGACAAAACTTTACAGTAAAAAAAAAAAAAAAATTGCATGAGGGGGACAACTTAACAAAAACAGTCCCTGGAGGTGAAAATTCGGAAACAAAAACTTCAATGTCAGCATGGTTACCTACTCTGAGACCACCTGGTGTAGAAAGATCTATATCCCCATGTAGGCTGAGAGCTTGAGCTTGAGAAGGACTGCCAGGAAGTTTGGGCATGAGCCAAACAGGCAGCCAAGCCCAGATTCTAGGCCAGGAAAGATACCAGGCAGATCAAACCCGCCTGGCTGGTTTAGAAACTCTGGAAACCTCCATGGCTAATGTCAGCACACTGACCCAGGGCCACAAGCACCACACTTTTTTTCTAACCCAGAAATTGGAGAGTTGGCGGAATGGTAACACATACTCAAACCAACTCATGTCTTACCGATGAGCAATCCGATACGTAGGAGAAATTATTTGTTCAATGTCACCAAGTCAGTTTGTCGAGAGGGGAACAAAAAATCAAGTCCCTTGTTTTCTCATCCGTTTCGGTTACAAAACATGATGGTGAGTTGAAAACAGAAAGGTTTCACCACCATGAAAGAAGCCAAAGTGAATTACCCAATAATTAATTAAATAGTGATAAGTATTAAAGAGCCTATACGAACCTTTACCACATATAAATAATAATGATATGAAAGACATGGAATATAAAATAATATAATTATTTCTGAAGCAACTTTATCAAAACAACAGATTCTTTGCAAAGATAATGAAGAATAGATATTGTAAAAAAATGTAGGGCTGAAGTTATCTGGTAAAAAAATTGGTTTCTTGTTGTATCTGTAAGCGTTCATCTTATACAGTAAGTAAGCACTAAGCCTTTCCAGTAGGAAATCATCCACATTAAAGCCACATGTCCACTTGGTTCACCATCGTGAATAATGCAACCCACTGATTTGCTTTTCTTAAAGTTGTAGAAATGCCTAGTTGTATATTATACTATAGATATAGTCAGATTTCTTAACTTATAATTCAGTTAAGTAAATCAAGACTCTATATTAGTATCTAGAACAGTGGTTCCCAACCTTTTTTTATCCATGCCCCACCTAAGCATCTCTAACATCCGGATGCCCCCCTGTGTCATAGAATTCTTATTATTCAAAAAGTGAGCTCCTATTCATATAGAGGAAGCCTAAAAGGCCATTAACTTGGTCTAAACAAGCTTCCAAGGAAGCTTGGAAATTGCATCCATGAAAGAGAAAAATAAAAGAATGAAAGGGCAGTTGAAGTACTGAGGAAGAAATCACTACGAAATTGTTAAAAATTAATAATAATATGAAGTGATATAAAATATAGCAAATAAAGTTTCAAAACATATAATAGAGAACTGAAATACATAAATATGTCACAATATATATTCTGTATATGAGGGCCCTAGAGCCACAGAAATGCCAAAAATTCACTGTTAATAAGTCATTCTCAAATTGCCCCCCTGTGGGGCGTGTGCCCCATGTTCGGAACCACTGATCTAGAACTTAGGGGAAAATATTAAAAGAAAACAAACCCTGCCAGCCCCGAGTGGCTCAGTTGGTTGAGTGTCATGCTGTGCATGGAAAGGTTACCAGTTTGATTCCTGATCAGGCACATACTTGGGTTGCAGGTTTAATCCCTGGATGGGGCACTGCAGAAGGCAACTGACCAATGTTTCTTTCTCTCTCTTTCTCTCTCCCCCTTCCTCTCTCTAAGCATGTCCTCAGGTGAAGATTTTTTTAAAATACTGATTTTTTTTTTTTTTATAAAAGTAACCCTGCATGTTCTCAAAGACTTCTCAGTCTGGTGTGGGAGAAAGACACAGCAGACCATGCCATTACAAAGCATGGCCTCGGAGAGTCATTGCCAGGAGAGGGTTGTATAGAACACAGGACATAAAGAGCTCAGGTAATACATGTGAGAATAGATGACATCAAGGCAAAATAATGAATTTAATTATAACCTGCCTTTCAAAATTGCAAAAGAAAAACACTATGAATCATATCTTTCCCAGAGTATCTGGGGGGAAAAAAGTTTCACACATGTGTTAGATCACGGGACTCACAGCTGTGGAATCCACTAAGGAGATGCCCTCAATTAATAAACAAGAGAGAACTCTCTTCTTCCTACTGAGAGAACGTGTTACACTCCGCAGTCTAATTACCTGGCCCAGCCTTTTGGGAAACCTGGAGGTGGATGATCCGACTGCGTGTGTGTCTGTGAGGAGGATGGGAGCTCTGCTATTGGCACCTGAGATGTGGCGGTTGAATCAGGACATTCAGTAACTTTGCTCATGCTCTCCCAGCAGCCTGATGGAGTGGAAAGAACAGGAGATGCAGAGCCAAGGAAAGTTCTATAAAAGAGTAGTCTTTTCATACTTGCCCAACTTCAGTTTCTTCATCTTTAAAGTAAGGATGATGGTATCTACTACGCAGAAACTCCAGAGGTTGAAAACAGGGTCATGTATGTTAGGCCTCTGGCACCTAATGCACCTACTCACTGGCGCTCCTGTTCTCTTCTCACTGCTGGATGAATGCCACAACCTTCCCGGCTGGACACCCTATTCCCTGTCCCTCCATCCATGACTAGTGCTCTTCAGACAATGCTTTCAACTGTCATGGAAGAAAGAAAAGAAAGAAAAGAAAGAAAAGAAAGAAAGAAAGAAAGAGAGAAATCAAGAGCTTCCTTACCTGTAGGACCAGGTATAAAAGCTTATAAGAGAACTCGGGTCCTGCTGACTAACCTGCCTTTTCAACCTCTTTCTCATTCTTCCCTTTAAAAGCTTCAGTGTCATCCAAACCTGCATAGGGACACATGTGAATGGGCACGTAGCACCCCTGATATCTAGAATACCCTTGTTTCTCGCCTCTATCCCTTCAAATTCCCCCAATGTTCTTAATGTTTATCTTATACATTCACTGCTTTCTAGAACATTCCCAGGGAACTGTGGCACATAGTGGTAGCACTGTCTTTGGAAATATGAGGGCATGCATTGTCCATGCCATGAATTTAGCAAAGTCTCTTTTATAACCAAACTAGAGGTCCGGTGCACAAATTTCGTGCAGGGGGGGGCGGGGTCCCTTAGCCCCGTCAGTGCCCTCTCACAGTTTGGGAGCCCTCAGGGGATGTGCAACTGCTGCAAAGGCGGGAGAGGCTCCCGCCACCACAGCTGCGCTCACCAGCCATGAGTGGGGCTTCTGGCTGAGCAGCCCTTGCCCTGTGGGAGTGCACTGACCACCAGGGGGCAGCTTCTACATTAAGCATCTGTCCCCTGGTGGTCAGTGTGCATCACAGCGACCAGTCATTCCACCCTTCAGTCGATTTGCATATTAGTCTTTTATTTTATAGGAAAACTTCCAGGTCCTTAATGTGGTAAGCCACCGTGGTAGACGCCTTAAGTAGCCTTGGATTTTTCCACATGTGAAAGTCCCTTCTCCTCAATTAGCTGACATGTTTCTCAAGGGCGGGAACCAGTTAGCAAATGTGTTTAATATCACCCACAGAATGCACAAAGTGGTGCGGTCTACACAGCAAAAAAGAACAGTGTTCTCCTCGAAACAGGAAGCACCTGCTTTGAGAACACTGGTTCTATGCAATTCAGATGGTTTCTATGAATGAATGAATGAAGGCCTGGATTTTCTCGCCTCCGGCTTCTTGGGGATAAAATGCTTGAGGCAATAATGAAGGACGGGGAATGTCCTTCCCAGGCTCCTTGTTCATCACCTCGCCTTCTGGGTGAGCACGCACAGGGGCGGAAGGAAAGCAAACACCCGGCTGACAACTTACTTTGGTCAAGTTCAGATGAGCTGGTGTGCTGGCCACCGTCAGTTCCCAGCACTGTGTAAGGTCACCCGAGCAATGGACTGGAAACACAATTGAAACAGAGTCGGTGGTGAATTTCTAGTCTGACGACGCCTAAGCCTGTTCTTCTGTGCCTCCCAGGCCTCATGAAACTTCCCATAACACCTCCCACATTCTGTAACTTTGCAGAATGCGCCCCAGGAGAGCACACACACATGCCCCCTGGAGTTCTCCGTGACTGTGTGGGCCTTGCGTTTCACAGTCCTCCTGAAAGTGTTATTTGTGAAGCTGAGAATATGCGCGCTTGCAGGGGGAGGAGACAAATGTTCCGGAGAACACAGCACACCAGGAAAGCCACATCGCATTGTTAGGACACAATCTGTTCTCGGAAAATGTCCTAACAGCCTCTGATTTCAATGTTTCTGCCTATCACAGCTCTGTGCCGGGGAAAGACAATGGTGTTTGATACGATGACATTGCAGTGAAATAATAGACCTCTGGTACCATTAGCAGATTGACGTACAGCATCTATTCAAAATGGTGAGCAATGAATATCTAATCCATCAAATAGCTCAGTGCACAGAATTGGTCTCATGGTGGGATGGGAGTGGGGGGACGGATTTCAGAAACTAAGGTGTGATGCAAATTGTAACACAACACCAACTGCTTTTTTTTTAGTCCAAAATGAAAAAGAGACGCAGCTCGTTAGGGAGGCTACATGGTACATTGGGAAGAGCACAGACTGTGGTGGCAAAGACCTATACACTGATAGAGGCGCCGCGAATGCTGTTCACACCAGTGGGCAAGGCAGTGGGCTTCCTGTATTTCAGTTTCCTAATTTTTTAAATATATTTTTTATTGATTTCAGAGAGGAAGGGGGAGAAGGAGAGAGAGAGAGACACACGTCAATGATGAGAGAGAATCACTGATTGGCTGCCTCCTGCACGCCCTCTACTGGGGATGGAGCCTGCAACCCAGGCGTGTGCCCTGACTGGGAATCAAACCTTGACCCCCGGGTTCATAGGTCAATACTCAACCACTGAGTCATGCCGGCTGGGCTCTAATCTTTTGAAAAGATAGAATAATATTTCCCCCCTAGGAATTTTTTTCTTTCTTTTTTGGGTGAAGATCAGAAATAATGTACAGCTCCTGAAACATACTAAACGATGAACACATCGTTATTGTCACTGTCTGCTGAGCTGCTGCCACCCCCCGTTCCCTCCCCGTCATTGTGACCGACCCTCACACACAGGGAAATGTGACTGGCCCCTTACATTTCCATAACCACTTGGCTGTCCCCGGAGTCTGCCGATAAGATAAAGGTAAAGGGTAGGAAACGTGCAGGCTGGTAGGTTTATGTGCCGTGAGATTCATGAGCCCCTCCAGAAATCTGGTTCCTCACTTCACAGGCAATTTTGTTTAACTACCAATACAATGTCCTGTAACCAGGACATTCAAATGCTTTCCTCCATGTGTGTATTCATGTTCTGTTACTGTTGTGACAAATTACCACTGGCTTAGTGGCTGGAAACAACTTATTATAAAACACATGTGTTATCGTACAGTTCTGTTGGTCAGAGTTCTGGCGAGGCTCTCACTGAACCAGGACAAGGTGACCGCAGGGTCTCATTCCTTCCGGTGGCTGCAGGGTGAACAGCCTTTTGAAGTGTCTAAGAAGCCACTCACATTCCGGGCTCATGGCCCCCTTCTTCCATCTTCAAAACAAGCAACATTACATCTCTCCGGCCCTACTTCTGTTGTTACATTTCTTCCTAGGACCCTTGCCTTCTGCCCCCTCTTCCATTTTCAGGGACCCTGTAATGACAGTGAGTCCATTGGCATACCCCAGGGTAATCTTGCTATTTTAAGGTCAGCTCATTAGCAACCTTAATTGTACCTGCTCCCCTAATTTCTCTTTTCAGTGTGAAGGAACAAATTCACAGGTTCTGAGGGTCAGGACATGGACATCCTCAAGGTGGCCATGACTCTGCCCAACACTCTTCCAAGAAAAGAGACAGCCTCCCAGAGCTCAGTGCTGCCAGCATCGTTGACAAGACCATCCAAACATTTCTCGAGTTTATGTCAGTCCCTTTATATTTGTCAACTAGAGGCCCGATGCACGAAATTCGTGCAAGAGTAGGCCTTCCTTCCCCCGGCTGCTGGCACCAGCTTCCCTCTGAGACCTGGTACCCAGGCTTCTCTCCCAGACCCGGTTTCATCAGGAAGGTTGTCTGGAAGGATGTTTGGTCTAATTAGCATATTACCCTTTTATTATTATAGATTCCTTTACGCCTCAGGACAACACCCTTGGGTGAGCTACCTGCCTGCCTCTCCCTCCCTATCCTGTAACCCCAGCACAGACCTTCATTGGATGACATATAAATTCTGCGACTCAGGGACAAAAGAAAAGTCTAGAAGAGAACAAAAATCAAGAGTATGTGATTGAGAAGGTCAAAGAATATTTTAAATGTTTTATGACTTCTAAATGTATTAATCAACATATATTTACCATTCCCTAAGCTAACCACTTCTTTAGTTTTTACCAAAACCTTCATTGGCAGTATTATCTGTATGTTAAAGAAAGAACTAAAAGAGTTAATAGTTAGGGAAATTGTTCAGGGACACATACCAGTCATTGGCAGGATTCTCACTGGAACCCAATTTGCTTGACTTGAAAGTGTGTGTGTTAAACAATTACACTACCCGTCTCCGATATGTTGGGACACGGGGCATGTAGTACAAACTAAAGCTTGAAAGGATTTGCATTTCATTTAGAACATTGTAGTTAAGCTGTATCTGAACCTGTGTCCGGCGGCAATGATGATTTCTTGGAAAAAAACAACACTCCTTTGGAAGGATGACCCCAGGGCATTCACTGGGGGAAACAGGGCCTTGAGCCCAGCCAGTGGGGAGAGGTATGCCTCTGGGATGAGCTGATGACGAACAAACAGGAGGAGGAAGGCCCAGGGTACCAAACAGAACAGCACATGTGAAGGCGCAGAGAGGCCACCCTGCACAGCACAGGCGGGGACGGGAAGGTTCGCACCCATGGAGCACACAGTGAGGAAGGCAATGAAATAATAGGTAGACAGAGGCCCAAACGTCTGGGCCTGTGAATGCCACGCGAGGATTTGAAAGACTCTGAGCGGAGAACTACCAGGACCAGGTTTGTGGTGAAAAAGAATGTCAGACAATGTGATGGAGGGGGTCGGGGCCACATGTCAGCAGGGCCAGAGTGATGTCAGGGCCTCGAGAAGAAATATTAGGGTTGAGCAGAGATTAATGGGCAGCGATGGCAAGAAAAGCCCAACCGAGAAGCAGTCCCGGGATGTTAGACAGCAGCCCCTGAATCCAGCAGGCCTTCCCGGGAGGTCAGGCCCTCTGCTCCCTGGGCGAAGGGCAGGCGCCTGTGGCGAGGCACACTGAGGTGACCTCTCACGGCCCCTTTGGCTCCGAGACTCAAATTCAATCACTTTGAAGTGGCAGCCCTCCTCCGAACAGGCATGATTCAGAGCCTGTCTGTCTCCGCAGCAGCCCGCAGCCCTGGGGGGAAGATTCCACTTTCCCACTAAAGCCAGGCAGAGGGGCTTTGGTTTTGCCACGAGGCCCACGAAGGAAACGCTGTGATAGTCTCCCCCACCCCCCACCCCCCCCCGGGTTGCACACGATCACACGGAGGTTCTGTTTGTTCAGGGAGAAACACAGCCTTGGACTTCCCTGCGCTAAGAAGGGTGAGGAAGGCCCAGGAGCCCCCCTCCCGCCCTGCATTCTCACACGCCCCCCGGGTGGCTTGACTGTGCTTCAGAAATGGACAAGGATTTTACTGGAAACAAAAGGAGAAGCTTTACCCTCCAGCTAAATCATCCAGCACACCTACCACTCAAAGATTTCTCTGAACACGCAATTAATCTAATCACCCCCTAGTTACACGCTAAGTATTTGCTGAATTTATTAATCAACATATATTTATCATTCCCTTGGCTAACTATTTCTTTAATTCTTGCCAAAACCTTAATTGGCAGTATTATCTGTATGCAAAAGGAAGAAAGAAAAGAGTTTAATAGTCACGGAAATTGTTCAGGGACACATACCAGTCATTGGCAGGATTCTCATTGGAACCCAATATGCTTGACTTGAAAGTGTGTGTGTGCTAAACAATGACACTAACTGTCCCCGATAACTGGGACTCACTGAATGAACAAGCATGTCTTGGCCCTTCTATGAATCAAACTAGGGACGGATTTAGTAGCTCCAGGGCTACACCACACATGTGCTGACCCTCTCTGGGCAGGGCCGCGTTCCTCCTCCTACAACAGGGCATAGGGACTAATGGAGCAAACAATGCGGGCAGAAATGACTAACCAGCGACCCACCGACAGCTACAACCCTGGGCGGGGGAAGGCTGGAAGAGAATGTTGGATTTAAAAATTCTTGTACAAGAAGCATCAAGGCATAAATTTCTGCCGAGAGCTTATTTCTGTCTAAAAGAAGAATAAATTCCCTGTAGACTCAGAACACACAAGTAGCAGGGTGTGGTACAGAGCATTCGAAGAAGAAACAGGAACTTTGGGACTTCACAATGGTGAGACTTGATTTGTAGTTAATAAACAACAAAAGACAGGCATTTGTAATTCTTTTTGGAGAGGATAAAAATAATGATGCAGTTAGCCATATGCATATGTTGAGAGCTTTCTATATGCCGGGCACCTTGCTAAATGCTCCTCCTAGAATGATCTGAATTTTCATCTTCACAATACTTAAATTATTATTTGTTTTCCCATTTTACAGATAAGAAAACTGAGGCTTGCATACTTGCCCGACATTGCACAGCCAGTATGCAAATGAGTCATGCTGGTGCAACTCCAGAGTCAGGTGCTCACCATAGTCTGTCATGCAAAACCTTGGCCATATCACTGTCTAGGCTCAAAGACCAAACCTTTTTTCAAATGACCCCCAAAGAGGAAAAATAAGTACACACAGAGCGACGTGGGTTAGGAACTGTGTGAAACACATATAAGAGAATAGGGAGAACTGGGCAACACCAAAAATAAAGAGAAAAAGGATTTTCTTAGAGTTGTCCTCTGTTCCTTAGTGAGTTTAGAAATTGATAGCAAATATAACTTCATAATAGCTTGTGTGCATCTGTGTAGTATGGGAATACGGAGCAAGATCGTTTTTTAGAGAACACCTTTTTTAAAAAATTTTATTGAATTTGTTGGGGAACATTGGTTAATAAAATTATATAAGTTTCAGGTGTATAGTTCTCTAAAACATCATGTGTCCGTTGTACTGTGTGCTCACCACCCCAAGTTAAGTCTCCTTTCATCACCATTTAACCCCTCTCTACCCTTTCCTCCCTCCCCCTGGCAATTACCTGCGTCTATGAGTGTGTGTTTTTTATCCTTTGTTTAATCCCTTCATCTTTTCATCCAGTCCCCCAACCCCCCTCCCCTCTGATAGCTGTCAGTCTATTCTCTATTTGTATGAATCCGTTTGTATTTTGTTCATTAGATTCCACATGTAAGTAAAATCATGGTATTTGTCTTTCTCTGACTGGCTTATTTCACTTAGCATGCTATTCTTTAGGTGCATCCATGCTGTCGCAAAAGGTTTAAAAAAGGGCTGTGGTACATTTATACAATGGAGTATATTTTTAAAAATAGATACAGGAAACCAGATCTGATGGTTGAAGCTTCCCCTTTGGATAAAGTCAGGGGTCAGTGCATGAAGAGTGAGTCAACTTTCACATCTTTGCACTGACGATGACTTATGGGGGAAAAGACAAAATTTTCCTGAGTTGCAGGCTCGCTAGGCTGCTCAAAGATGAGGAAAGAAGTAGACACCCTTTCCTGTGAAGAACACATTCAAGAGCCATTCGGAGAAGACGGAAAGCTAAATCCTCCAGGTAAAAACAAACAAACAAATAATACTCAACAAACACCTGCTGTGGGCTCCTGCTTGGCAGCTCTGCGGAGTCCCGCTCTGGGAAAGGCCACGGGGGAAGGTGTTTGAGGGGCGAGACCCCAGGGAGACGGGCATCCCACCGGGATGTGTCAGGGAAAAGTCTGACACCGAGTGAAAGACAATTCTTCTTCTGTGTTGTTTGTAAAGAACCCCAGATACCCCGCGCTTCCCGTAATTAAGTTTATATATTTCCTTTTAGGGCATAACTAGCATTGAATGTTATGTTGTTCACCTCGCTGCAAATTAAAACCCAGTCGCTGCCCCCAAATCTGTAATAAGCACATTTTACACCCACGGACGTCGCTCAAGAGAAATCATGGAGCATGAGTCGCATCCCGCTCTCAGCTGGGTGAGGAGAAAACGAACAAGGACCGTCAGGGTCCATGCGGGCAGAAACCTGTATCGACTGCATCCATGTCTCAGAGGACAGATGGCCACCGGTAAGATCTGGTCTCCACAGTTATACTAAAACACCCACGTTACACAGTAAGACGCATAAGCACCAAGAAATCCCATTGTTGTACCTTAGAATCCTAAGCAGAAAAATCCCACTGTCATTCCCTCAACATCCCAATCTCTTCTCCATGTGAATTACACCGAAACATCGAAATTACATGATAAAACTTCATGGGCACCAAGCGATCCCATTGTTACACCCTTAAAATCCTAATCTCTTCTCCATGTGAATTACACCAAAACATCGAAATTACATGATAAAACTTCATGGGCACCAAGCGATCCCTTAAGATCCTAATCTCGTCTCCATGTGAATTACAGCAAAACATTGAAATTACATGGTAAAACTTCATGGGCACCAAGCGATCCCACTGTCATACCCTTAAAATCCTAATCTCTTCTCCATGTGAATTACACCAAAACATCGAAATTACATGATAAAACTTCATGGGCACCAAGCGATCCCTTAAGATCCTAATCTCGTCTCCATGTGAATTACAGCAAAACATTGAAATTACATGGTAAAACTTCATGGGCACCAAGCGATCCCACTGTCATTCCCTCAACATCCCAATCTCTTCTCCATGTGAATTACACGGAAACATCGAAATTACATGATAAAACTTCATGGGCACCAAGCGACCCCATTGTCAGCCCTTAAGATCTAGAAACTACTTCCCAGGCACCGGGAAGGCGCCGCACGTGGAGAAGTGAATGCAGAAGTGAATGCGAGGGGAACCTCGGAGGGCGGACGGCCCGGGGAGCAGTGCGCTCGGCCACCCTGTCACCAGCGTCACCTGCGGGAGTCACTGAGCTGCCCGACACGTCGCCCCAACGCTGGCCTTCCTCCCACGGGGCTGCCAGGAGCGTTAGGTGGCCTGAGAGTGTAATCGACTTGCTTTAGAGCCCGGAGAGCGAGGGCTCGGCCTGGGGAGGACAGTGGGCGGTGTGACTGGGACCGGAGCCAAGCTCCCTGCGGGCCCTCAGGACAGGACCACCCGCCAGCCGCGGGCAGGAAACCCGCACCCACGAGAAATTACATGATAAAACTTCATGGGCACCAAGCGACCCCATTGTCAGCCCTTAAGATCTAGAAACTACTTCCCAGGCACCGGGAAGGCGCCAAAACATCGAAATTACATGATAAAACTTCATGAGCATCAAGCGACCCCATTGTCAGCCCTTAATAGAAACTACTTCCCAGGCACCGGGAAGGCC
>NW_006293779.1:13022532-13028899 GCF_000327345.1 Myotis davidii | reverse complement strand
CCGGGGCCGGAGCCAGCCTCCCTGCGGGCCCTCAGGACAGGACCACCCGCCAGCCGCGGGCAGGAAACCCGCACCCACGAGATCCAGGCACCGCGTGTGCAGGGCGTCCTGTCAGCTCTCCACACTGGTTTTCCTGTTGCTCTTTCCCGGGGACGCGGGCTCTACCGTAAACGCCTTCAGACCTGAGACCTGGCGCCCTGTCTGTGTTGTTGCCAGGAGACAACCAGAACTGCTGACCACCCAGAATTTTTTTTTTCAATCTTGCTATTACTTTAATCAAGAAATTGCATGTAATGCAGCAAACGCAAAAGGGACTTTTTTTCAATATCACTCTTGCAAAGAACAAATTTTCTTCCCAGTTCGTGTCCAGATAGCATAAATTGTATAGAATTGTAACTGTCGAAAGGTGTGCTAAGTCTAGTTTTTTACTCTTAATTACATGCCTGTATTATTTTACATCCAGTATTATTTTCCATGCTGTTCTATATATAACCTTTTAGATTATATGTTTAAATGGTTATAAAATATTTCATCAAAAACAAGAATCATCTGAAAACATTTGGCTATCTTTTGGGAATTCTAGTTGCCACATATTCAGAAAACTTTGCTTTCATTGAATGCAAGTAGAAAACAAACATCTTCAGTGGGTAACAGGGGCCGAATTTAACGTCTCTTCCTGGCACTTTAAAAGGCCTGAACGAAAAGAATATCGTAAAGCACTTAGAGCCCCATCAACCCCACAGAAGAGAAGAAATATGGGATTGGGTTTTCTGGAGAGATTGCCCTTCATGGTGGAGGATGATGAATGACAAGGCTTCAGGCAGATCAGATAACCTGAAGCAGAGAGAGTGGTACGAAGATTGGAAGGTTCATTAACGAGCCTGCGGTCCCATCCGCACGGCATCACATGTCCCAGGGGCCGTCGCGGGTCATGACATACAGGCACTTGCAAGTCCCTCTTGGGACTGTAATTTTTTTTTATCTTGAATTATTTACCACCAGATTTCCTGACAGTGGGGACAGGCTAATTATGTGGGTTTTGTACAGGGCGGGGCGGGGGGGGGCAGTTCTGAAATTGTAATTCATCCAAGAGATTGAATGGGCCTGACAGAGCCACAGCCCGTAAATAACTACAATCAGTGTCTTTATGGGATCATGCAAGTTTCACGGCACGAGAGACCACACTGGCAGAGAGAACAGCGCGTGGGGCGCTCTGTGGGAGAGCTTGCCTCTGGTTCCTGTAAGGTGGCATTTCTCTCAGGTACATTAGGCCCCATCATTACGGTGAATGCTCTCCGCGGGGGGAAATGGATGACAGGATTGTCAAGCAGGCAAAAGCGAGATGGCTTTCCATCAAAGAGTGTGCTCTAGCCCCAGAAACCGTACACACAGAAGGTGGCCCCGTGAGGAATAATTAAAATTCAAATGTGCAGACCCAATAGCGTGTGACCTTTCAAAGATTCTCCCTGTCACCTTCCGAAGGGGGTCCGAACTCTGCAGCCAAACAGGCCCCTTGTGAGCAGGCTCCCGCCTCCTTCTCCAGCCTTCTCCCTCAGGCCCCCACTGAAACACTGCTCTCTGGGTTGTACCACGCTATTTGCAGTCCCCAAACATGGCATGTTTTCTCTTCTGGGCCCATTTTTCTTCCTTTTCCTGTGCCTGGAATTCTTTCTTTTGCATCTGCCTTGCAGAACTGAGCGCTCAGTGGCAGGGTTAGAATCTTGGCTCCTTTGCAGCCCATCCAGACCCCCACCCCCACCTTTCTCACGGCGCCCGGTCCCCTGCAATGCCAATGTGAATGTCTGTCTCTGCAATGAAGCATGGGCTCTTTTAGGACAAGGACACAGTCTCCACTTCCCTTTCCCCCCAAAACCTGCCAGAGGGACAGACACGTGACAGGTGGTCTGACACATGATAGGTGGTTTGGACGAAGAAAGCAGATGATGCCATAAAACCCAAGCAACACTCAAAATAACGCGTGTCCAATAAACCAGACATGGATTCCAAATCAGATGTGAAAACACAGGGCTGCTTTTGCCATAAGACAAAATGACAACAGATGCCATGGAAACTAATCGTGTCTTATAGGGTTTGAGCTGGCCACTATAATTGAGAACTGTGCAAAGTATTAGGTATCGAACTAGCTACACATTCGTGGGTAATGTGTTCCTTCCACCTGGAATTTTCTCGCCTCTACGTGTCCAAACCTCACCCTTCAGTCAAGGTCCAGTTCACCCACCAGCTCCCCTGGGAGGTTTTCAACGTTAGTGTCACCTCACCTTCCTCTGAGTCCCTACAGCACTTTAACTGCTTTTCTCTGTGGCACTTACCACGGTCTCCCTCACATCATAATCACTTATGTAATTGATTATGTAATTCATGTATGTGATTAAGACAGATGTTTCTCACTAAATTAGAACTGAAGGGCAGTATGTGCTGAGCTGTTCTGGTGATCAGTTTCTGCGTAACTGCCCCACTCCCCAAAAGCATCTCACAACAACCATTTCCTCCTCATGGTGTCAGGGGATCAGGCATTAGGGAGTCGCTCAGTTGAGTAGCTCTGGCTGAGAGTTTCTTCTGTTCTTATAAAATAAAGGCTCAGGTTGCCTCTGGATCTCTCTCCGTGGCCTCAGCCAGGCACAGGAAGATCCACCTAGACCAGTGATGGCGAACCTATCACACGCGAACTCATTTTTTTGGTTGATTTTTCTTTGTTAAATGGCACTTAAATATAAAATAAATATCAAAAATATAAGTCTTTGTTTTACTATGGTTGCAAATATCAAAAACTTTCTATGTGTGACACGGCACCAGAGTTAAGTTAGGGTTTTTCAAAATGCTGACACACCGAGCTCCAAAGGTTTGCCATCACTGTTCTAGGCAGACAGTGGCTGGAGCTGGGCTGTGGAGGGATTTCCTCCGGGTGAGTTAGCTTGGGCTTCCTCACAAGATGGAAGCCTCAGCCTTCTTGTATCAGCTCAATGCTCCCTGATCAAGAGAACCAGAGGCCAAACTGCATGTATGACCTCCCCCCGCCCAAAGCAGAGGGGCTGTGCTCTATTAGTTAATCCCATTGCAATGGTCTGAATAAGTTCAAGGGGTGGTTTTAGACTCTACCTCTCTACAGGGGAGATGGAGCATTCTGGAAGATCATGTGGGGCAGGAAATAGTGTTGTGGCCATTTTTGGAATATGCAAACTGTTTTACACATATTTTTATTTTTATTCGTGAACACTGGTCCTATGTGCCTGGACTGGAGCTCAGTAAATGTCTTTGGAAGGATGGATTCATGATCGCTGAGTTACAACAACAATGACTGGGACTAAATGTTTCAGCCAACAAGCTTCCCTTATCGCATCCTCACTGTCAATGAGCTGGTTTTCCACAAAGGGGGTGGGGGGACGCAGAAGAGGCAAGTTTCATTGTCCCTAAGGATTCAGAAAAATTGCGTATATATTACTCCTCCCAAACAAACGCAAGTCAGGCCAAGCAAATGTCAATTTCAATTATTTTAGTTGTTATTTTGGGTCCTAATTAGAAAAGTATTTGGTTATTCCTCTGACTTTCCTAAGAGTTTCTTTCCTTTTTTATTTTTTAATACATTTTTATTGATTTCAGAGAGGGAGGGAGAGATGGAAACATGAATGATAAGAGAGAAACATTGATTGGCTGCCTGCTGCATGTCCCATACGGGGGATCGAGCTGGCAACCTGGACATGTGCCCTGCCTGAAATTGAACTGTGACCTCCTGGTTCAGAGGTCAACACTCAACCACTAAGCCATGCCGGCGAGTTTCTTTCTTTCTTTTTTTAATTTACGGTTCTAATATCTATCCCATTGATAGTTTCTAAATATTTCAATATTTTGTAATAACTTAAGTGTGTATTGCTATAGCCCATATGGGTGTGCTGTGTATCTCTGTGTGTGTATGTGTATGTATTAGTTGTCAAGGCAAACATTTTTTCCCTGTGACAAGAGTAAATTTCACTGAGTTCAAGGATGTTCTGCACAGCTATTCTGTTTTGAAACATGCATTTGTGCAGTGTATATGTGGGTGTGTATTTTAATTCTGCATTTAAAGAAACATATTAAAACACACACTACACACACTATATATATATATATACATATACACACACACACACAAATACTGGTATATATCTGAGCAGAAAACCCAAAGTAACAAACTCCCATACTGTTTGTTTACAAGTTCTGTGACTGAGACCAGTAGTTTGAGGAACGTATTCCCTTTTACCAGAAGTTACGCCCTAAGGCTGCCGCCTCTCATAACACGTCAGTTTCTGGCGTGCAGGAATTAGGTCTGACGTCCACTGTAACCTGGGCGGAGCCTCCGTATTCAGTGAGTGACCAGCTGGCCAAATGAGCATGAACGGCAGTGAGACCAGTAAAACCCGACCTGACGACCTGCCGCACAAAAGGACGCAGATCACACAATCCAGCCAGAGACTCCTAGTGAGTCATAACAGACAAAGCCTGGCTTCACAGTGAGCTTGGGGATTAAGAGGTCAATGCAAACACAATACTATAATGTCTGAATGTTTATTCCTCATTGTAGATATTTTTTCTTGCCATGAACATCATGAAAATGTATGTAACATTTGGAGGATAACCATTTAGAACTATATAACCTGCTCCAGAAGATTCTGGTTCCTTCTACAAGCAAGCAAATCTACAGGCAAGTAACGGAGAGGCACCCTGCAGGATTGTGTAAGTGGACACCAAACTGAGCCTCTGTGTTCAGATTGGCAAAACTATCTAGCATTTCCTACCTCTTAGGTAATTAAAAAGATGAAAACCTATAATATCCACAAGAGCACTTTAAATGTCAGTGAGCACAATACAATGTGAAAGACGATTGCAGAGGGTTATAATCACAGCTATCTTATGCATATTTTAGGTACCGCTAGCTAATCGTCGAGACCCTCCAAAACCAGAGCCATCCGCTCTCTCCCAGCGTAGGCGCTAACTCCAATTAAGCAAAATGCATCATTCCCTCCCACACGCACCAAGTCCATATCCAAGTTTCAGCCCTCCCCTGACCCTGCCTCAGTGTTCATTGTCTGGGATTTTCTCCCATCTTTCCTATCCTGATGGAAGTTTTATCAATTTTACAAATTTGTTAAGCCCCAGTTGCAGTTTCATATCCTCCCACATAGCCATCTCTTTTATGGATTGTATGATATGAATAAAGGGCGTAGTATAAGTAACCAGGATAGAGGTCATTCCACTGGGGCAGCTCACTAGTTTAGAGTCCTTGGTCAAAACGCGGGGCCTCCCTTGTATATAATGGGGCTAAAGAATATCTCTTACTGGGTCTCATCCAACCAGATCAGTCAGTCGGTCAGTGAGGCAGTCCACCCCAGATCCTCTGCTAGGAACTGCGGAAAATAGCGATGAATGTGGCAAAGCTCTGTCCTCAGATCAGCCTCCTGGAGAGACAGATAATGAAGCTAACAAGAACACCACTGATTCTGGGGTACACCAGCTCTGGGAGGACAGAGTGACATGCCAGATATTTTCAAAAAAATATTTATCTTAATAATAAGATGGATCCACACACTGCCAAGAAAGAAGGTTTAGTTAAAGTCTGAGTTCACCTACTATCGGTAAAATACATGCAGCAGGAGAAATGCCAAACATAGGGGAAGCTCTTTCAAATCAGCGTTGACACATCAGTGTGAACCTCGTCCCCTCCATCGGAACCTGAGGGAGGGGGTGGAGGTGGTCAAGAATCATGTGTCTTCTGGGTGATGGAGACAGACATCATGTCCACTTGCCACTTGGAAAAGTAGAAGCAAAGTGAGTGATTTTCCTTGTTTTTAATGCAAGCAGATGGCGAGGTCATGGGAACTGGTGTAGAGCATTAGCCAACTGTCCCTTCAAATTAAGGACTTTTGAGAATTAAGAGAGTTCTGAGAAACCCCCAGGATTCGGAAGATTGTATGTTCTCGCTGAGTGATCAGCCATTCCTTGTGAACATTAAGCCACAATGAATATATAAGGGCATGGCTGATTGCTTCGATGAAATGCAGGTATGTGGATTCAAGGTAACGCGTGGTAGAAGAGATACAATGAGAGACAGCAAGAATTTCCCATTGAGCTGCCACCTACTTCATGGAACACAGGCTTCCAAGAATCACAGAGATGGCTGGTAGAAGTGAAGAAGCCTTCAGAGTGAACGAGTTTGGATTATGTTTCAAAGTTTCTTGGGCTTCTGCAGTATATTCAGAATTGCACCATCCTTATATATAGGGTATTCCCCAAAAGTGTATACACACTTGAACAGATGATAGCTCAATTTTGAAAATGAAATGTATTTTAATAAACACCACCTTTATAATTTTTC